>NC_057798.1:368709198-369039198 GCF_018294505.1 Triticum aestivum | reverse complement strand
TAATCTCATGATCCCTTTGAGCCTGGGTGGAGGTCCATAGGAGAATCACACGGTACCCCAGGATTTCCAAAAAATACAAGCAACACTGGGTTCCCCAGGTGCCTCAATCCACCCAGATGTGAATTTAAGTTTCCACCTTAAGTAAACCATTAATTAACAATCTCACATCTGTCATGGATACACTCACCCAATCCACGTCTACTAGCATAGCATAGCAATATAAGCAAACGTAGAAGTAACTCCCAAAGGTTTGATAATAAAACAGGTAATAGGTTCCACCTCATCTACTTCCCAAAACCCCCACATATTAATAAGATCCTACTCATGCAATTGTTCGAGGATTGATCTAATGCAATAAAACTAGGTAGTAAAGAGGTATGATCAAAGTGTTACTTGCCTTGCTGATGATTCGTGAAACCTAGAGACTCGTAGTAGCAAGCAGCGCACTCCGGGTACTCTATCGCTAACAAACGAGCATCCAATAAGCACTCATCTAATGCACGGGTAAAACTCAAATAAGAGATCTAACCAGAAAGTTCAACTTAAAAACTCCGGTTTTCAAAAAGAATCAAATCAACCGAAGCAACTAAACTCAAATGGCGAAAGAAACATGCTTCATTTTACTAATCTGGAACTAAGTCAAATTTTACAGTATCAAAAACTTGTTTGAGTTGGTTAAATGTAAAGCGGGTTTCGAGACGAAACTCTAGGCGCTTGAATCGCCGGATTCCGATAATCGAGCAAAAAGTTATACTAGAACGAAAATCGGATCAGAAATCACGATCGGAAATAATCGTGGAAAATGCGAGAAAAAGAAAAACGGACGAACAGGCTAACGAAGGAACGTTCACTGTCTACGGCTAAACGATGAAAACCGTTCATTAAAACGAACGTCCGGACGAACGTCAACAAAATAAACTAAACCAAAAAAATAAACCTAACCAGATCTAAAAAAACGGATCTAGGGTTTTGAAAAAACCGATCGGTTTTTTCACGAAAACTGAGGCGACAGCGGCAGGCTCCGGCAAGGCGGCGGGCTCCGGCGGGGTCGGCGGCGGTCGGCGGCAAGGCGGACGGCGGCGGCGGCGGGGGATGACGCGGCAGTGGCAGCAGCGGGTGGCGGCGGCGCGCGGCGCGGACTGCGGTGGCGACGGTGGCGGCTAGCGATTAGGGTTAGGGTTTCGGGGCAGGCGGCTGGGTTGTCGGGGCGGCCTCCCGGCTTATAAGGGCCGGCCGGGCCAGGAGTCCGGGGCGGACACGGCCCGGTAGGTCGGTTCGTTTTTTTTAAATATTCGGACGCACAGAAAAAGAAATAAAAGAAATACTAAACGGACTCCAAAAATCCTGAAATAAATTTTCCCCGTCCTCTAAAAATAATCCGGACGAGATGAACATTTATTTGGTCCTTAAATGCAATATTGAAAAATGCGCATTTTCCTACTTCAAATAAAATAGTGATAAAACTCCGAAATAAAATCTTATTTGATTTTAATATTAAATCCTCAATATTTCTTTATTTTGGGAAAGTCATTTTGTTCCCTCTCTCTTATTTTTATAATTGAAATATTTGAAGATAAAATAATTAAAATCAAATGATCCTATTTTCAAAATTTGAGAAAACTCAAATATGAAAATAACGAAATCCCCAACTCTCTTCGTGGGTCCTTGAGTTGCGTATAATTTCTAGGATCAAGCCAAAATGCAATAAAATATGATATGCAATTATGATCTAATGTATAACACTCCAAATTGAAATTTTGTGATGTTCATGCAGCCTCAGCAGGACCTATGGGTTCAGCTTTACGCTTCTATTTTCGACTGGAATTTCCAGCCCGGGAGTCCTGGACGACTGGTTTTCCCTTGCCGCTGTGGAGTCGATCTTCCTCTTCACCATTAGCGTACGGAGTGTCTATTTCCATCATTCGAGTCAGACTCATGTCTCCGGAATGACCGAACTTCAGGATGAGCTCTTTGTACCAGACACCCTCCTTGAAGGCACAAACTGCCTTATGATCCGACACATTTTCTTCCACATGATGGAGGGTAGTCCATCTCTGGATGAAGTATCTCAATGTTTCATTCGGCTTTTAAACGCAAATTTGCAATTCAGTCAGCCCAGCAGGTCGCTTGCAGGTGCCCTAGAATGTTTTGATGAACACTCAGGCCAAATCATCCCAGCAGAAAATACTCCCAGGGGACAACTGAGTCAACTAGGTTTTGGCCAAACCCTCAAGCATTAGGGGGAGGTGCTTCATCGCTACATCATCATTGCCTCCACCAATCTGCACAACCACTCGGTAATCTTCCAGCCAAGTATCCGGCTTTGACTCTGAAGTGAACTTGCTCACGCCTGTAGCCAACCTGAAGTTGGGAGGGATCTCAGCCGATCGGATGGCCATATTGAAACACTCAAGCCCAGAAACAAATGATTTGCTCCCAGTCGGATGATCTCTGTCTTGCCTTTCTCTGTTTTCTCAGCCTCTGTCGCCAAAACCTTGCACAAGGAGTGATCCCGCATCGAACCCTGGCTCTCTCGGGTCGACTGGGGCTCTTCGCTCGTCACCATATGGGCGCCTATTGTCATACTGCTGGGCGCGTACGACCCGCCCCTCGGAGGGGGCGTAGGCACTCGATGGTGGTCATCACGGGGAAACTAATGATCATATTGTCCGTGGCCTCGCCGCAGGTACTGATCCTGGCGGGGACCATGATCTTCACGACACCGGGGTGACCTCGGACTATGTGCGGACTGGATTGTGTCTGCAACCACAAACCTACTATGAATTATGTTGCGCGACTGGGAGACAACAGAGTTCTGTTCCCCAGTGGCTCTAAGCAATGCTCGGATCTGCAGCAAACCTCTACTAGCTTTTGAATGTGACAACTGAATTGACTCTGCTATGCGTGCTGCTGCTACAACATTTTGGATCGGAGTATGGTATACCTGAGGTTCAGTCAAGAATAGCTATCACGCGCATCGACTGGATTAGGGGATCCGCTGACGAGCGTTCATTGAGTGCCTTCTGCGGATTTTTCAAACACGTGCGCTCAGCCAAGGTGGCCAAGCGCGCAACTTCCAAGGCCCGAGCCATGGAGGTCTCCCCAATGATGGGGGTCTGGAGCGCCTGGACGTTGCGATGATGTAGCTTCTCCCTCTGCTCCGCAGTGAGGCTTCAGGGATCTTCTCGTCGTGATCTTGCGATGGGATGCCACCGCCATCGCCTGCGCCGCCGCCGCTGCTGCGACGAAATCCAGGCGGACTGCACTAGAAGTCGACCATGAGGACCTCTACCGCCGGATCATTGCTTTCGCACTCGGAAAGCGAATCAGAATGACCAGTCGGAAAGCAAATCAGAATGATCGTAGGGATTCGTCGGGATCGATTGCCGCGAATCGAAGGGTAGTCGATTAGCGAGCCACCACGTGCTTCACCCAACGTTGGAGCCGCGAACGGCCGGACCGCTTGCGATGGCGGGTGGACGCAACGGGAGCCGACCGATACTAGGTCGACGATTAGCGAAGAAGGACGCCACAATGTCAGGACCCCGACTCAATGCCACATCGATCTAGCATGTAACACCTCATATCACTTTGCGTCCTCACACGCGGTGTTCCCACGGGTGTCGCCTTACCAGGCCCAGGACCGTTTGCGCCTTTTGGCACACGTATATGATAGTGTCGCTAGCATCCATATGACAAGGATCCCGGGCTGACATGGCTAGTCGTGAACCCAAAGTGGCACTAACTTACAGGGACAGGCATACATGACCCAACAATGAACGTGTCGGTCATCAGCGAGTGAACCTGGGCTGTAGCAACTGGGCTAGCAGGACTCCGGTAAACCGGGCTGTAGCAGGCTAACAGGACTCTGGTAGACACCGCGTGACATTTCCCCGAAGGGACAGACACAGGAACGAAGAAGGACACATGCCAGCCAGCCTAAGTGTTCCGGAGCAGTAGGAAGCTACCAAGGCTCAATGAAAGCACTAGGAGACATTTCCCGGTAAGAGAGGCTACCAAGGATAAACAACTAGATAGTCAGATCCCACACATACCAAGCATTTTAAAAACATACACACAATATGCTCGATATGTGCAAATACAACATGGCATCACAACATGACTCTACAACTTAAGTATTTTATTCGATAGGCTCCGAGGAGCGAGATATTACAAACATGGGTCTCTCGACCCAACATTTAGAGCATACAAGTCAAAGCACAAGCGGAAGCTTAACGTGTATGAGTACAGACATCTATAAATGAAAAAGGCTGAGAAGCCTGACTAACTACCAGATCCTGCCGAGGCACATGATCGTAGCTGAGGTAACAAGCTAAACATCGAAGTCCACGTGGAACTACTAGTGAGACTGAAGTCTCTCTGCAAAACATAAAATAGGCAAACGTGAGTACAAATGTACCCAGCAAGACTTACATCAGAAATAACTACATATGCATCGATATCAACAAAGGGGGTGGTGGAGTTTAACTGCAGCAAGCCAGCTTTGACTCAGTGGCTAACCTGAACTACGACTGCAAGTAACTCTTTTGAGGTGGCGCACACGAGTCCACATATTCACCATAACAATACACCACTATGGATCTGCTCCCGTCTCCCTACGAGAAGGCCATCCATAGCACTCACGCTTATCTTGCGAGTTTTAGAGTATCCACTTTCACTTGTCTATGAACTGTTATAGGCAACCCAGAAGTCCTTTACCGCGGACACGGCTATTCGAATAGATGATGTTAACCCTGCAGGGGTGTACTTCTTCATACATGTTTCCACCACTTAGCGTCTGCACACGACATGTGATCGGCAGACTTCAAGCGAAAGCCGACGTGGGTGTAGACCACGACCTACCTAAACACTCAAGTCTCTAGTCCAGGTTTATTGCCTATTCAGGTTCCAACCGCAGGGAGTCCGGCCGAGGTTTCCACATACGGCCCCGAAAGATGTGTACAGGGTTCCGTGACACCAAACGGGCGCTCGGTATACCCGGCCACGTGCCTACCGCATCACAGCCCACCCCTCCGGTCAGCGCTGCGCATGGCCTCCAGCATACTACAAACACCAGAAACTACTTGCAACTCCTGGACAGAGGACAAGGGTGATTACGAAGTTGAGCGGGGTCATATTTCAGGGCCCAATGCATGGTAGTAGCTGTTTCATGGATCACAAACACAGAACTCAGTTCCTGAGGACGGCTTCAATGAGACAACCCACCATGTACTCCTACATGGCCTCTCACCGCTACCCTTACCAAATCGTGTTCACACACTTAGCTCATACACAGTAGGGCATGTTCACACACCTCTGATTCATACCCGATGAATCAGACCTAAGCAGTAGCAGGCATGACAAACAAGCATGAATGAGTAGGCACAACAGGGCTCAAACAACTCCTACTCATGCTAGTGGGTTTCATCTATTTATTGTGGCAATGACAGGTCATGCAGAGGATAAAGGGGTTCAGCTACCGCAACAAGTAACAGATGAACCGTTGTTGTCCTAATGCAATAAAATAGAGCAGGAGCGAGAGAGTGGGATTGTATCAGAATGAACAAGGGGGTTTTGCTTGCCTGGCACTTCTGAAGATAGCATTGAGTCTTCATCAGTGTCAACGATCACAACATCGGAACATCATCTACCGAGAGGGGACAGATACCTGCAACAGAGAAGAAATACAATCAATGCAATGCACAATATGATGCATGATCATGACATGGCAAAATGAGTGTGTTTTGGCTAATGCCACTTAGAACAGGTTGGTTTGAGCTCATTTGAACCAAAGATTCAAATGCAAACCCAAAATAAGAGGTCATAATAGTGCATTAACTTGTTTCATCTAAACAGCAAGGTTAGGTTGCTCTAACATGCATGAAACCAGTACAGATGGATAGATTGGATTTTTCTGATCAATTTCCATATATAAATCTTTGCATTTGGAGTTACAGATTAATTTCTATGATTTTTAGAAGTTATCACTATTTTCTGGAATTTCCTGGATAAAAATATATCCAGAAAAAGGTTAACTGCGTCAGCATGACGTAGGTGTGACGTCAGCAGGTCAACTGGGTCGGCCAGGTCAAACCTGACGGCCGGGACCCACACGTCAGTGAAACAACTAATTAACAGGGTTAAGTTAATACTAACTAAACTGTCTATGGGGCCTGGGCCCGCATGTCAGTGAATTAGTGGGTTAACTAAAAGTTAATTAGCGCTAAGCTAAAATTAGCAGGGCTCTGGGCCCACTTTCATTGACCCAGGGGAGTCAAACCCCAGGTCAAACGAGGTCAACTCACCGACGGTTTGACGCCGGTGACGACGGACGCGGCGGAGGGCTTCGGAAAACGCCCATAGGGCTCGGTTTTGGACGCGGTTTGCGGCTACGGAAAGCTAAGAGTCTCGCGCATCCAAAGGAGGCAACAACTCGTGCCGTAGTGGACTAAATCGACGATGGCAGCAACTTTTGCGGCGACCAGAGTTCGGGCGAGCTCGGGTTTGGTGTTAGGGAGCACGGCAGGAGGAGTTGGTGCATGCGTTCGGCTCCTGGTAGCACGGTGAGAACGGCGACACGCTCAAAAGCGGGCGGAGGCATCTCTGGCTGCGGCAGCGACATGGCATGGCGGCGGCAAGATTCGGGCACGACGGTGAAGCTAGCTGGGGGTGCAAAAAGCAGAGAGATGAGGGGGGCAGACGCAGTAGCTCACAAGGAGGACGGGGAGAGGGTCAGCATGCTCGAAGAAGGCTTGACGACGGCGGAATCCCAAGGAAGAAGATGAGGTCGAGGACGACGCGTCAAGGCTCTTCCGGTCGCCTGAGCCGATGGAGAGGGCTACGGCGATGATTCAGAGCTCCTGGACTGCTCAAGGGGAGGAGGGAGAGGCGATGGCCGCGGCTATGGCGGCAGCAAGCTCGCGGGCGTCTCGGCCATGATGGAGAGGGTAAGAGGGAGACGAGGGGGAGAGTGCGGGGCGGTCAGAGCGATCCAGACGGCTCTCGCGGGTTTGTCCGCGGCGCCACGCAAGCTAGCAGGCAGGAGGTGGAATGGGCGCGTGTGTGCGCATGGCGAGCACGCGCTCGGTGTCCTTCTGGCGCGGTGGAGATGATGACTGGCAGCGCCATTTAGCTGCGCCAGAGTAGATGGGCCGCCAGGTAAGTGCCCCAGGTAGGTTCTCTCTCTCTCTCTCCCTCTGGTTTTTCTATTTATTAATGTTTTCTATTTTCTCCAATTGGTTTTGATTTGATTTAAAACATCAAATCATTTTTTTAACTTTCTCTAAATTGTATGTGAGCTCAGGAACTAGTCCAAGGTCACAGGCAACTTACAAATTTTTTGAACTTTATTTATTATATAACAGTAATAAATTCAACTCAAATATGTCATTGGTTTAAGTCAAAGGCCCAAAATAAATATTTCTGTGATTCCAAAAATATTGGTTTGAATTTTACCTCTTACCAATATTCTCATAGAGTAACAGGAACATTTCTTTGGATTTATTTGAAGCAATTTTTATCTTGGTCATTTTCAGGAACGATTCTAAGGCTTTGAAAAATCCCTCAATTCAGATTTCAGAATTTAGACATGATGATCATGCAAGGACAAGCAAAGGCTAAACTAGGGTTGTGACACACAAGCACTCGCACGGAAGTGTTGCGCTCCACGGACGGGGAGGGCCTCAACGGCAAGGGGTGATTCTTGGAGCCACGCGGAGTCGTCGGCGATGAAGACGACCACACTGAGACAGATCTCACGGCACAAAGCCAAACCACCACCGAAAACCATGTTGGTGGAGAACTAATTTTGCAACCTCACCGGAAGTCGCTCAGACGCCCACCCCACGATGGCCGCCAACTGTCGTGAGAGTGAGTCTGACAGTAAGAATAGGGGGTACCTAGGAGGAGGCAAGGTCCAAGCTATGGTGAGGTTGTACACAAAAGTTTTACGAATTCATGCCCCTCTCGGAGGAGGTAAAAGCACTACGTCTCGGTGCTCGGAGGCTTGTCAACCGGATTATGCGTGGAAGTTACAGGGGTGCGAACCCTTGTGCTCGAGGAGGGGGTGGCTTACATAGAGGGCGCCAGGACCCTTGCAGCCCTTAATGACCCAGGGTTCAATGTGAGTTAAGACAGAGGCGCTACTGGTAACACCAGCTATTAATGATCTTTATGACTATAGAGTGAACACCTGACCATTGCCATCCTGAGGTGGCTTTAGTTCTTCTATGCTCCGAGTGGTTCTTCATATGGTCGACTGGAATTGGGGTATCCGAGTGGAATCTTCTATCGAGTGGATTACACTTCAAGGTGATTTCAGTCGGTACCTTATGTTGGACTTTGAATGTCTTTGACTTTAGGGCAGTGTCCTTGGGTGGGGTGTCTAGGTTAGGCCTAAGACCCTACCCTAGGTACATGTCATCATTACATCAACTTGCTAGAGTACCAGCTGTTTGATCTTACCCCACCATGCAGTAAGACATCTTTTGCTCTTGATGCTGACTCGTCCAGTATCATCACCAATGACTTGGTATTCCAGAAATTATCTGCTATACACTGGGTACCATGGGGACACCAACGAATCGAGCAAAGGGAGCAGGTGCAGGCTGATCTGGCGACTGAGGCCGAGGGTCATCAAGAAGATGTTGACCCGAAGTCTTCTTAGGCGAGTTGTAACATCAAAAACTTTGCCTAATTTTGAGCCCATATGTGGCTTTTTGCAGAATATATTTGAGCTAGTGTGGTGTTTTGTTAACCGCCCGATTTCCTTATGTTTGTATGATGTTTCTACTTGCATTGATGAGAAATAGTTGATAATCCAGGACATATGTCATTACTTTGACAGTTGGCCGTGTAGTAGTGATAATAGATAATAACCCGGTTTGCTGCTTGAATCGGGCGACTCATGATCGCTGAGAGCTCAGTCTTGATCAAAATAATCTGGTGTTTCATTGACCCGACGACTTATGGTAGATATAATGATTGATCTAGGAGCAAGTAATCATGTAAAGCAGAAATTAAACCATAGATAGAGATAAAATGTTAAGCCGGCTTTCAAGGTGCGACAAAAAGACTGGCTTTCGAGGCTCGACTCTTGCTTCAATGAAGTTGGCTTGATAGCCCATGTTTTATCCTTGCTTTCTGTATGCCAGCTATCTCATGACATAAGCCGGCGTTTTAACCTTGACAAGTTCAGGGTCATAATAGGTTGTCTGTCAAGACTACGTCGGCTCATCTTAGAAGAGTAACATTAAGCAAACAGGCAGGTTTAACCATGATATATAATGGCGTATGCCGGCTCAAGAGGGATGTTAATAGCTAAACTCGACGAGTTGGAAGCCCCCAAGGGACATATGATCAAAAAATAAAGACTCATGCACAATATATGGGATGAAACGATAGAGGCCCCGAGTTTCAGGGATGCTAGATTTATTAATATTGATCATAAAAGATATATACACAAAGGTATGTGCAAAAAGCTGGAGCCAGTGGCTCTAAGTGTGATAGGGACGGAGATGAGCAATATTCCAAGCTCTGTTGGTCTCCTCCTCAGATGTACGTGATTTATCATGTTCACGTATGTCAATCGGGTAATATGACCCATTGTTAAGGTTCTTGCTGATGAAAAAAGGCCCTTCCCATGGAGGTGAAAGCTTATGCATACTGGTTTGATCTTGTATCAGTCAGGGCACTAGTCGCCCTCCTGAAAAGTACGGTTGCGAACTCTACGGCTATGATAGTGATGTAGGTGTTACTGATATATTGCAGATCTTGCTACTTCAAAGTCACGTTCCTGCTCCAAAGCATCCAGAGAATCTTGTCAAGCCTGCTCATTATCTACTTCAACATAAGCTGCCACTCGGGGGGAATCATGACTAGTATCGATGGGTAGCACGGCACCATAAACCTTGAAGAAAGGTGTATAACCAGTTAATCTGTTGGGAGTAGTCCGTAAGCTCCAAAGGATAGAAGGGAGCTCCTCAACCCAACAACCCAGAATACGCTCAAGAGGAACCATAAGTCTTGGCTTGATGCCTCATAAAATTTATTGGTTAGCACGTTCTGCCTGGCCATTGGACTGAGGGTGTGCTACGTCTTGATCTTGCGTTGGTTTTCCTTGAAGAGGAAAGGGTGATGCAGCAATAGTAGCGTAAGTATTTCCCTCAGTTTTTGAGAACCAAGGTATCAATCCAGTAGGAGGCTCCTCAAAAGTCCCACGCACCTACACAAACAAACAAGGAACTCGCAGCCAACCCAATAAAGGGGTTGTCAATCCCTTCACGGCCACTTGCAAAACTGAGATCTGATAGAGATAGTATGATAAGATAAATATATTTTTGGTATTTTGTAATACAGATGCAAAAAGTAAAGATGCAAATAAAAGTAGATTGAAAGCTAATATGATAAAAGATAGACCCAGGGGCCATAGGTTTCACTAGTGGTTCTCTCAAGATAGCATAAGTATTACGGTGGGTGAACAAATTATTGTCAAACAATTGATAGAAAAGCGAATAATTATGAGATTATCTAGGCATGATCATGTATATAGGCATCACGTCCGTGACAAGTACACCGACTCCTGCCTCCATCTACTACTATTACTCCACACATCGACCGCTATCTAGCATGCATCTAGAGTATTAAGTTCATAAGAACAGAGTAACGCATTAAGAAAGATGACATGATGTAGAGGGATAAACTCAAGCAATATGATATAAACCCCATATTTTTATCCTCGATGGCAACAATACAATATGTGCCTTGCAACCCTTTCTGTCACTAGGTAAGGACACCGCAAGATTGAACCCAAAGCTAAGCAGTTCTCCCATGGCAAGAAAGATCAATCTAGTAGGCCAAACCAAACTGATAATTCGAAGAGACTTGCAAAGATAACTCAATCATACATAAAAGAATTCAGAGAAGATTCAAATATTTCTCATAGATAAACTTGATCATAAACCCACAATTTATAGGATCTCGACAAACACACCACAAAAAGAGTTTACATCGAATAGATCTCCACAAGAGAGGGGGAGAACATGGTATTGAGATCCAAAAAGAGAGAAGAAGCCATCTAGCTAATAACTATGGACCCAAAGGTCTGTGGTAAACTACTCAAAACTCAACGGAGGGGCTATGGTGTTGATGTAAAAGCCCTCCATGGTCGATTGCCCTCCGCCGGAGCGCCGGCGAAGGCTCCAAGATGGGATCTCACGGATACAGAAGGTTATGGTGGTGGAAATTGTTTTTCGTTGGCTCCCTGGATGTTTTCAGGGTACGTAGGTATATATAGGAGGAAGAAGTACGTCTGTGGTCGCTTGTGGGGCCCAGGAGACAGGGGGCGCGCCCACGAGGGGTGGGCGCGCCCTCCTATCTCCTGGCTGCCTCGATTGCTTCTTGACTTGGACTCCAAGTCCTCTGGATCACGTTCGTTCCAAAAATCACGCTCCCGAAGGTTTCATTCCATTTGGACTCCGTTTGATATTCCTTTTCTTCAAAATACTGAAATAGGCAAAAAAACAGCAATACGGGCTGGGCCTCCGGTTAGTAGGCTAGTCCCAAAAATGATATAAATGTGTAAAATTAAGCCCATAAACATCCAAAAGGGGTAATATAATAGCATGGAACAATAAAAAATTATAGATACGTTGGAGACGTATCAAGCATCCCCAAGCTTAATTCCTGCTCGTCCTCGAGTAGGTAAATGATAAAAAAAACAGAATTTTTGATGTGGAATGTTACCTATCATAATTCTCAATGTAATTTTCTTTATTGTGGCATGAATGTTTAGATCCAAATGATTCAAAATAAAAGTTCATATTGATAAAAGAAATATTAACACTTCAAGCATACTAATCAAAGCAATCATGTCTTCTCAAAATAACATGGCTAAAGAAAGTTCATCCCTAGAAAATCATATAGTTAGGCTATGCTTCATTTTCGTCACACAAAGATGTTCCCAAATTCTACACCCCTGATGACAAGCCAAGCAATTGTTTCGTACTTAAATAATCTCAAACTTTTTCAACCTTCACGCAATACATGAGCGTGAGCCATGGATATAGCACTATGGGTGGAATAGAATATGATGATGGGGATTGTGTGGAGAAGACAAAAAAAGGAGAAAGTCTCACATTGACGAGGATAATCAACGGGCTATGGAGATGCCCATCAATTGATGTCAACATGAGGAGTAGGGATTGCCATGCAACAGATGCACTAGAGCTATAAATGAATGCTCAACAAAAGAAAACTAGTGGGTGTGCATCCAACTTGCTTGCTCACGAAGATCTAGGACATTTGAGGAAGCCCATCATACGAATATACAAGCCAAGTTCTATAATGAAAAAAATTCCCACTAGTATATGAAAGTGATAACATATGAGACTCACTATATGAAAAACATGGTGCTACTTTGAAGCACAAGATATGAGACTCACTACATGAAGGACAAGGTGCTACTTTGAAGCACAAGTGTGGAAAAAGCGATAGTAACATTGTCCCTTTTATTTATTTTCTTTTTTTCTTCTTTTTTCTTCTTTTTTTCTTTTTTTCTTTGGCCTTCTTTTTTTTTCTTTTGGCCTTTCTTTTTTTTCTTTTTTTCTTTGGGACAATGCTCTAATAATGACGATCATCACACTTTTATTGATTACAACACATGAATTACAACTCGAAACTAGAACAAGATATGACTCTATATGAATGCCTCTGGCGGTGTACCGGGATGGTGCAATGAATCAAGAGTGACATGTATGAAAAATTATGCATGGTGGCTTTGCCACAAATACGATGTCAACTACATGATCATGCAATGGCAATATGACAAAAGTAATATATGTCGTGATGATGAACGGAACAGTGGAAAGTTGCATGGCAGTATATCTCAGAATGGCTATGGAAATGGCATAATAGGTAGGTATGGTGGCTGTTTTGAGGAAGATATAAGGAGGTTTATGTGTGATAGAGCATATCATATCACGGGGTTTGGATGCACCGGCGAAGTTTGCACCAACTCTCAAGGTGAGAAAGGGCAATGCACGGTGCCGAAGAGGCTAGGAATGGTGGAAAGGTAAAAGTGCGTATAATCCATGGACTCATAATTAGTCAAAAGAACCCATATACTTATTGGAAAAATTTAGAAGTCATCAAAAATCAAGCACTACGCGCATGCTCCTAGAGGTATAGATTGGTAGGAAAAGACCATCGCTCGTCCCCGACCGCCACTCATAAGGATGCACAAGCCAGGTACACTTCATGTTTCAAATTTGTTACACAACTTTAACCATACGTGCATGCTACGGGACTTGCCAACTGCAACACAAGCATTCTTTAAATTCATAATCACCCAACTAGCATGACTTTAATATCACTACCTCCATATCTCAAAACAATTATCAAGTATCAAATTGATCATAGCCTCCAATTCACTTCCTATGATAGTTTTTATTATACCCAACTTGGATGCCTACCATTCTAGGACCAATTTATAACCATAGCAAATACCATGCTATTCTAAAAGACTCTAAAAATAATATAAGTGAAGCATGAGAGACTAGCAATTTCTACAAAATTAAGCCACCACCGTGCTCTAAAAGATATAAGTGAAGCACTAGAGCAAAAACTATCAAGCTCAAAAGATATAAGTGCAGCACATAGCATATTCTAACAAATTCAAATCAAGTAGGCTTCTCCCAAAAGGTGTGTGCATAAAGAATGATTGTGGTAAACTAAAAATCAAAGACTAATATAATACATGACGCTCCAAGCAAAACACATATCATGTGGTGAATAAAAATATAGCTCCAAGTAAAGATACCAATGAAAGAAGACGAAAGAGGGGATGCCTTCCCGGGGCATCCCCAAGCTTAGGCTTTTGGCTATGCTTGAATATCTTGGGGTGCCATGGGCATCCCCAAGCTTAGGCTTTTGGCTATGCTTGAATATCTTGGGGTGCCATGGGCATCCCCAAGCTTAGGCTCTTGCGACTCCTTATTCCATAGTCCATCAAAGCTTTACCCAAAACTTGAAAACTTCACAACACAAAACTCAACAGGAAATCTTATAAGCTCTATTAGTGAAAGAAAACAAAACCACCACATAAGGTATTGTAATGAACTCATTCTTTATTTATTTTGGTGTTAAACCTACTATATTCCATGTTCTCTATGGTTCATACCACTTAGTACTAGCCATAGATCCATCAAAATAAGCAAACAACACACGAAAAACAGAATCTGTCAAAAACAGAATAGTCTGTAGTAATCTGTAACTAACGCAAACTTCTGGAACTCTAAAAATCCTACAAAACTAGGATGTCCTGTAAAATTTGTCTATTGATCAGCAGCAAAACGAATCAACAAAAACCATGTTTCTGTGATTTAACAAAACTAATTTCGTGCATGCCAAGTTTCTGTTTTTCAGCAAAATCAAATTAACTATCACCATAGGTTATCCTATAGGTTCTACTTGGCACAAACACTAATTCAAACATAAAAACACATCTAGACAGAAGGTAGATGCAAAATTTATTACTAAACAGAAACAAAAACAAAAAACACAAATAAAATTGGGTTGCCTCCCAACTAGCGCTATCGTTTAACGCCCCTAGCTAGGCATAAAAGCGAAGATAGATCTAAGTAGTGCCATAATAATAAGATAGATCTTGAAAACTCATCTCATATTCTCTATGTTCAGCAGCAAGTTTTCTTTGAGGCAAGCAAAAGTAATCAAAAGGGCTAAATTTAGCGGGAAAAAAGTCCCAAGATCAATCTCAGGAGGAACGGGTTCCTCCTTTGGCCCTTCATAATGCACAACTAATTCATCACTAAAAGCATTCTTTTGGCAAAATCTTGTGAGCCTATACTCAAGAGAGTATCCTAGCTCATTATTTTGAAGAGCAAAATCATTATTAAGTTTGGAAATTCTATCAACCAAGACATTGGTAGGAACCTTTTTTCTAAGGTTTTCATTGAAAGCAACATAGTCCGAAGATTGAAAACGCCTAATTTCCTCTTGATCAAAGAGAACCGCCTCTATGGGAGGACGACCGGAGCCCACCCTATAGTGCGCAAAGATTTCTTTGGCCTCTCTTATTATAAATCTAAACTCATGAGCCAAAAAGATAGTAACAGCGCGTTTAACAGAAGAATGCTCAATATTGGAAAATTCTAGAAAAATTCTTTGTATGCAAGTAAAGAAATCTTGAATAACACCTTTTCCAATAATGTTACCACTACCGATTCGAAACTTTTTAGTATGCAAGATAGGGGGTTCTTCAGCCGGAGCCTCAGAATTTTCCATGTTATCATTATTGTCCATATCGACGATAATCTCCCCAATTTCAGACATAACGGCAAACAAAAGCGAGGAAGAAGAAGAAGGCTTAACGAAAGAGAGAGAGAGAGATTGGGAAAGAGAGGGAGAATAAAACGGCAAGTGTGAAGTGTGGGAGAGGAAAACGAGAGGCAAATAGCAAATAATGTAAATGCGAGGGAGATGAGTTTGTGATGGGTACTTGGTATGTCTTCACTTGAGCGAAGACCTCCCCGGCAACGGTGCCAGAAATCCTTCTTGCTACGTCTTGAGCTTGTGTTGGTTTTCCTTGAAGAGGAAAGGGTGATGCAGCAATAGTAGCGTAAGTATTTCCCTTAGTTTTTGAGAACCAAGGTATCAATCCAGTAGGAGGTCCTCAAAAGTCCCATGCACCTACACAAACAAACAAAGAACTCACAACCAACGCAATAAAGGGGTTGTCAATCCCTTCACGGGCACTTGCAAAAGTGAGATCTGATAGAGATAGTATGATAAGATAAATATATTTTTGGTATTTTGTAATATAGATGCAAAAAGTAAAGATGCAAATAAAAGTAGAGTGAAAGCTTATATGATAAAAGATAGACCCGGGGGCCATATGTTTCACTAGTGGCTTCTCTCAAGATAGCATAAGTATTACGGTGGGTGAACAAATTATTGTCGAGGAATTGATAGAAAAGCGAATAATTATGAGATTATCTAGGGATGATCATGTATATAGGCATCACGTCTGTGACAAGTACACCGACTCCTGCCTACATCTACTACTATTACTCCACACATCGACTGCTATCCAGCATGCATCTAGAGTATTAAGTTTATAAGAACAGAGTAACGCATTAAGAAAGATAACATGATGTAGAGGGATAAACTCAAGCAATATGATATAAACCCCATCTTTTTATCCTCGATGGCAACAATACAATACGTGCGTTGCAACCCTTTCTTTCACTCGGTAAGGACACCGCAAGATTGAACCCAAAGCTAAGCACTTCTCCCATGGCAAGAAAGATCAATCTAGTAGGCCAAACCAAACTGATAATTCGAAGAGACTTGCAAAGATAACTCAATCATACATAAAAGAATTTAGAGAAGATTCAAGTATTTCTCATAGATAAACTTGATCATAAACCCACAATTCATCGGATCTCGACAAACACACCGCAAAAAGAGTTTACATCGAATAGATCTCCACAAGAGAGGGGGAGAACATGGTAATGATATCCAAAAAGAGCGAAGAAGCCATCTAGATAATAACTATGGACCCGAAGGTCTGTGGTAAACTACTCACAACACATCGGAGGGGCTATGGTGTTGATGTAGAAGCCCTCCATGGTCGATTCCCCCTCTGGCGGAGCACCGACGAAGGCTCCAAGATGGGATCTCACGGATACAGAAGGTTACAACGGTGGAAATTGTTTTTTGTTGGCTCCCTGGATGTTATCGGGGTACGTAGGTATATATAGGAGGAAGAAGTACGTCGGTGGCCGCTCGTGGGGCCCAGGAGACAGGGGCGCGCCCAGGAGGGGAGGGGGCGCCCTCCTATCTCCTGGCCGCCTCGATTGCTTCTTGACTTGCACTCCAAGTCCTCTGGATCATGTTTGTTCCAAAAATCACGCTCCCGAAGGTTTCATTCCGTTTGGACTCGGTTTGATATTCCTTTTCTTCGAAATACTGAAATAGGCAAAAAAACAGCAATACGGGCTGGGCCTCCGGTTAGTAGGTTAGTCCCAAAAATGATATAAATGTGTAAAATTAAGCCCATAAACATCCAAAAGGGGTAATATAATAGCATGGAACAATCAAAAATTATAGATACGTTGGAGACATATCAGGGTGTGCCACGGAGGCCACGTCAAGCCGGATGTGCTCTTGCTGAAAAAACTCCCTTGGAAAAGTTAGTCACATTATTAGTTATGATGTTGTAGGGGTAACCGAAGCAAAAAATCAACTTTTTCAGGAATTTGACTAGTGTTTCCGAATCGCAATTGTTGATCCGCTCTGCTTCAATCCACTTGGTGAATTTTTCAACAACAACTGAAAGGTGGGTTTTCTTGTCCTTGGATCGTTTGAACGGACCAACCATATAAAGCCCCCATACTATGAAAGGCCAAGTGATTGGAATCATCCGGAGTTCTTGAGCTGGTACATGAGCCTGACGTGCAAACTTCTGACATCCATCACACTTGCGCACGATATTCTCAGCATGTGCATGAGCCATGAGCCAATAGAAATGGTGTCGAAAAGCCTTTGCGACGAGGGTTCTTGAGCCGTCATGATGACCATAGTCACAAGAGTGAATCTCATTGAGCATTTCACGGCCCTCATCAGGGGAACACACAACAATGAAAAACACCG
Source organism: Triticum aestivum (assembly GCF_018294505.1). NCBI lineage: Eukaryota > Viridiplantae > Streptophyta > Magnoliopsida > Poales > Poaceae > Triticum > Triticum aestivum. The sequence continues at coordinate 369,021,528 of NC_057798.1, read as the reverse complement.
GTGATGCTTCTCCTATGCAATTTGCTATGGACAATAGTCATAGATTTGGCGCGTTAGAGGATCTGAAGAGTAATAAATTCATCCTCAAGGAGCTCACCTCGAGTCAAATACAACAAATAAGGAATTGTCTAGTCTGGGGTAGCACGAAGAGCCGCCACCAATTGTGCCTTGGGGTCAGGTATTGCCAGATCTTCCTCTAACGACAATTTGACAAAAGGATTATGGAGCACATCAAGGAACACATTGGGGGGGTACCGGCTTACGTTGGGAGCCAAGATGTGATAATGCATCAGCCACCTTGTTGAGCCGTCTACCAATGTGATCAACCTGACAACCTTTAAAATTTCCTGCGATATTAGTCACTGTCTACCGATAAGTCGTCATGAGTGGGTCCTTGGAATCCCACTTGCCATAAACTTGCTGAGCCACAAGATCAGAGTCGCCCAGGCACCCAACCTGGCAAAGATTCATTTCCTTAGACATACGGAGACCATGGAGGAGGGCTTCATACTCGGCTGCATTGTTAGTACAAGGAAACATGATCTGTAGAACATAACAGAATTTATCTCCTTATGGGGAAGATAGAATGAATCCAGCCCCCGAGCCCTCCAACTGCCCTGGAACCATCAAAGTGAATAGTCCAATATGTGTTATCTGGCTTCTCCTTGGGAACTTGAAGCTCAGTCTAGTCGTTGATGAAATCCACCAATGCTTGAGACTTAATAGCTGTCTGGGGCACATATTTGAGATGATGTGGCCCAAGCTCAATTGCCCACTTAGCAACCCGACCTGTGGCCTCCCTATTTTGGATGATATCTCCTAATGGGGCTGAGATGACCATAGTGATAGGATGTTCCAGAAAATAATGCTTCAGCTTGCGACTCGCCATGAAGACCCCGAACACCATCTTCTACCAATGTGGATATCGTTGCTTGGACTCGGTCAGAACTTCACCCACACAGTATACAGGTTGCTGGACTTGATATTCCTTCCCAGCCTCCTTGCCCTCCATGACAACTTCAACACTTACTGCTTTTAGTAGCAATGTACAGGAGCATAAGCTCTTTGTTAGTAGGAGCACCTAGGATTGGTGGCTCTGCCAATTATTTCTTGAGGGCTTCAACAGCTTGATCTGCAGCATTACTTTAGATGAAGTGATCAGTCTTTTTCTGATGCAAAGGAATCGCCTTCTAACCAAGGCAACTTAGGAGTCGGCTCAAAGCAATAACACGACCCGCCATACTCGGACATCGTTGATGTTGGTCGGCTTATCAAGGGAGGTCACCACCTTGATTTTCTCCGGATTAGCTTCAATACCTCGCTCAGATACCAGAAAACCTAGTAATTTGCCTATAGGAACGCCAAAAACACACTTGGCTGGGTTAAGCATCATCTTATAAGCCTATAGATTGTCAAAGGTTTCCTTGAGGTCATCCAACGATGTTTCCTTCTTCTCGTACTTGACAACAATATCATCAACATAAGCATCAACATTGCACTTGATCTAATTATGAAAACAATTTTGCACGCAGCGCTAATAAGTAGCTCCAGCGCTCCTAACCCCAAAAGGCATAGAGACATAGCAGAAAGCCCCAAAAGGTGTTATGAAAGTTGTTCCTCCTAATCCTCAACAACCATCTTTATCTGATGATAGCCGGAGTAAGCATCCAAGAAACATAAACTCTCACAGCTAGCTATGGAATCAATTATTTGGTCAATGCATGCGTGGGCAAACGGGTATTTGGGACAAGCCTTGTTAAGATCTATGTAATCAACACACATACACCAAGTGCCATTTTTCTTTAGAACAAGCACTGGATTGGCCAGCCACTTCGGATGAAATACTTCCATGCTGAACCCGACAGCTAGGAGATGGGCTACTTCTTCCCCGATAGCCTTATGTCTCTCCTCGTTAAAATGATGGAGGTATTGTCTTACTGGTTTCATCTTAGGATCAACATTGAGGTGGTGCTTAGCGTATTCTCTCGGTACACCAGACATGTCAGAAGGTTTCCATGCAAAGATGTCCCGATTCTCATGGATGAACTCGATGAGCGTGTTTTGCTATTTGGGATCCATGCCAGTCCCAATAGTGAACTGTTGAGATGAGTCGCCAGGGGAGAAGTCAACCTGTTTTGTGTCCTCAGCCGACTTAAACCTGAGCGGGGGGTCAGACTCTATGGTGGGTTTCTTCAGGGGGGTCATGTTAGCCGGGTCAACATTGGATGTGTAAAACTTCAACTCTTCTGATGCACAAGCTGATTCAGCATAAGCTGCATCCCCTTATTCACACTCACGAGCAATTTTCATGTCACCATCGACCGTGATAGTGCCATTTGGCCCAGACATCTTGAGATTGATATACACATAGGAAGTTTGCCCCATAAAACAAGCATAAGCCGGCTGTCCAAACAGGGCATGGTATGGCTTCTGATCTTGACCACCTCAAACGTCAAAAACTCTATTCTATAATTATACTCATTGCTAGATGCAACTTCCAACTTAATCCGCCCAATGGGGTAGGCAGACTTTCTGGGAACGATCCCATGAAAAATGGTCGAGGACGGCATGAGCTGTTTCTCTAACAAGTTCATGCCCCTCAAAGTGTCATAATACAAGATGTTGATGCTGCTTCCTCCATCCATCAGTACCTAAGTGAGGTTATACCCATAGACTTGAGGTGCCACCACCAAAGCTAGACAACAAGGATTCTCAACCTGGGGAGGATGATCCACCCTACTCCAAGTTATCGGTTTCTCTGACCAATTCAAATATGCAGGAATAGCCGCTTCAACCACGTTGACAACATGCTTCTACAGTTTGCTATCCCTTGCAGGTGCTGGTTGTAAAGACGTGATACTGCCCACTATTCAACTGCTTAGGATTGCTCTGAAAACCTGTCTGGTTGCCTGATGCCAAGTGCCTTGGCCAGAATGCTGATTTCCACCTCCATGATTGCCAGACCCCTGCTATCCAGATCCAGACCCGCTAGGACCATGTAAACCACCAGACGAGCCGAACCCAGGAAAATCGGATCCTGAACCACCAGCCCCAGGTTGCCCTGAGTCTCCACCGTTACCACCCTAGTGATTGTGGTAAGCTTGATTACGAAATTGCTACATAATATAATAGTTCTCTCGGGAGTGGTTTGCCGGCTTATCCTGAGTACTATGCTTGGGACATGGACCTTTAAGAGATTCCTTGAAATTATGAGCTTTATTTGCATTGAATGACCTCCTAGGATTATTCCTTCTCTGGCCCTTGAAACCAGCATTGGTGTTGGCTACAAAGTCTGAGCCACCCTCTTGGTGTTTACGCTTGCCACCATTAGCCTGATTGCCATGGTTACCATTGTACCCGGGGTTGTTCTGTTGCTGACCCTTCCTAGTTTGATCGTCATCTGGGCTAGGATCTTTCATGGTGTCTGACTCTGCATATCTAGTCAGGACATCAATGAGCTCGCCCATGTCTTGAACCTTCCGCTTGAGTCGCCTGAGCTTCTAAATGAGGGGGTCAAAATGACAGTTTTTCTCCAGGATCAAGATGGATTGAGCAACTAATATGTCATCCGAGGAGTGGATGATATCCACGACCCAGTGATACCAATGATGAGCTGACTCGCCCTCACACTGGACATAGTGCTAGAGATCAAGGATCGTCATTGGGCACTTGTAGGTTCCTTGGGAGTGTTTGATGAAACATTCCTTCAACTCTTCCCAAGTGTTGATGGAATTAGGGGGCAAGTTCTTCAGCCAAGTATGAGCCAGCCCCTCCAACATCATGGTCAAATACTTGGCGCAGACCATGTCACTAACGTCCAGCATGTCCATAGAAATTTCATAACTCTCAATCCAAGCTACCGGCTCGAAATCAGCTGTGTAATTGGGAACCTGCCAAGGGACTTTGAAATCCTTGGCCATGCGCTCATTGCACAGAGACGATACTAGGCATGGAATCCCTATAGTTTTGGTGCTCGAATCGACACCTTGCAAAGCCAAAGGGGGTCATAGGAGGCAACTGATGAGCCATCATGTTGGCCGCTTCTGCCTCCTGTCGTGCCCGGGCTGTGCCGATGATCTCCTGAGTGTCTAAAGCTCCGTGTCGAGGCAGGTCATGCTGCTGCTCACATCTCCGATGAGCATTGTTAAAGACAGCTGGCAACTCAGCATGGCGACTCCTGCTGTGACTTGGGTGCAGGGTAGAGTGGAGGCATTGTTGACTGCAAGAGTAGTTTGCTTGTTGAGCGACCGCAGTTTTTAACATCTCGATGGCATGCAAAGCCTCCCTCTCGACTGGGGTATTCCCCGTGATTAGAAGTGCAGCGAGGTTGGTAGCTGGTACCCACAAGTTATAAACGGGATTGGAGAACTAACACACCAACGTTACGAAATGGTCAGGAGTCGTCCGAACAGGCGGCGGGTGCTGGGCCGGCTCAAGGTGATGCTGTTGAACCGGCTGACGAGGTTGAGCTGGGGATGGCTGCCTGTCTCCCTCTTGGGCCACGACCTAGTTCAATTAGGGTATAACCGGTGCCGCAGGGGTGCTCATCCCAGCCCCTGGTGCAGGCGTGTTGAACAGACGCACGGGCTCAAAGTCAATGGGCAGACGGCTCTCATGCCTTCTCCTATGAACCATCTCTGAAGACTTTTGTCGAAGACCCATACGCCAGGCTTCTGTCCTCAGGCCCTCCACCTCATTATGAATATGGGATTGTAGCTAAGTCATGCGAGCGTTCTCAGCGTTGATGACTTCCTGAGCCTTAGCCATCTACTCACGAAGCTTAGCTACCTTCGGGTTGCGCTCCGCCTTGTTCTCCGCTGTTAATGGCGACTCAAGGAGTGTTCTTAACAAGGAGACTGGCTTGGAGAGGACTTGAGCCAGCGGCTTGACTGGGCAGCCATTCTTGGATCAGTCGCCGAAGTGTCCATCCCACCCATGGCACCTGCTATGGAGGAGTCAATGGTCGGTGTAGTGCCTGTCATGTAGACGATGGTCCAACGGGGCGGCTCATGGTCGACCGAGGCCGGTTCATCATCAGAATATCCCCCAAGCCGTCTGTCATACAGTGGGAGGATTGACTCAGTATCTCCAACTGATGACTCACCATCAGAGTGGACCAGGGTGTCGCTGCCAGACGTGGAATTATCTGCGAGGTCGACCCCCTGGGTGAAGCCAACAAGAATGTGGTTCCTGCCTGCTTGAGCCCAGGTGAGTTGCGCACGCCGAGCCAGCTCGATGATGTCGGTGCAGATGTCCGGTTTGGGTCCTGATTCGACGATTTTGCCGATGAAGACATGGATGTTGCCGAAGGGGCCTAGTACCCATACTCAATTGAGTCAGCCTCGGGGCCTGAATCGTCGATGTAGAGATTGTCGCGGTGACTCTTGGTCATGCAACCAATCGCACATACCTCCATCCCTGGGAGATCTCCCTCCAAGAACTCGACACCACCGAGCGATAGCCCCATGGTGGGCGCCAACTGTCGTGTTTTTTCCCGGCAGATGTCCTCGTGAAAGGACTTACTTGTGAGGCCATCGCCGCGAGGTAGTAGCTTGAACGGGGTTGATCAGAATCAAGAGACAAGGGTTAACCAAGGTTCGGCCCTTCTCGATGGAGGTAATAACCTACTTCCTGTTTGATTGATATTGATGATGATGATCTCGATTACAAGGGTGCGACTTGACTATCCTAGTACTCAGGAGCTTGTAACTTAGTCAATCTACCTTAGGGGCTCCCCTTTATATACATATCGAGGCGCTAGGCTTAAAACAGAGTCCGGGTCTGTAGCAACGATGACCCGAATGGACTGAAGTCTCCGTGCATCAGTGTCATCCCTGGACCGGTAATGCTGACAAGCACAGTATTCAAGGAATTATAACAAAGTTCAATCACATACTTATTACATTGAGGTCTCATAAAGAGTATGATTACACAAAAATATCCTGGTTGAAGGCCATCTAAACTAAATAACTGCGGAAGCTTCGAAGGTGAATGATTCCATCAACTCCAACGGCATAGCTGAGTGCAAGGAAACGACCTATCGCACCTTATTCATCGTCTGAGTAGTCTCCAACATGAGAAGTTGCAGCCCTGTAGTTCAGCACATTGAATATGCTGGCAGAATTACACTGTAAAACAATGAAATGCAAGAACTATATCTATATGCAATATTTGACTGGTGGAGGCTCTAATTTTATGATTTTGCATAAAGCTAGTTTTTCCCTATAACAAAGGAATAAATTTATTTAACTACTCCCAAGTTGTTCCAATATTTGAGAAGGTTCCCCCAACTGGAATCCCAATTAAAAGTATCATCATTAAACCCAATCAATTAATTAAAGAGTGATGAGATCAACAATAATATCCAATTCCAGATACTCAAGATGTCCACAACCAGGGACACGACTAACCATGATTAGTTTATACACTCTTCAGAGGTTGCACACTTTTCCCCACAAGACTCGACCGCATCCATGATCGGTTGATCGAGACATAGTCTTTCTGAAGCACTTACCCTCTACTTCGGGCAGACCGGTACACCTACTTTCCCCTACATCCGCTAGTCCACCTCTTTGAGAGCTCACACAACTTACTAAACTATGCCAGAGCCCATAATGGCTTGTGGCTGCACATGTAAGTTTCTAGGCATGAAATATCATATGATCCCTTTGAGCCTGGGTGGCAAACTAAGGGAAAAATCACACGGGTACTCCAGGATTTCCCTAAATAGACAACATTGGGTTCCCCGGGTGCCTCAACCAATCCACCAGATGTGTATTAAAGTTGCCACCTTAATGTTATCCAAGACTAATAACTCTCAAAACTTCCATGTGAATCACTATCCAATCCCCGTCTACGAGCATGGCTAAGCAATAATAAAACATAACGTATATTCCTGGGGTGACCAAAAGGTATTAGGTTCCTACCTCAAGCACTACAACCAAACCACATGTTCCCAATCCTACTCATGCAAATATTTGAGGGGTAATACTAATGCATAGTAAAAACTGGGTATAGAAGAGTATGATCAAAGTGTAACTTGCCTTGCTGATGAACTACAAACTCTAGAGATTCATAGTAACAAGCTTCGCACTCTAGGTAATCTAACGTAGACAAACAGAAGCATACATAAGCAATCACTCAAACGAAACAACGAGCAAATCGAGAAAAGATCCAAATCAAACACGAAACAAGCAAACAGCTTAAACTAAACAAAAATTAAAACCTAACAACATTATTATAATGTAGATCAGATCTTAACAGTGGGTACATGTGATTAGCTACGATTTGCAAAAAAAACAACTCAAACGGAGAAACGAAACTTGAGAAACGAATGAAACAAGATCGTTTACTAATCTGAACTAAGGTCAAATTTTATGGCGTCAAAATCATGTTCAAGTTGGTTAACTGGAAAGAACAGATGTTATGAAGATTTAGGCGTTGGTTTCAACTAATTTGGACAAACGAGCAAAAAATTACGCTAGTTTTAAGATCAGGGGCTAACTCGCGAGAAAACTATTCGCGGATAGGTCCCTAGCCGAAAATAAACTAAAAATAAAAAACTATTGCGCGGACGTTCACTAACAGAACTAATCTAACAAAAATCATTCACTAACAGATCTAAACTTACCTAAAAAAATAAACCGATCTAACCTAACCGAACAAAACCAAGAATAAAACCGATGGGTCGACGGTTATACCTGTTAACCGGGTTGACCGGTCGGCTGCGGCGGCGGATCCGATCGGCAGCGGAGCGGGCTACGACGTGCGGCGGTGCGGCGAAGCAGCGGCAACAGCAGCGTGGGGCGGCTGCGGGCGGCGCTGCGGCGGTGGGTGACGAGGAGAGGAAGGGCGCCGGTGGTGCCTTTTTAAAGAGGCCCCGTGAAGGAAATATGCCCTAGAGGCAATAATAAAGTTATTATTTATTTCCTTATCTCATGATAAATGTTTATTATTCATGCTAGAATTGTATTAACCGGAAACATAATACATGTGTGAATACATAGACAAACAAAGTGTCACTAGTATGCCTCTACTTGACTAGCTCGTTAATCAAAGATGGTTATGTTTCCTAACCATGAACAATGAGTTGTTATTTGATTAACGAGGTCACATCATTAGTTGAATGATCTGATTGACATGACCCATTCCATTAGCTTAGCACCTGATCGTTTAGTATGTTGCTATTGCTTTCTTCATGACTTATACATGTTCCTATGACTATGAGATTATGCAACTCCCGTTTACCGGAGGAACACTTTGGGTACTACCAAATGTCACAACGTAACTGGGTGATTATAAAGGAGTACTACAGGTGTCTCCAATGGTCGATGTTGGGTTGGCGTATTTCGAGATTAGGATTTGTCACTCCGATTGTCGGAGAGGTATCTCTGGGCCCTCTCGGTAATACACATCACATAAGCCTTGCAAGCATTACAACTAATATGTTAGTTGTGAGATGATGTATTACGGAACGAGTAAAGAGACTTGCCGGTAACGAGATTGAACTAGGTATTGGATACCGACGATCGAATCTCGGGCAAGTAACATACCGATGACAAAGGGAACAACGTATGTTGTTATGCGGTCTGACCGAGATCTTCGTAGAATATGTAGGAGCCAATATGGGCATCCAGGTCCCGCTATTGGTTATTGACCAGAGACGTGTCTCGGTCATGTCTACATTGTTCTCGAACCCGTAGGGTCCGCACGCTTAAGGTTACGATGACAGTTATATTATGAGTTTATGCATTTTGATGTACCGAAGGTTGTTCGGAGTCCCGGATGTGATCACGGACATGACGAGGAGTCTCGAAATGGTCGAGACGTAAAGATTGATATATTGGAAGCCTATATTTGGATGTCGGAAGTATTCCGGGTGAAATCGGGATTTTACCGGAATACCGAGGGGGTTACCGGAACCCCCCGGGAGCTATTTGGGCCATAGTGGGCCTTAGTGGAAAAGAGAAGGGGCTGCCCTAGATGGGCTGCGCGCCACCCCCTTCCCCTAGTCCTATTAGGACTAGGAGAGGTGGCCGGCCCCTCCTCCTCTTTTCCCCTCCGAGGAATCCTAGTTGGACTAGGATTGGAGGGGGAATCCTACTCCCAGAGGGAGTAGGACTCTCCTGCGCCTCCCCCCCTTGGCCGGCCAGCCTCCCCTCCTCTCCTCCTTTATATACGGAGGCAGGGGCACCTCTAAACACACAAGTTGACACAAGTTGATCCACGTGATCGATTCCTTAGCCGTGTGCGGTGCCCCCTGCCACCATATTCCTCGATAATACTGTAGCGGAGTTTAGGCGAAGCCCTGCTACTGTAGTTCATCAAGATCGTCACCACGCCGTCGTGCTGACGAAACTCTTCCCCGACACTTTGCTGGATCGGAGTCCGGGGATCGTCATCGAGCTGAACGTGTGCTCGAACTCGGAGGTGCCGTAGTTTCGGTGCTTGATCGGTTGGATCGTGAAGACGTACGACTACTTCCTCTACGTCGTGTCATCGCTTCCGCAGTCGGTCTGCGTTGGGTACGTAGACAACACTCTCCTCTCGTTGCTATGCATCACATGATCCTGTGTGCGCGTAGGAAATTTTTTGAAATTACTACGAAACCCAACAGTGGTATCAGAGCCTAGGTTATTGATGTTGATGTTATATGCACGAGTAGAACACAAGTGAGTTGTGGACGATACAAGTCATACTGCCTACCAGCATGTCATATTTTGGTTCGGCGGTATTGTTGGACGAGACGACCCGGACCAACCTTACGCGTACGCTTACGCGAGACCGGTTCCCTCGACGTGCTTTGCACAGAGATGGCTTGCGGGCGACTGCCTCTCCAACTTTAGTTGAACCAAGTATGGCTACGCCCGGTCCTTGCGAAGGTTAAAACGGAGTCTATTTGACAAACTATCGTTGTGGTTTTGATGCGTAGGTGAGATTGGTTCTTACTTAAGCCCGTAGCAGCCACGTAAAACATGCAACAACAAAGTAGAGGACGTCTAACTTGTTTTTGCAGGGCATGTTGTGATGTGATATGGTCAAGGCATGATGCTGAATTTTATTGTATGAGATGATCATGTTTTGTAACCAAGTTATCGGCAACTGGCAGGAGCCATATGGTTGTCGCTTTATTGTATGCAATGCAATCGCGATGTAATGCTTTACTTTATTACTAAATGGTAGTGATAGTCGTGAAAGCATAAGATTGGCGAGACGACAATGATGCTACGATGGAGATCAAGGTGTCGCGCCGGTGACGATGGTGATCATGACGGTGCTTCGGAGATGGAGATCACAAGCACAAGATGATGATGACCATATCATATCACTTATATTGATTGCATGTGATGTTTATCTTTTTATGCATCTTATCTTGCTTTGATTGACGGTAGCATAATAAGATGATCTCTCACTAAATTATCAAGAAGTGTTCTCCCTGAGTATGCACCGTTGCGAAAGTTCTTCGTGCTGAGACACCACGTGATGATCGGGTGTGATAGGCTCTACGTTCAAATACAACGGGTGCAAAACAGTTGCGCACGCAGAATACTCAGGTTAAACTTGACGAGCCTAGCATATGCAGATATGGCCTCGGAACACGGAGACCGAAAGGTCGAGCGTGAATCATATAGTAGATATGATCAACATAACGATGTTCACCATTGAAAACTACTCCATCTCACGTGATGATCGGACATGGTTTAGTTGATTTGGATCACGTGATCACTTAGAGGATTAGAGGGATGTCTGTCTAAGTGGGAGTTCTTAAGTAATATGATTAATTGAACTTAAATTTATCATGAACTTAGTCCTGATAGTATTTTGCAAATTATGTTGTAAAATCAATAGCTTGCGTTGTTGCTTTCATATGTTTATTTTGATATGTTCCTAGAGAAAATTGTGTTGAAAAATGTTAGTAGCAATGATGCGGATTTGATCCGCGATCTGAGGTTTATCCTCATTGCTGCACAGAAGAATTATGTCCTTGATGCACCGCTAGGTGACGGACCTATTGCAGGAGCAGATGCAGACGTTATGAATGTTTGGCTAGCTCAATATGATGACTACTTGATAGTTTAAGTGCACCATGCTTAACGGCTTAGAATCGGGACTTCAAAGATGTTTTGAACATCATGGACCATATGAGATGTTCCAGTAATTGAAGTTAATATTTCAAGCAAATACCCGAGTTGAGAGATATGAAGTCTCCAACAAGTTCTATAGCTAAAAGATGGAGGAGAATCGCTCAACTAGTGAGCATGTGCTCAGATTGTCTGGGTACTTCAATTGCTTGAATCAAGTGGGAGTTAATCTTCCAGATAAGATAGTGATTGACAGAATTCTCTAGTCACCATCACTAAGTTACTGAACTTCATGATGAACTATAGTATGCAAGGGATGACGAAAACGATTCCCGAGCTCTTCGTGATATTGAAATCGACGAAGGTAGAAATCAAGAAAGAGCATCAAGTGTTGATGATTGACAAGACCACTAGTTTCAAGAAAAGGGCAAAGGGAAGAAGGGGAACTTCAAGAAGAACAGCAAGCAAGTTGTTGCTCAAGTGAAGAAGCCCAAGTCTGGTCCTAAGCCTGAGACTAAGAGCTTCTACTGCAAAGGGACTGGTCACTGGAAGCGGATCTACCCCAAGTGATTGGCGGAAAAGAAGGATGGCAAAGTGAACATAAGTATATTTGATATACATGTTATTGATGTGTACTTTACTAGTGTTTATAGCAATCCCTCAGTATTTGATACTAGTTCAGTTGCTAAGATTAGTAACTCAAAACGGGAGTTGCAGAATAAACAGAGACTAGTTAAGGGTGAAGTGACGATGTATGTTGGAAGTGGTTCCAAGATTGATATGATCATCGTCGCACACTCCCTATACTTTCGGGATTAGTGTTGAACCTGAATAAGTGTTATTTGGTGTTGGCGTTGAGCATGAATATGATTTGATCATGTTTATTGTAATACGGTTATTCATTTAAGTAAGAGAATAAATTGTTGTTCTGTTTACATGAATGAAACCTTATATGGTTACACACCCAATGAAAATAGCTCGTTGGATCTCGATCATAATGATACACATAATCTTGAAACCAAAAGATGCAAAGTTAATAATGATAAGTGCAACTTGTTTGTAGCACTGCCGTTTAGGTCATATTGGTGTAAAGCGCATGAAGAAACTCCATACTGATGGGCTTTTGGAATCACTTGATTATGAATCAGTTGATGCTTGCGAACCATGCCTCTTAGGCAAGATGACTAAAGACTCTGTTCTTCGGAACAATGGAGCGAGCAATAGATTTGTTGAAAATCATACATACTGATGTATGTGGTCCGATGAATATTGAGGCTCGCGACAGATATCATTATTTTCTGATCTTCACAGATGATTTGAGCAGATATGAGTATATCTACTTGATGAAACATAAGTCTGAAACATTTGAAAAGTTCAAAGAATTTCAGAGTGAAGTGAAAAATCATCGTAACAAGAAAATAAAGTTTCTACGATCTGATCGTAGAGAAGAGTATTTGAGTTACGAGTTTGGCCTTCAGTTAAAAACAATGTGAAATAGTTTCACTACTCATGCCACCTAGAACACCACAATGTAATGGTGTGTCCGAACGTCATAACCGTACTTTATTAGATACGGTGCGATCTATGATGTGTCTTACCGATCTACCACTATCGTTTTGGGGTTATGCATTAGAGACAGCTGCATTCACGTTAAATAGGGCACCATCTAAATCCGTTGAGACGACACCGTGTGAACTATGGTTTGGCAAGAAACCTAAGCTGTCGTTTCTTAAATTTGGGGTTGCGATGCTTATATGAAAAGGTTTCATCCTGATAAGCTCAAACTCAAATCGGAGAAGTGCGTCTTCATAGGATATCCAAAGGAAACTATTGGATACACCTTCTATCACAGATCCGAAAGGCAAGACTTTTGTTGCTAAATTCGGAAACTTTCTGGAGAAGGAGTTTCTCTCGAAAGAAGTGAGTGGGAGGAAAGTAGAACTTGACGAGGTAACTGTACCTGCTCCCTTATTGGAAAGTAGTACATCATAGAAAACTGTTTCTGTGACACATACACCAGTTAGTGAGGAAGCTAATGATGATGATCATGAAACTTCAGAACAAGATACTACTGAACCTCGTAGATCAACCAGAGTAAGATCCGCGCCAGAGTGGTACGATAATCTTTTTCTGGAAGTCATGCTACTAGATCATGATGAACCTACGAACTATGAAGAAGCGATGGTGAGCCCAGATTCCGCAAAATGGCTTGAAGCCATGAAATCTGAGATGGGATCCATGTATGAGAACAAAGTATGGACTTTGGTTGACTTGCCCGATGATCGGCAAGCAATTGAGAATAAATGGATCTTTAAGAAGAAGACTGACGCTGATGGTAATGTTACTGTCTACAAAGCTCGACTTGTCGCAAAAGGTTTTCGACAAGTTCAAGGGATTGACTACGATGAGACCTTCTCACCCGTAGCGATGCTTAAGTCCGTCCGAATCATGTTAGCGATTGCCGCATTTTATGATTATGAAATTTGGCAGATGAATGTCAAAACTGCATTCCTGAATGGATTTCTGGAAGAAGAGTTGTATATGATGCAACCGGAAGGTTTTGTCGATCCAAAGGGAGCTAACAAAGTGTGCAAGCTCCAGCGATCCATTTATGGACTGGTGCAAGCCTCTCGGAGTTGGAATAAACGTTTTGATAGTGTGATCAAAGCATATAGTTTTATACAGACTTGCGGTGAAGCCTGTATTTACAAGAAAGTGAGTGGGAGCACTATAGCATTTTTGATAAAGTATATGTGAATGACATATTGTTGATCGGAAATAATGTAGAATTATTCTGTAAAGCATAAAGGAGTGTTTGAAAGGAGTTTTTCAAATAAAGACTTCGGTAAAAGCTGCTTACATATTGAGTATCAAGATTTATAGAGATAGATCAAGACGCTTGATAAGTTTTTCCAATGAGTACATACCTTGACAAGATTTTGAAGTAGTTCAAAATGAAACAGTCAAAGAAAGAGTTCTTGCCTGTGTTACAAGGTGTGAAGTTGAGTAAGACTCAAAGCCCGACCACGACAGAAAATAGAAAGAGAATGAAAGTCATTCCCTATGCCTCAGTCATAGGTTCTATAAAGTATGCCATGCTGTATACCAGATCTATTGTATGCCCTACCACTGAGTTTGGCAAGGGAGTACAATAGTGATCTAGGAGTAGATCACTGGACAGCGGTCAAAATTATCCTTAGTGAAATAAGGATATGTTTCTCGATTATGGAAGTGGAAAAAGGTTCGTCGTAAAGGGTTACGCCGATGCAAGTTTGACACTAATCTAGATGACTCTAAGTCTTGGTCTAGATACATACTGAAAGTGGGAGCAATTAGCTAGAGTAGCTCCATGCAGAGCATTGTTGACATAGAAATTTGCAAAATACATGTGGATCTGAATGTGGCAGACCCGTTGACTAAGATTCTCTCACAAGCAAAACATGATCACACCTTAGTACTCCTTGGGTGTTAATCACATAGCGATGTGAACTAGATTACTGAATCTAGTAAACCCTTTGGGTGTTGGTCACATAGCGATGTGAACTATGGGTGTTAATCACATGATGATGTGAACTATCGATGTTAATCACATGGTGATGTGATCTAGATTATTGACTCTAGTGCAAGTGGGAGACTGAAGGAAATATGCCCTAGAGGCAATAATAAAGTTATTATTTATTTCCTTATCTCATGATAAATGTTTATTATTCATGCTAGAATTGTATTAACCGGAAACATAATACATGTGTGAATACATAGACAAACAAAGTGTCACTAGTATGCCTCTACTTGACTAGCTCGTTAATCAAAGATGGTTATGTTTCCTAACCATGAACAATGAGTTGTTATTTGATTAACGAGGTCACATCATTAGTTGAATGATCTGATTGACATGACCCATTCCATTAGCTTAGCACCTGATCGTTTAGTATGTTGCTATTGCTTTCTTCATGACTTATACATGTTCCTATGACTATGAGATTATGCAACTCCCGTTTACCGGAGGAACACTTTGGGTACTACCAAACGTCACAACGTAACTGGGTGATTATAAAGGAGTACTACAGGTGTCTCCAATGGTCGATGTTGGGTTGGCGTATTTCGAGATTAGGATTTGTCACTCCGATTGTCGGAGAGGTATCTCTGGGCCCTCTCGGTAATACACATCACATAAGCCTTGCAAGCATTACAACTAATATGTTAGTTGTGAGATGATGTATTACGGAACGAGTAAAGAGACTTGCCGGTAACGAGATTGAACTAGGTATTGGATACCGACGATCGAATCTCGGGCAAGTAACATACCGATGACAAAGGGAACAACGTATGTTGTTATGCGGTCTGACCGATAAAGATCTTCGTAGAATATGTAGGAGCCAATATGGGCATCCAGGTCCCACTATTGGTTATTGACCAGAGACGTGTCTCGGTCATGTCTACATTGTTCTCGAACCCGTAGGGTCCGCACGCTTAAGGTTACGATGACAGTTATATTATGAGTTTATGCATTTTGATGTACCGAAGGTTGTTCGGAGTCCCGGATGTGATCACGGACATGACGAGGAGTCTCGAAATGGTCGAGACGTAAAGATTGATATATTGGAAGCCTATATTTGGATGTCGGAAGTATTCCGGGTGAAATCGGGATTTTACCGGAATACCGAGGGGGTTACCGGAACCCCCCGGGAGCTATTTGGGCCATAGTGGGCCTTAGTGGAAAAGAGAAGGGGCTGCCCTAGATGGGCTGCGCGCCACCCCCTTCCCCTAGTCCTATTAGGACTAGGAGAGGTGGCCGGCCCCTCCTCCTCTTTTCCCCTCCGAGGAATCCTAGTTGGACTAGGATTGGAGGGGGAATCCTACTCCCAGAGGGAGTAGGACTCTCCTGCGCCTCCCCCCCTTGGCCGGCCAGCCTCCCCTCCTCTCCTCCTTTATATACGGAGGCAGGGGCACCTCTAAACACACAAGTTGACACAAGTTGATCCACGTGATCGATTCCTTAGCCGTGTGCGGTGCCCCCTGCCACCATATTCCTCGATAATACTGTAGCGGAGTTTAGGCGAAGCCCTGCTACTGTAGTTCATCAAGATCGTCACCACGCCGTCGTGCTGACGAAACTCTTCCCCGACACTTTGCTGGATCGGAGTCCGGGGATCGTCATCGAGCTGAACGTGTGCTCGAACTCGGAGGTGCCGTAGTTTCGGTGCTTGATCGGTTGGATCGTGAAGACGTACGACTACTTCCTCTACGTCGTGTCATCGCTTCCGCAGTCGGTCTGCGTTGGGTACGTAGACAACACTCTCCTCTCGTTGCTATGCATCACATGATCCTGTGTGCGCGTAGGAAATTTTTTGAAATTACTACGAAACCCAACACCCCGAGGGGGTCGGCTTGGGCAAGGGGCAACGGGGAGGCCGACCCGGACTCCTCCTTGCCGGAGTCCGGCGTCCGCACGGGAGTTAGAGGCGGCGGCGACTCGGATGGGACGGCTGGGTTTCGTCCCAGTCGGTGTGGAACAATTTTTTTAATAATTTCGCCGCAAAAGAAAAATCCTAAAATAAATATAAACAATTCTAAAAATTCCAGAAATAATTTTCACCATCCAAACCTAATATTTAGGAGAAGATGTACATTTTTCTAGACTAAAATGCAATTTTCAAAAATGCAATTTTTCTCTAATTCAAATAAAATAGCAAATAAAATACCAATAAAATAATAATTTGATTTTTTAAATTATTTCTCCAATATTTCCCTGATGTTGAAGAAGTCATATTATCTTCTCTCATATATTTTTACTATTGGACATAATTGGAGGGAAAAATAATAAAATCAAATAGATCCTCTTTTCAAATTTCAAATTAATTCAAATATGAATTTTGTGAAACCCCCAACTCTCTCCTTTGGTCCTTGAGTTGCTTAAGATTTCTAGGATCACAACAAAATGCAAAATAAATATGATATGCATATGATGATCTATGTATAACATCCAAATTGAAAATTGGGATGTTACAAACCTACCCCCTTAAGAAGAATCTCGCCCTCAAGATTCGGGTTGGTCAGCAAAAAGGTTTGGGTGGTCCTTGCGAAGATCTTCTTCTTGCTCCCAGGTAGCTTCCTCCTCGGTATGGTGGATCCACTAAACTTTGCAAAACTTGATAACCTTGCTGCAAGTAACTCGACTGGAAAACTCGAGAATCTTGACTGGCTTCTCTTCATAGGTCAGATCACTATCCAACTAAATTGCTTCCGGTGGCACTGTATCTCTCAGAGGGATATCGGCCATCTCTGCGTGGCACTTGTTCAACTGGGAAACATGAAACACATCATGAACTCCTGACGATCCTTCTGGCAATTCCAACTTGTATGCAACTTCTCCCATGCGTTCCAAAACTCTATATGGTCCCACAAAACATGGTGCTAGCTTTCCCTTGACTCCAAAATGTTTAACTCCTCGAAGTGGGGACACACAAAGATAAGCTCTGTCTCCGACTTCGTAAACTATCTCCTTGCGTTTAGTATCCGCATAACTCTTCTGTCTTGACTGGACTACCTTGAGTCTGTCGCGAATCAACTTAACCTTCTCTTCAGAGTCTTTGATTAAGTTTGGTCCGAACAACTATCGATCTCCAGCTTGAACCCACGATAACGGTGTCCTGCACCTCCTTCTGTATAAGGCTTCGAAAGGGGCCATCTTCAAACTGGCTTCATAACTGTTGTTATAAGAGAACTCTGCATAGGGCAAATTGTCATCCCAACTAGATCCATAATCTAGTGCACAAGCCCTCAACATGTCTTCCAGAATCTGATTGACTCTCTCGGTCTGTCCATCTGTCTGTGGGTGAAAAGTTGTACTGAACTCTAGCCTGGTACGCAAAGTTTCATGCAACTGATTCCAAGTGGAAGTAAACTGGGTTCCTCTATCTGATACAATGGTCCTTGGAACTCCATGTAGACATACGATCCTGGTCATGTATATCTTTGCCAATTTAGCACTCATATAAGTTGTCTTCACCAGGATGAAATGGGCTACTTTCGTCAAACGATCGACTACAACCCAGATAGAGTCATAGCCTGAACGAGTCCTGGGTAATCCAGTGATAAAATCCAGGCCAAGTTTATCCCACTTACATTAAGGTATCGACAACGGCTGTAGCAATCCGTCTAGCTTCTGATGCTCTGCCTTGACTCTCTGACATACATCACATACTGCTACATACTCGGCTATATCCTTCTTCATTCCTGTCCACCAGAAAATTTCCTTCAAATCCAGATACATCTTGGTGTTACCTGGGTGAATCAAGTAAGGCGAGTCATGGGCCTCCTGAAGAATCAACTTCCTGATCTTAGGGTCATTAGGCACATAAATACGATCTTCAAACCATAAGGTGTCGTCCTCCTCCTCACAAATTCCTTTAGCCTTTTCTTTACTCATCCTTTCTTTTCTCTCAGCAATCTCCTTGTCTGTCTTCTCGGCTTCTCTGATCTTACCCAAAAGAGTGGACTGAATTTCTAATGCTGCAACATAACCTCTAGGAACTATCTCCAAGCATAGCTCTAGAAGGTCATCTGCTAACTCCTTTGGTAATCCTCTGGTAATGAGCGTGTTAACATAACTCTTGCGGCTCAACGCATCTGCTATGACATTTCCTTTCATGGATGATAATGCAATCTCATGTCATAATCCTTTATGAGCTCCAACCATCTCATTTGCCTGAGGTTCAACTCCTTCCGCGTGAAGATGTATTTCAAACTCTTATGATCAGTGTATACATCACAATGGTTTCCGATGAGAAAGTGTCTCCATGTCTTCAGCGCATGCACTACGACTGCTAACTCCAAATCATGCGTAGCATAATTCAACTCATGAGGTCGAAGCTATCGTGAGGCATATGAAACAACTCTTCCTTTCTGCATAAGCACACATCCAAGTCCTCGACGTGAAGCGTCGCAATATACTTGAAAATCCTTGCGTTGGTCTGGGAGAATCAGCACTGGGGTTGTAACCAAACTTTCTTCAACTCCTGAAAACTGGCCTCACAATCCTTAGTCCATTTAAACTTGGTGTCCTTCTTTAATAATTCCGTCATGGGCTTTGCAATATTGGAGAAATTCTCGATAATCCTCCAGTAATAACCTGCGAGCCCAAGAAAACTTCTGATCTCTCCAACTGAGGTGCGTGCCAACCATTTAGTGACAGAAGCAACCTTGGTAGGGTCTACTGCTATTCCTTCTCTGGATATAACATGTCCGAGAAATCCAACTTCCTTCAACCAAAACTCACATTAGCTGAACTTGGCATACAATTGATGTTCCCTGAGTTATCAAGAACCAAATGCAAATGCTCCTTATGCTCTTCTTCATTCTTCGAGTAGACCAATATATCATCAATAAACACCATGACAAACTTATCCAACAACTCCATAAACACCTTGTTCATCATACTCATATAGGAAGGGGCATTAGTCAAACCAAATGACATCACTATATACTCATATAGCCCATACCTCGTGGTAAAGGTTGTCTTAGGTATATCCTGCTCTCGGATCTTCAACTGGTGATAACCTGATCGAAGATCGATCTTGGAGAAAACTTTAGCTCCTTGAAACTAGTCAAACAAATCATTAATCATAGCCAGAGGGTATTTGTTCTTGATTTTCACCTCATTCGGCGCATGATAATCAACAACCATCCTCAAAGATCCATCCTTCTTCTCCACTAGAAGCATTGGGGCTCCCCAAGGTGATGAACTTGGTCGAATGTAACCTTTCTCTAGTAACTCCTTAATCTTCTTCTTAATTTCCTCCAGATCTTTTGCTGGCATCCAATATGGTCTCTTGGATATTGGTCCAGTGCCTGGCAATAACTCAATAAAAAACTCAATGTCTCGATCTGGTGGCATGCCTGGTAACTCCTCCGGAAATACGACGAGATAATCCTTCACCACTGGTACTCCCTCCCGAACAACTCCTGTTAAGGAATTCACCTGAGTCCTCCTCGGCGCATGCCGGGATACATACTTGATCCTCTTTCCTTCTGGGGTGATGAAAAGAATTGATTTACTGGCACAATCGATGTTTCCCTCAAACTTGGATAGCCAATCCATGCCTAGTATCACATCCAATCCTTGTGACTCCAGAACAATCAGGTTTGTGGGGAAAACATGTCTACCTATGGTTACTGGCAACTGATAGCACCCCCTACTAGCCATATACTCCGCTCCTGGGGAACTTACTAACATAGGTGACTTAAGGGCTACGGTTGGCAATTTATACTTATCCACAAATCCCCTTGATATGAATGAATGTGATGCACCAGTATCGAAAAGAACAAGTGCGGTAAATGCACTAATCAAAAACTTACCGACAATTGTGTCGGGTTGATCCTCTATCTCTTCCACACTGACGTGGTTCACCTGACCTTTGGTGAAGGGGTTGGGCTTCTTTGCAGAACCTCCATTGCCATTTCCATTCTTTGCTTCAGGACATTCAGTGGCATAATGTCTGGTCTTCTGGCACTTGAAACAAGTAATGTGGCTCAGATCCCTCTTGGCTGGCGTTGAGGGGTTGGAACGGTTCTGGCTGCTGCTTCCTCCATTCCCATTGCCATTCTTGGGTCCACTGTGGTTGTGTGAACTTGCTCCATTCTGCATATGTCCTCCTTGGTTATGGCCTCCATGGTTGTGGGCATGTCCTCCCGAGTACAGGGAATAGCGGGGCTTCTGCTGAGCTCCAGAAGTGTACCTCCCCTGTCCATACTTCCTCTTGCGATTATCAATCTGTTGTTGCTTGCTTTCGATCATGAGGGCCCTGTCTACCAACTTCTGGTAGTTGTTGAAAGTTGCCACCATCAACTGCATGCTCAGCTCATCGTTGAGTCCCTCAAGAAACTTCTCCTCCTTAGCAGCATCTGTGGCCACATCATCTGGGGCATAGTGTGCTAACTTTCTAAACTCATCCACATACTGGCCCACTGTACGCCCTCCTTGGAGAAAGTTGCAAAACTCGCACTTCTTCATGCTCATAGCTCCTGCTGAAACATGGGCAGTGTGGAAAGCCTACTGAAACTGATCCCATGTAACTGTATCAATGGGGTATGTTGTGGTGAAATTCTCCCATCAAGATGTTGCGGGTCCATCAAGCTAATGTGCGGCAAAGCGCACTCTCTTCGCATCTGTGCATCTTGTAGTGGTCAGCTCTCTTCCAATCTTGCGGAGCCAATCATCTGCAACAATCGGCTCAGTGCTACTAGAGAACACCGGCGGATTCAACCTTAGAAAACGGGCTAGGTGGTCAACAGGGGGTGGTGGAGGCGGGTTGTTGTTGTTGTTTCCTTGGTTCTAGTTCTGAACTAGCATCTGCATCAAAGCATTCTGCTGCTGGATCAACTGGATGAGCTCCGGTGGGATTGCAAATCCATTGTCACGTCTCGAAGGCATCTGATGGGTTAGAGGGGGTGAGATAATAGAATAGAATGAGGTCTAAGAGAGACTCACTACCCATATGCTCATGAGACAAACACAATCAATTCACTTCATTCAATAGCACACAAGGTTCACACAAACGATCTAACCTATGATTACAAACTCGATTGTTGCTAACTACTTGGAGGAATACTACTAGTTACATGGTGGTCATCTAGAAATTTTCATCAGAGGAAGACTCCATAATATCTGCTCCAGCTTCGTCAACGTAGTCATCATCGCTGTCATCATTTGCATCACTATCCGTGTCGGTGTCGTCCAAGATGATGTATTCCTCCAAACGGATCTCCTTTGCTGGTTCTCGCTTGTGATTCTCCACTGGTAGTCCTAGCTTCCTCTTCAGGTCTTCATGCTTCTCTAGTAGTACGACAATTTCTTCCTCATATCCATCATGTGTAAACTTTAGTTCCTCTTCTAGCTCGTAGCTTTTCTTCAACAGCTTCTTGATCTTCTTCATGTTGATAATTAGTTGATTCTCTTGTCGACAAATATGATCTCCCATCTCTTGAATGTAGGCCGCAATTGAACCATCCCTCCTGGTATGAATCATCTCCCATTCTTCATTTCGGCGGCCACATATTTGATAAATGGTGTTCTCCAGCTCCTTGTGATACACCTCACATATGCGTCCAAAGGTGATATGGGTTGCCATGCTCTTTCCTAAACTCCAGCTTGGTGCATCCAAGTACAAATCAATAGGCTGCATTGTTGGCGCAAATGTCCTCCCAGGTACCCAGACTTTGATCTTCTAGCACTCCTCTTCCGGCACAGTTGCAGAGAAAGTCCCCGTGAAGCTTGTTAGTCCGATGTTCAGGTACTTAGTGACTTCCTTCAAGTGTCGTCCGAAAGGGGTGTCGTCATCTGGCTGAGTGAAATTATTCCTGGGGTCCACCATCTATAGAGTAAAAATAAAGGAGAATTAGAAATGAGCAGAGAAGAGAAATCATGTGGCTTATTCTAGTGGTCGCGTCCTACAGTTAGTATGTGCTTTGATACCATCTTGTAGCGACCACGATCCGAATGGACCAAAGTCTCTATGCATCAGTGTCATCCCTAGACCGGTAATGCTGACACGCAGTACTCAAGCAATTATAACAGAGTTCAATCACACACTTATTACACTGAGTCCTCATAAAGAGTATGATTACACAAAAATATCATGGCTGAAGGCCATCTAAACTAAATAACTGTGGAAGCTTCGAACGTAAATAAGTCCATCCACTCCAACGACATAGCTGAGTGCAAGACAACGACCTATTGCACCTTATTCGTCGTTTGAGTAGTTTGCAACATGAGACGTTCCAGCCGTGTAGGTCAACACATTGAATATGCTAGAAGAATTACACTGTAAAACAATCAAATGTAGGAACTATATCTATATGCAATATTTGGCTGGTGGAGGCTCTAAGTCTATGATTTTGCATATAGCTAGTTTTTTCCTACAACAAAGGAATAAATTTATTTAACTACTCCCAAGTTGTTCCAATATTTGAGAAGGTTCCCCCAACTCGAACCCCAATTAAAAGTATCATCATTAAACCCAATCAATTAATTAAAGAGTGATGAGATCAACAATAATATACAATTCCAGATACTCAAGATGTCCATAACCGAGGACACGTCTAACCATGATTAGTTTATACACTCTGCATAGGTTGCGCACTTTTCCCCACAAGACTCGACCGCATCCATGATCGGATGGTCGAGACATAGTCTTTCTAAAGCAATTACTCTATACTTCGGGTAGACCGGTACACCTACTTTCCCCTACATCTTCTAGTTCACCTCTTCGAGATCTCACACAACTTACTCAACTATGCCAGAGCCCATAATGGCTTGTGGCTTCACACGGAAGTTTCTAGGCATGAAATATCCTATGATCCCTTTGAGCCTGGGTGGCGAACTGAAGGACAAAATCACACGGGTACTCCAGGATTTCCCTACATAGACAACACGGGGTTCCCTAGGTGCCTCAACCAATCCACACAGATGTGTATTAAAGTTTCCACCTTAATGTTATCCAAGATTAATAACTCTCAAAAGTTCCACGTGAATCACTATCCAATCCCCGTCTATGAGCATGGCTAAGAAATAATAAAACATGACGTATATTCCCGGGGTGATCAAAAGGTATTAGGTTTCTACCTCAAGCACTACAACCAAACCACATGTTCCCAAGCTTACTCATGCAAATATTTGTGGGGTAATACTAGTGCATAGTAAAACCTGGGTATAGAAGAGTATGATCAAAGTGTAACTTGCCTTGCTGACGAACTGCAAACTCTAGAGATTCGTAGTAACAAACTTCGCACTCCGGGTAATCTAGCGTAGACAAATAGTAGCATACATAAGCAATCACTCAAAAAAACGATGAGAAAACCGAGAAAAGATCCAAATCAAACACGAAACAAGCAAATAGCTTAAACTAGACAAAAAATAAAACCTAACAGCATTGTTATCATGTAGATTAACAGTGGGTACATGTGATTAGCTACGATTTGCAAAAGAAACAACTCAAACGGAGAAACGAAACTCGAGAAACGAACGAAACAAGATCGTTTACTAATCTGAACTAAAGTCAAATTTTATAGTGTCAAAATCATGTTCAAGTTGGTTAACTGGAAAGTACAGAACATTACAAAGATTTAGACGTTAGTTTCAACTAATTTGGACAAACGAGCAAAAAGTTACGCTAGTTTTAAGATCAGGGGCTAAATCGCGAGAAAACTATTCGCGGATAGGTCCCTAGCCAAAAAATAAACTAAAAAAGAAAAAACTATGGCGCGAACGTTCACTAACAGAATTAATCTAACGAAAATCATTCACTAACAGATCTAAACAAACGAACGCTCGTTAATTTAAACTAACCTAAAAAAATGAACCGATCTAACCTAACCGAACAAAACCGGAATTAAAACCGGAAATAAAACCGGACGGGTCGGCGATTATACTAGTTAAACGGGGTTGACCGGTCGGCGGCCGCAGCGGATCCGGTCGGTGGCGGCGCAAGCTACGGCGTGCGGCGGCGGGGCGAAGCGGCGGTAGTAACAGCGCGGGACGGCGGCTGCGGGCGGCGCTGGCGGCGGTGGGTGACGAGGAGAGGAGGGGCGGTGGCGATGCCCTTTTAAAGAGGCCCCGAGGGGGTCGGCTTGGGCAAGGGTGACGGGGAGGCCGACCTGGACTCCTCCTCGCCGGATTCCGGCATCCGCACGGGAGGCAGAGGCGGCGGCGACTCGGATGGGCCGGCTGGGTTTCGGCCCAGTCGGTTTGGAACAGTTATTTTTTAATAATTTTGCCGAGAAAAATCCTAAAATAAATATAAAAAAATTCTAAAAATTCCAGAAACAAACTTCACCATCCAAACCTAATATTTAGGGGAAGATAAACATTTTTCTGGACTAAAATGCAATTTTTCTCTAATTCGAATAAAATAGCAAATAAAATACCAATAAAATAATAATTTGATTTTTTAAATTCTTTCTCCAATATGTCCCTGATGTTGAAGAAGTTCAAATATGTTTTAATATTTTTATTATTGGACATAATTGGAGAGAAAAATAATAAAATCAAATTGATCCTCTTTCCAATTTGAAATAAATTCAAATATGAATTTTGTGAAACCCCCAACTCTCTCCTTGGGTCCTTGAGTTGCTTATGATTTCTAGGATCACAACAAAATGCAAAATAAATATGATATGTATATGATGATCTATGTATAACATCCAAATTGAAAATTGGGATGTTAGAGGGTAATACCGATTTGTGTCCTAATAAGTTTCCTGTTTGTCTTATTTCCCAAGTAAAAGAACTATGGCGCCCTTCGGTGAGCCGCCACATCAGGTGCGGAGCCATGAGTTGACCCACACAATGAGTCGCCACATGGGCCTTGAGGTCTTTGACACCATAGCCCATGTCAAGTCTTTCTGTTTAGGCCGCCACTTGATAACCCGACCCTAAACGTGTGGGTCATATCGTGGGGTTATATCCCCAACAAGAACCACACAACACCTCGTTAGCAGTACATACACACAAAATAACAAATACATGCACCCACCGTGAACAAGGAGTTGTCAATCCCTTGGCGGTTAATTGCAAGGATCAAATCTCGTAGTGATAGATAGATAAACAAAAACACAAAATAAAATAAAGTAAATAAAACTGCAGCAAGGTTTTTTTGGATTTTAATAAATGATAAAAATAGACCCTGGGGCCATAGCTTTCACAAGAGGCTTCTCTCTTGAACATAACATACGGTGGGTGAACAAATTAATGTTGGGTAATTCATAGAAAATCGAATAATCATGACGATATCCAAGGCAATGATCATGTATATAGGCATCACGTCAGAGACAAGTAGACCCACTCCTGCCTGCATCTACTACTATTACTCCAAACTCCGACCACTATCCAGCATGCATCTAGAGTATTAAGTTCATAAAGAACGGAGTAATACCTTAAGCAAGATGACATGATGTAGATAAAGTAAATCCAATCAATATGAATAAACCCCATTGTTTAATCCTTAAGTGCAATGATACAAATGTGTGGCATGTCCCCTTCTGTCACTGGGATTGAGCACCGCAAGATCAAACTCATCACAAAGCACCTCTCCCATTGCAAGATAAATCAATCTAGTTAGCCAAACCAAATCAATAGATCAGAGAGAAATACAAAGATATAATAATCGTGCATAAAAGAGTTTAGAGAAGACACAAATAATATTCATAGATGATCGGATCATCAACCCACAATTCATCGGATCCCAACAAACACAGTGCAAAAAGATTACATCGAATAGATCTCCAAGAGCATCGAGGAGAACATGTATTGAAGATCAAAGAGAGAGAAGAAGCCATCTAGCTACTAGCTGTGGACCCTTAGGTCTGTGGTAAACTACTCACACATCATCGGAGTGGCAGCAAGGTTCATGTAGAAGCCCTCCCTGACTGATCCCCCCTCCGGCAGAGTGCCAGAAAAGGCCTCTAGATGGGATCTCATCAGAACAGAAGCTTGCAACGGCGGAAAAAGCATTTTGGGTGGCTCTCTGTTGGTTTCCCGATTTTAGAGAATTTATAGAGGCGGAATTAGGTCAAACAGAGCAAAGGTCGGCCTACGAGGCACCAGGGCAAGCCTATCACCCTGGGCGTGCCTTGGTGGCTCGTGGCCACCTCCTGACTTCCTCCTGAAGTTTCTAGGGTCTCTTATGTTCAGAAAAAAAATCTTCAAAAAGTTCGTGGCATTTGGACTTTGTTTGGTACTGATTTCCTAGAAAAACCAAAAACATGCAAAAACAACAAGTGGCACATGGCAATAAGTTAATAGGTTTGTCCCAAAAAAAATGACATATAGTTGCATATAAAACATCCAAGATTGATACTATGATAGCATGGAACAATAAAAAATTATAGATAAATTGGAGACATATCACCTTCTTCTTAACTCCATCCTCAGATAGACCTGCAAGCTTAAAAAATCCACAAATTTCTTCCACATAGATTAAGTGCATATCAGGATGTACCGTTCCATCTCCTGCATAAGGATTAGCTAGCAGTTTCTCTAACATACCCGAGGGAATTTCATAATAAATATTTTCAGTAGGTTCAGTAGGATGAGGGGAAACTATCATTGATTTTGGTCTAGGTGAAGATACCCCGAACAAACCCCTCATCCATAGTACAAAGTGACGGAAAATTTTAGCACGTAATATAAATGTTTCCTTACCAAATTCCACTTACCAAAGGTGCTTCACTCCCCGACAACGGCGCCAAAGAAGATTTTTTATGACCCATAAGTATAGGGGATCAATCGTAGTACTTTCAATAAGTAAGAGTGTCGGATCCAACAAGGAGCAGAAGGAAACGCGAAGCGGTTTTCAGTGAGGTATTCTCTGCAAGTGTTGTAAGTAACAGCGATAGATTGTTTGGTAGCAAGATATTTCATAACCAGTAACAAGTAAAAATAATAGCAAAGGTGTAGGAAGGTGGCCCAATCCTTTGTATAGAGAAGTACAAGCCGAAAAGTTCTCTTATATAAAGAAAAGTGCTCTCAAGGACACATGGAAATTATCGTCTAGTCAGTTCCATCATGTTTAGTTGATTCACGTTCGTTACTTTGATATCTTGATATGTGGGTGGACCGGTGCTTGGGTGTTGTTCTTACTTGAACAAGCAACCCACTTATGATTAACCTCTCTCGCAAGCATCCGCAACTACGAAAGAAGAATTAAGATAAATCTAACTATAGCATGAAACATATGGATCCAAATCAGCCCCTTACGGAATAATGGATAAACTAGGGTATAAGTTTCTGTCACTCTAGCAACCCATCATCTACTTATTACTCCACAATGCCTTCCCTTAGGCCCAATTATGGTGAAGTGTCATGTATTCAACCTTCACATGGCACCACTAAAGGAAGCAACAATATACATATAGTCAAAATATGGAACGAATACCAACGTCACATGATTACTTATAACAAGACTTCTCCCATGTCCTCCAGAACAAAAGTAACTACTCACAAAACATTTCTTGTTCAACATCAGAGGTACATTGAATATTCTTGAGGATCTGAACATTTAATCTTCCACCAAATAAACCAACTAGCATCAACTACAAGATGTAATCAACACTACCAGCAAACCACAGGTACCAATCTGAGGTATTTTTGACAAAGATTGAATGCAAGAGATGAACTAGAGTTTGAGATGAGATGAGTTGCTGGTGAAGATGTTGATGAAGCTTGGTCTTACCATGATGAGAAGATCGTTGGTGATGACAATGGCTTGGATTCCCCACTCTCGGAGGGAAGTTTCCCTGGTGGAATCGCTCCGTTGGAGAACAAAAGTGATCCTGTCCAGGTTCCGCCTCGAGACGGCGGCGCTTCATCCCGAAAGTCTTCTCTTAGACGGTGGCACCCCCTAAGCTTGTCGCTCCCCGGTGGCCCCCCTCCTAGTATTTCTTCTGCCAATATTTTTTATATATTCCAAGATATTTCTCCATAATTTTTCAGGTCATTTGGAGTTGTGTGGAATAGCTATCTCCGTTGTAGCCCTTTCGGTCCAGAATTCCAGTTGTTGGTAATCTCCCTCTTTATGTGAAACTTGCAAAATAAGAGATAAAACGCATAAGAATTGCATCATAAAGTGACTAACAATCCAAAAGTTAATAAATAACAGTAAGAAAATGCTACTTCTAGAGCTTGCGTTGATTTTTCCCTTGAAGAGGAAAGGGCGATGCAGCAAAGTAGAGATAATTATTTCCTCAGTTAAGAACCAAGGTATTAAATCAGTAGGAGGTACAAACAAGTGCCCAATAGATGCACCTGCACAAACTAACAAGCACTTGCACAGACCGCGAAAAAGGGGTTGTCAATCCCTTCACGGTCACTAGCAAGAGTGAGGTCTGATAGAGATAGGTATAAAAGATAGATAAAAGGCAAAATAAAGTAAATATAAATAAATTGCAGCAAGGTATTTTTGGGTTTTTAGTTTTATAGAGCTGAAAATATGATGATAAATAGAAACAGGGATATATGTTTCACTATAGGCTTCTCTCTTGAAAGAACACATACGGTGGGTGAACAAATTACTATTGAGCAACTGATACAAAAGCGCAAAGTTATAACGACATCTAAGGCAATCATCATGAATATAGTCATCACGTCCATGACAAGTAGACCGACTCCTGCCTGCATCTACTACTTTTACTCCACACATTAACCTCTATCCAGCATGCATCTAGAGTATTAAGTTCATAAGAACGGAGTAACGCCTTAAGCAAGATGGCATGATGTAGAGGGATAAACTCAAGCAATATGATATAAGACACATCTTTCTACCCTTAATGGAAACAATACAATACGTGCCTCGCTACCCCTACTGTCACTGGATGAGGACACCGCAAGATTGAACCCATCACAAAGCACCTCTCCCATTGCAAGAAAAACCAATCTAGTTGGCCAAACCAAATTGATAGATCGGAGAGAAATACAAAACTATCTTAATCATGCATAAAAGAGTTCAACAAACACTCAAATAATATTCATAGATAATTTGATCATAAATCCACAATTCATTAGATCTCAATAAACGCACCGCAAAAGAAGATTACATCGAATAGATCTGCAAGAACATCGAGGAGGACATTGTATTGAAGATCAAAGAGAGAGAAGAAGCCATCTAGATACTAGCTATGGACTCATAGGTTTGTGGTAAACTACTCACACATCATCGAAAGGTTGGCAAGGTTGGTGTAGAGGCCCTCCGTGGCCGAATCCCCCTCCGGCGGAGTGCCGGAAAAGGCCCCAAGATTGTATCTCACGAGAACAACAGCTTTCGGCAGCGGAAAATTATTTTTGGTGTGCCCTCTGACGTAACAGGAATATTTGGGTATTTATAGAGCAGAGATTAGTGTTAGGAGAACTGCAATGGGCGCACAAGCCTAGGCCCCCCGGGGCGCGCCCCTAGGGCTTGTGGCTCCTTCGTGGGTCTTCTGGACTCTTCCCGAAGCTTCATGGTTGTCTTCTTGTCCAAGAAAAATCCTCAAAAAGTTTCATTCCATTTGGACTCCGTTTGGTATTGTCCTTCTGTAAAATGACAAAAACAAGGAAAAGCAGCAACTAGCACTAGGCACTAGGTTCATAGGTTAGTCCCATAAATGATATAAAATAGCATATTAATGCATATAAAACATCCAAGATGGATAATATAATAGCATGGAACAACAAAAAATTATAGATATGTTGGAGACGTATCAAGCATCCCCAAGCTTTATTCCTGCTCGTCCTCGGGTAGGTAAATGATAAAAACATATTTTTTATGTGGAATGCTACTTAACATATTTATCAATGTAATTTTTCTTATTGTGGCACAAATGTTCCGATCCATAATATTCAAAACAAAAGTTTAATATTGACATAGAAACAATAATACTTGAAGCATACTAATAAAGATATCATGTCTTCTCAAAATATCATGGCTGAAGAAAGTTATCCCTACAAAATCATATAATCTTGCCATGCTCTATCTTCATCACACAAAGTATTTATCATGAGCAACCCCGATGACTAGCCAAGCAATTGTTACATAATTTTAATGTTCTCAAGCCTTTTCAACTTTCACACAATACATGAGCGTGAGTCATGGATATAGCACTATAGGTGGAATAAAGTATGGTGGAGGTTGTGAGGAGAAGACAAAAAGGAGAAAGTCTCACATCAACTAGGCAAATTAATGGGTGAAGATGCCCATCAATTGAAATCGATGCAAGTGAGTAGGGATTGCCATGCAATGGATGCACTAGAGCTATAAGTGTATGAAAGCTCAAAATAAAACTAAGTAAGTGTGCATCCAACTTGCTTGCTCACGAAGACCTAGGGCAATTTGAGGAATCCCATCATTGGAGTATACAAGCCAAGTTATATAATGGAAAATTCCCACTAGTATATGAAAGTGATAAAATAGGAGACTCTCTATCATGAAGAACGTGGTGCTATTTTTGAAGCACAAGTGTGGCAAAAGGATAGTAACATTGTCCCTTCTCTCTTTTTCTCTCATTTTTTTTCTTTTTTTCTTTTTTTGGGCTCTTTGATCTCTTTTTTATTTTGGGCTCTTTGGCCTCATTTTTCAATTTTAAGTCTGGAGTCTCATCTCAACTTATGAGGGAATCATCCTTTCCTCACATGGGACAATGCTCTAGTAATGATGATAATCACACTTTTATTTACTTACAACTCAAGAATTACAACTCGATACTAGAACAAAGATATGACTCTATATGAATGCCTCCGGTGGTGTACCGGGATGTGCAATGATCTAGCGTGACATGTATACAAAATATGAATGGTGGCCAAGCCACAAACACTATGCCAACTACATGATCATGCAAAGCAATATGACAATGATGGTATGTGTCATAATAAACGGAACAGTGGAAGTTGCATGGAAATATATCTTGGAATGGCTATGGAAATGCCATAATAGGTTGGTAATTGGTTGTTTTGAGGAAGGGTATATGGTGGGATTAATGCACCGGCAAAAGTTGTGCGGTACTTAAGAGGCTAGCAATGGTGGATGGGTGAGAGTGCGTATAACCCATGGACTCAACATTAGTCATAAAGAACTCACATACTTATTGCAAAAATTTATTAGCCATCAAAGCAAAGTACTAATACACATGCTCCTAGGGGGATAGATTGGTAGGAAAAGACCATCGCTCGTCCCCGACCGCCACTTATAAGGAAGACAATCAAAAATAAATCATGCTCTAACTTCATCTCATAATGATAGACCATACGTGCATGCTTGGGGAATCACAAACCTTAACACAAGTATATCTACTAATCCACAATTACTTACTAGCATGACTCTAATATCACCATCTTTATATCTCAAAAAAATGCAAGGAATCAAACTTCTCATATATTTAATGCTCTTTATGAAAGTTTTTATTGTATCCTCTTGGATACCCATCATATTAGGACCAAATTCATACTCTGAGAAAATTGCCATACTATATTTAAGACTCTCAAAATAATATAAGTGAAGCATGAGATTTCATCAATTTCTACAAAATAAAACCACCGTCGTGCTCCAAAAAGATATAAGTGAAGCACTAGAGCAACTGCCTAGCTCAAAAGATATAAGTGAAGCACATAGATTATTCTAATAAATTCTCGACTAATGTGTGTCCCTCTCAAAAGGTGTGTACTACAAGGATGATTGTCACAAACTAAAAAGCAAAGACTCATATAATACAAGACACTCCAAGCAAAACACATATCATGTGGTGAATAAAAATATAGCCTCAAGTAAATTTATTGATTGATCGAAGACAAAAGAGGGGATGCCATTTGGGGCATCCCCAAGCTTAGATGCTTGGTTGACCTTGAATATTACCTTGGGGTGCCTTGGGCATCCCCAAGCTTAGGCTCTTACCACTCCTTATTCCATAATCCATCAAATCTTTACCCAAAACTTGAAAACTTCACAACCCAAAACTCAACAATAAACTCGTGAGATCCGTTAGTATAATAAAATAAATCACCACTTTAGGTACTGTTTTGAACTCATTCTAAATTTATATTGGTGTTATATCTACTGTATTCCTACTTCTCCATGGTTCATACGCCCCGATACTACCCATAGATTCATCAAAATAAGCAAACAACACAAAGAAAACATAATCTATCAAAAACAGAACAGTCTGTAGCAATCTGCAAATTTCGTATACTTCTGTAACTCCAACAATTCTGAAAACTTAGGAGAAACCTGGGAAATTTGTATATAAATCTCATGTAAAAATAAGTTAGATCAAAAGCATGTTTTTGTGAATTTTGAAAATTCTACGACTGGGTGCAAAAGTTTCTGTTTTTCCAGCAAAATCAAATCAACGATATACCAAAACATCCCAAAGGTCTTGCTTGGCTCAAACACTAATTAAAACACGTAAGCACAATTATTACAGAAGTAATATTGTGCATTTTTTGAAAAAACAGAAGCAAAAACAAAAATCACAAAATAAAATTGGGTCGCCTCCCAACAAGCGCTGTTGTTTAATGCACCTAGCTAGGCATAATGCATAGATCTAGGTATTGTAGTAAAAGTGAGGGAGATTGTCCATGCTCATCTCATATTCCCTCCTTTCAGCATCAACCTTTATTTGAGGCAAGCAAAAATAATCAGAAGGGCTAAATTTAATAGGATACGGATCTATGATATCAAGTTTAGGAGGAGGAGGTTCCTCCTTTGGTCCCTTATATGTGATATATATTTCTTCATTATAAACGTTCCTTTGATTATCTCTAAGTATTTATTTCAGGACACGCCCTAGCCCATTATTTTGTATAGCAAAATATCATTGAGTTCAGAAATCTTATCAACCAATACATCTAGAGGAACCTTTTTCTTTATATTTTCATTATAAGCGTCATAATTTGGAGATTGTAATCTCCTTATCTCTTCTTGATTAAAGATGATCTCCTATATATGAGGGCAGCCACCATTAATATTATAATGACCAAAAAAATCCCTAGCTTCTTTCATGATATGCTCAAATTCATAAGCTAGAAATATAGTGGTTACACGCTTAACAGTAGGATCATGAATATTAGAAAATTCTAGGAAGATCCTTTGAATGCATGGATGAATGTGAACAAATTGTATTTCAAGTTCAACTATAAGTAAAGATATTGCATCTGCAAGGCTATTAGTTTTGTTAAGAATCGACCCTCCTATCATAGGTAACGTACCGGCAGAAGTAAAGAAATCTTGAATAACACATTTTCCAATAATATTACCGATACCCACACGGAGTTTTTCAGTGTGCATGATAGTAGGTTCTTTTTCAAGAGGGTCATAATTAGCAAACTCATCATATTTTTCTTCAATATTATTACTAGTTTTTCAACGATAATCTCCCCAGATTCAGACATGATGGCAAGCAAGCAATTTAGCACACAAGCAAACGAAAAGACGAACGGAATAAGGGCGAATAAAAATTCAAATATTTTTGTGTTTTTCTGAAAACATTTTAGAAGTGGGGGAGAGGAAAACGAGAGGCAAATGGAAAATAATGTAATGCAAGAGATGAGAGTTTATGATAGGTACATGGTAGGCTTGATGTAGAACCTCCTCGGCAACAGTGCCAGAAATTCTTCCTACTACTTCTTGAGCTTGCGTTAATTTTCCCTTGAAGAGGAAAGGGGGATGCAGCAAAGTAGAGATAAGTATTTCCCTTAGTTAAGAACCAAGGTATCAATCCAGTAGGAGGCACAAGAAAGTCCCCAATAGATGCACCAGCACAAACTAACAAACACTTGCACACAACGCGAAAAAGGGGTTGTCAATCCCTTCATGGTCACTAGCAAGAGTGAGATCTGATAAAGATAGATATAAAAGATAAATAAAAGGCAAAATAAAGTAAATATAAATAAATTGCAGCAAGGTATCTTTAGGGTTTTAGTTTTATAGACCTGAAAATATATTATGAGAAATAGACCCAGGGGCCATATATTTCACTAGAGGCTTCTCTCCTAACAGAACACATAAGGTGGTTGAACAAATTACTGTTGAGCAATTGATAGAAAAGCACAAAGTTATGACGACATCTAAGGAAATGTTCATGAATATAGGGATCATGCCGTGACAAGTAGATCGACTCCTGCCTGCATCTACTACTATTACTCCACACATCGACCTCTGTCCAGCAGTATTAAGTTCATGAGAACGGAGTAACGCCTTAAGCAAGATGACATGATGTAGAGGGATAAACTCAAGCAATATGATATAAACCCCATCCTTTTATCCTTAATGGCAAAAATACAATACGTGCCTCACTACCCCTACTGTCACTGGGTGAGGACACCGGAAGATTGAACCCATCACAAAGCACCTCTCCCGTTGCAACAAAAACCAATCTAGTTGGCCAAACCAAATCTATAGGTTGGAGAGACATACAAAGCTATCTTAATCATGCATAAAGATTTCAGATAAGACTCAAATAATACTCATAGATAATCTTATCAAAAATCCACAACTCATCGGATCTCAACAAACGCACCACAAAAGAAGATTACATCGAATAGATCTCCAAGAACATCGAGGAGAACATTGTATTGAAGATCAAAGAGAGAGAAGAATCCATCTAGATACTAGCTATGGAACCATAGGTCTTTGGTAAACTACTCACATATCATCAGAAAGGGAGAAAGGTTGGTGTAGAGGCCCTCCGTGATCAAATCCCCCTCCTGTAGAGTGTCGGGAAAGGCCCCAAGATGGAATCTCATGAGAACAGAAACTTGCAGTGGCGGAAAAGTATTTCTAGTGTGCCCCCTGACTTAAGGGGAATATTTGGGTATTTATAGAGCGGATATTAGGGTTAGGAGAGTTGTGAGGGGCCCACAAGCCTAGGGGCTCCCCCCTAGGGTGCTCCCTATGGCTTGTGGCTCCCTCGTGGGTCTTCTGGCCTCTTCCCGAAGCTTCGTAGTTGTGTTCTGGTCCAAGAAAAATTCTCAAAAATGTTCGTTCCGCGTGGACTCCATTTGGTATTGATTTTTTGTAAACGACAAAACAAGCAAAAGAAACAACAACTAGCACTCGACACTAGGTTAATAGGTTAGTACCAAAAAATGATATAAATAGCATATTAATGCATATAAAACATCCAAGATGGATAATATAATAGCATGAAATAATAAAAAATTATAGATACACTGGAGACGTATCAGAAAACATGATGCAGCATGAACATATCATGCTACCGCGTCAGGGGATCTTGCCCCTCTTCAGGTGAGGAATTACCTCAAAGAAATACCTGAAGAGGTTAAAGTGGGGCGGCATTCCTAGGAAGCACTCACAGAAAGTTATGAAGCAAGACAAATGCAACACCCCACTTGGCATGAAATGATGTAGCTGGAGCCCATAGTGGGTGAGGAACCCTCAGGCGAACGTGCTTAGGGGAAATCGAAGTCCACGAAAGAGGAACTCCTTGTGAACCACCAAGTTCTAGAGTAGCAGGAGCGGGACCTGTTTCTCCTTGTTAGGTCCCAACCACGACATCGTAGACTTCTCCGGCAACTAGACCGTCTCAATCAGACGTTGTGAATTGCTCCGGGCCAGTGGGGACTTCTTTTGGTCACTGGCCCACTCAGGTGCGGCGTCGGGACGATCCGATGACAAATTGACTAAATGACCCACTTCGGAATGACAGAGGAGGCAGTGGCCATTTGCATCAACCCTAAATGTGAGGCGACAGAAGCGGTAATGGTTGGATCGCTTTTCAGAAGTGCTGCTCCGACCGCCCCCCTAATAAAGTATAGGCATATGAATCGCTTCCAAGACGGAGCTTGCACGACTAATGGATCAGCCCAATGGGCTCTGTACGGCCCAGACATCCAAAGACGATACGACGGCATCATCAACACCAGAAAGGGACATGACCTCCCTGCAAGTAGCTCAGGAGGCCTGAGGCACACGAAGAAGAGCCCGACGGAGATCTTGAAGCACTGATGCTCGCGACCTCCGTCATGCTCGGGGGCTACTAACGGGGTCCCAGACCTAGGGTGCCTAACGAAAAGGAGCTCGACCTTGACCTTGACCAGGGCACACTAGGCCCAAATAGCATTAAGGAACCCTAACAAGGAGAGCGCGGCAGACATGTACACCAAGGCAGACGGCGGGGGCCAGATCGATCTGATATCTTCTCCGTATAAACCCCAAACCTCTCCTATCTCTACTCCTAATGGACGAATTGGTTGAATAGTCCCCCCACTTTCAACCGGTTTATTTTCAACCAGTTTATTTTCAATCGGTTTTTCTTCGTCCCACCTCCCACCAGCCCCTCCCACCGGTTTTTCTCTTTTCTCGTCTGACCGGCAATACCCAACGTATTTATGGTAATCAATCATAATTAATCCACGTATAGTAATAAATCAATCCAGGTATGGTAAGGTCATAACTCAGGAAATTTTGAATATGGTAATTATATGGTAATAAATGTAAATTACCCCAAAGGCTATCAATCCAGGTATGGTAAGGCCATAACTCGGGAAATATCGAATATGGTAATAAATTTAAATTACCACCAGGTATGGTAAGGCTATCCACGTATAGTAATAAATCATAATTAATCCACGTATAGTAATAAATCAATCCAGGTATGGTAAGGTCATAACTCAGGAAATTTTGAATATGGTAATTATATGGTAATAAATTTAAATTACCCCAAAGGCTATCAATCCAGGTATGGTAAGGCCATAAATTGGGAAATATCGAATATGGTAATAAATTTAAATTACCCCAAAGGCTATCAATCCAGGTATGGTAAGGCCATAACTCGGGAAATATCGAATATGGTAATAAATTTAAATTACCACCAGGTATGGTAAGGTTATCCACGTATAGTAATAAATCATATAGTAATAAATCATAATTAATCCACGTATAGTAATAAATCAATCCAGGTATGGTAAGGTCATAACTCAGGAAATTTTGAATATGGTAATTATATGGTAATAAATGTAAATTACCCCAAAGGCTATCAATCCAGGTATGGTAAGGCCATAACTCGGGAAATATCGAATATGGTAATAAATTTAAATTACCACCAGGTATGGTAAGGCTATCGATCCAGTATGGCACGCCCTCACCTGATCACCTATCACAATCTCCAGCCCCACGCACGCACCAAAGAACCCACCCGGCACCAAACGCAGCTCCTCTCGATCCCCTCGAGTAAACGCCGCCACCGTCGTGCGATCTTCCTGACACAGACGCCGTCGCCGCCTCCTTCCCACCTACGGCGTCCCCCACGTCCATGGTGACGGCGCTCGCGTCCTACACTGACCCTCCGCCTCATATAGGTTGGTCGTTGATGGAGTGGGATGTGCCGCTGCGGTTTGGGGAGGCGCAATCACGATCTGGTTGGGATCTCAGTGTGGACTCGTTCTCTACGATGAAGGATGGCGCTGCCTCCCTGGCAAATGGGATCGGAGGAAGGGGCTCTACGTCGTGAATGTCGGCGAGGCAGCGGCCGAAGGCGAGCCCGACGGTGAGCACGGGTGTTCGTCCCATGAAATAGGCGGCCACGGAGGGCGGATCTGAGGCCACCCCAATCGCCGGTGGCCCTTCCTCCCATCGCTCATCGCCTCCATTCTCTCTCTCCTCTAAATCTTTGTCGCCCCTGCCTGATTCTGGCCGACGCCATCCGGCTCTCGCATCGACCACCACCAGCACGGCTGCGGACGAGGCGCAACCGCAGACGCCGCCGCCGCCATCCTCATCCACCTCCTCCACCATCCTTCCCAGCCGTCGTCGGGGGCACCCGCCATCTGCGCTCTAGCCCACCCGCTCCCTCCTATCCCCTCCCCCTGCCTGCCAGCCCCGTGATCCAT
This sequence comes from Triticum aestivum, assembly GCF_018294505.1. Lineage (NCBI taxonomy): Eukaryota > Viridiplantae > Streptophyta > Magnoliopsida > Poales > Poaceae > Triticum > Triticum aestivum. Next base: position 368,983,080 of record NC_057798.1, on the reverse strand, counting down.
CGCACAGATGGCAGGTACTACAGCGACCTCCTCCCCAGCGGATCCGGCCTCCTCCGATGGAGATCCATCCTGGGCACCGCCTTATTCTCATGCATGCACGTCTATATCAACGTCTCATTCCACCTCACCTGAGCCTTTACCTTCCCACCTCTACTTCAGATCCACATCACTTTGCAAGGTATGTGCTTGATTGTTCCGAACTGGATCGATGGATTATGCAAGGTACTTTGGGTGTCGTCATTGACGGCAATTGTCACGCCATGCTACCATCGGAGGGGTCCCTCATCGATGATTAGGGTCTTCCAAACTGCACGAGCTCCATTGAGAAGGATGTTTTTAATTCTGGTTTTGCCTACATGCTTTCTTTGCCTATATCTACTTAGCTAATGTCTTCTTATAGATAGTAGCTGCTGAAGTGGTGATCAAAGTTGTTCACTATAAGGAAACAACCATGATAACAAAAGTGTATATTCCCTGACCTTTGACCTGATGTACTTTTTCATTAGAAACTTGCAACAGCCAGGCATTGAAATTAGCAACAGCTTCGTACGTACTGAACTAATTTGCAGCAACACGTACTGAACTAAGTTAGGTTATGCTCATCGTTCCAACATGCTTAGTGATAACCACCTAGCAAGCTGATCAAACATGAAAAAATTGAAGTGCTACTGCTAATCGTACTATTCTGAATGTGAAAATCTATTTAATTGGCTCTTCTCTAATTGTACACTTGCATAAATCTCAGATCTTGCAAATTACAGTATAACCATAAAAGTCATGCTTTGACTCCTATAGGGCCTTTTGCACTTTAATATGACTAATAATTTGCCTTAATATCACAGATTGTATTACTACCTTTCTAAGTGAATGACATTCAAGAAGGTCATTAAATAAAACCAAGAAATCCTTCTGGTATTGAAGTGTAGGAAAGTTGAGACTATAAAACCAAAAGGTTATATTTACGTTTATTAGAGAAGGTTCTTTACTTTTTATAGGAAAACACAAAATGTTGCGATGTAGAGTCTAGGTGGTGGGCCTCCTTGATCCACTTGGTGGATGAGGGCGACTCCGGTCCTGGCACCCATAGTGCCAGTGATCCAAAAATCATAGGGCCTGGATATAGCTCTAGCAGACGTATGCGGCTTGCGCATCGAGCTTGGTCGTCTCGAGCATGGAGATAGGCGAGTTGTAGACCAAGAGCTGGTACAGAGATAGGCGAGTTGTAGACAAGAGCTGGTGGGCAGCAAGAAACGCATGCACACCAAAGAACAAATCTGAGTCACATGCCTACTTCTATTGGTTTCTACAAAGAGGCTAGCTTAGATCTTAGACCAGTCGGTCACTGTCGAGGTCGCCAAGGTGATCTTACAGCACCGCCGTGGGGATTTCTCATGATTTTATGTAGGCAAGCCGCAAGCGGTGGTGGTGATTGGCTGGGTGGTGTCGCTGCCTTGGGAGAGACGAAGTGATGGTAAAAGTAAGCAGGATCCGATGATTCTTCCGTGGGGATAGCCAAAGTCAAGATGTCGACTACAGACTCGTCGCAGACTTGCAGTGAACCTGGATGCGGCGAGCCTGATTTGTGGATCGATGGCGGGTCTTGACTTTGTTAGGCCGGGATTGGATGGTTGCGGAGGGTGGTGTGCTTGGTTGGGTTCCCATGGAAGAATGTGGCCTCCTCGTGGATCTGGTCATGCCCATCCTAGAGAACATTGTGTCCCTAGCTCCCTCGAGGAGCAAGGACAGTGCAAGCGGCAGCAGGGGTAGGGTAGATGTGGGAGGGATGTCGGCGGCTGCTCGAGGTCATCATGATGAAACCCTTGACGTCCCATCTTTATCAATGGAAGTGGAAGAGCACGAAGTCGAGATTGGATAGGAGTTTGAGTTCTTTTTGGCACCGATCGGTTCCCCACTTAAGAGATGTATTTTTTTGCGTGCGAGCAAACAGTGGGTTGATTCTAAAAGGGATAGGCACTTTTCAACAGAAGTGCATGACGGACCAAAAATATGACCTCATTTTATTCGTTTGATAGATATCGTATTATTCGTTGTTGTTCGTTCGGTGAAATTTCCTAATATTTGATTGTTGTATTTCTAATTAGAGCACCCCATAATCACCCAATATGAGAGGATGATAAATGAAAGATACTGATTATAAATTTTGAAGAGCCCGTGGCAACGCACGGGCGTTATACTAGTCTATATAAAGCAAGGTCTAGGTCCCTCATCGTGGATCCCATCTAGAACAAACTCTCGGTAGACATATCAAACACCATTCTAATCCTATGCATGAGGTATCCCCTCACCATGAATGCCAAGACAAAGAAGGATGTAGGGTATTACTCTTTGAAGGCCCGAATCTGGGTAAACTATGTGCGCTAACTCCTTTCTGGTACTTCTGGTCTCTTCATCACTTTGTCAAGGACATCTCGGCGCGTCCATCATGACACACTTCAGTTGGGAGGGTCCACCACTACATCCACGCCTTGGTGCCGTTGACACGGTTTTTGAAACCACCAGGGGAGAGGTGCCGATCTATCCCCCAATGTCTTCCTTCTCGCTCGCCCCATCTCGCTTACCATCCACAGAAATTGGAGCGCCCGTCATCTGCCAGAGACGTGGAGGTCATGGGTGGTGGCGTTGTTTTAGTGTGTGTGCACAATGGAGGTGTGAGAGGCTATGGTGGTGCGCGCGCGGGGACTGCAGAAGAAGGCGGAGGAGGGAAAAGGTCACCGTGGCGCTCTGTCTCCAAGTTAAGAGGGTGCAGGTGAAGGCTGCCAGTGACGCTGCATTTTCGGTGGCGAACTCGATGTGTAAGTCCTGAGTTAAGGTCATGTTGCAACCCACCATTTTGTTCGGTTCCATTTCTGATCGGGTTAGGGGCCATAGGTCGTTGTTGCATTTGGGGATTCATGGGCGCAGGGAGGAGGGAGGGGATCATGTGCGTAGAGAGGGGATATGTTCCTTCCCAAATATTTTGCTCATGATTGTGGCGGGCGAATCAGGGGATCATGGGGGGTATTGGGGGTGTGTTTTTTCAAATATATTGCTTCGAGATGGGAATCGCCTAAGATTTGTGCAGGAATTGACTCACTCATATTAACTGAGTTGCTTCGAGATTGTGTACGACTTCTGTTGGGGGGATTGATGAGTTGCTTCGAGATTGTGTAGGAGTTGCCTGAGTAATGTTAATTGAGTTGCTGGAACTAGAGAGGTTGGGGAGCGTTCGAATAGAAGTTGCCTGGACTTGTGATCCATAGTTGCCAATATGATGTAGAAATTTGCTAGTTTAATTCATGTTGACTGAGGTTAGTTTTGGTGAATAAATTTGCCAGAAGTCAATATACGAGTTGCCTGGACTTGTGATCCACAATTGCCAGATCCAGAGGGTTGTGTGTTGCTTAAGTATTGAGTAGCAAGGGGCTTGTGGGTGTCTGGTTACTTTTTGTCATTTGTTGCTTGCTTTTGTTGTGTAAGTCATTTGTTAGATTGGGAATTGAGCTAGAGTGGCACATCAGTAAGCTCTCCCAAGTTTCTAAGCCATTAACATGCAACTATATTGCTACAAGGAGACACATTTTTCATCAACCAGAATAATTTTTGATTGACTAAGGTTTTTTCCCTGATATCCTTTTTTGTGTTTGCAGCATAACAATGTCCAAGGCAAGGAAAAAAAAGTGATGGTCGGAATGCACAGGCAATCCGACAGGGTGTAGAATAAACAAAGGTAACAAATTTGTCTTAGGCTAAAGTTAAAGAGGGGCATGGGTGGCACATGTAGAGTTGTTTCGTTTTACTAGTGTTTTTTTCAAGATGAATATTGGGGTGGCATGGGGACAGTGGTGTTGTCATGTTCTAGATATGCGAATATTTTTACTAAGAAAATGAGCATCATTTCTTTTCCAATGCAGGCACACCCATCAGACCAACAAAACATGACAATAATTGGCTACAAGTGTAGGTGCAGTGAAGAGATAATCTTTCATGGAAGTGCCCGTCAAACATAGATAGTAATGCAAGTGCACCAGATGATGATTTGGAAGGCAGAGAGATCATGCAAAAGGAGGAATCGAAGCTAAAACACCGGAAGATAGGCAGAAATGAGGTAATTATGCATGCACTTCGTAGTTTGCACCTCCATTTTTTAAGGCTAGATGACCATGAGTTTTCCAAGTTATATGGCGAATGTGGGGTGGCTTAATAATTTTATGTTCTTTTTATTCGAAAGCATCATGCATAAGCAAGTTCAGTAGCAAATGTGAGCAAGTGATATTTATAGACGCAAGCAATTTGTTTGCACATGTATAAATGCTGAAGTTATAAGACAAATGGTAGTCTACTTTATAGGTGCATTTTGTGACAACACATAGACATTTTTGAGTACTTGCTAAATTTTATTTTTTTAGTTCCCTTGTTTTCTTTGTTGCCTGACATACATGAGTTTAACTGATCTACTTTTCTTGCTCATAGGGTCGGAGGAGGCATCACCTGCAAGGCTGTTCAAATGAAACAAAGTATACTATAATTTGTAATAATTGGAAAAGAGTTTTGAGGTCTATTGAATATCGCAAGCTGCAGCATACCGAGAGACTTGAGTCAGTGGGTTATGAAGCATTATGACCCTAAAATGTCACAACTAGTCACTCCAGAGAGGGGCAAGATTCCAGTAGATGCAACAAGTGTTCACGGGATATGGGGTCTGCCAAACAGGGGGAGGAATGTGTGCTATGAGAATAGAGCAGATTACACAACTCAAATGAACACAATATTCAATAATAGTACCAAAGTTTCAGCAACACAAACATCATGGTGCAAAATGATTAAGGACATGGCTGGGGCAGCATATGACAATTTCTTGCGTGCTTGGTTGGCAGTCGCTTTCTCGTGTTTCCTTGATCCTACCAAAAGTTTGAACATATCACCATGGTGCTATCCTGTTGTGATGCATGTGAGTGCAATAATAGAGACCAATGTGTGCCAATTTGTAGTTGATCAACTAAAATTGGCCTTTGCACGGGCATGTGATAAATATGTAGTTTGAAGCTGTGTAATGCATTTAGTTGGAAGTTGATACGTCTCTAACGTAACCATAATTTATGAACTATTCATGCCATGTTTACAATAATTTTATATGGTTTTGGTATGATTTGATTAGAACTAAGTCGAACTAACGCAGTTTTCAGCAGAACTACCATGATGTCATTTTTTGTGCAGAAATAAAAGTTCTCGGAATGGGCTGAAAATTTACGATGATTTTTTATGGACCATAAGAGACCCCAAAAACACCGGAGCTAGACCAGGGTGGATGAGGGAGCCACAAGCCTGGGGGCGCGCCCACCCCCCTAGGGCACGCCCGCCGAGCTTGTGGGCCCCTCGGGCACCCCCTTGACGTGAGATCGATGCCAAAAAAACCCAAAAAGAACCCTAGATGAGAATTTCCTCCGCCACAAGCCTCTATAGCCATGAAAAAACAATCGGGAGCCCGTTCCGGCACCCTGCCGGAGGGGGAAATCATCACCGGATGCCATCTTCATCATCCCGGCGGCCACCATGACAAGGAGGGAGTAGTTCACCCTCGAGGCGGAGGGTATGTACCACTAGCTATGTGTTTGATCTCTCTCTCTCTCTCTCTCTCTCTCTCTCGTTCTTGATTTGGCACAATATTGACGTACCGCGAGCATTGTTACTATAGTTGGATCATATGGTGTTTCTACCTCTCTATCTTCTTGTGATGAATTGAGTTTTACCTTTGAGGTTTCACTATTATCGGATTGAATACTTTTATGGATTTGACAACACTTGATATATGTCTTGCGTGGGATACCTGTGGTGACAATGGGGTGTTCTATTGATTCACTTGATGTATGTTTTGGCACTAAACTCACGGATTCCCAAGGTGACATTGGGGTAATCTATGCATAGGTGTTGATGCACGATTTCATCCTTGTTTCTCCGGTAGAAATCTTGGGGCACTCTTTGTGGTTCTTTGTGTTGGATTGAATATTATGAATCTGAAGTTGTTTGATGCATATTGTATAATTGACCCACGAATACTTGTGGTGACATTGGAGTATCTAGGTGACATTAGGGTTGATTGATGTTAGTATGAACTCTAAGGTTATTTGTGACACTTATAGGAATAGCTCGAAAGATTGATCAGAAAGAATAACTTTGAGGTGGTTTCATACCCTACAGGCAATTTCATCTTATGTTCTCCATGATAGGAACTTTGGAGTGAGTCTTTGTCGCATCTTGAGGGATTCCCATACGATTTAATTATGTTATAATTGTTGAGAGAATTTGCACTAGTGAAAGTATGAACCCTAGGCCTTGTTGTCAAGCATTGCAATACCGTTTTTGCTCACTTTTGTTACTAGTTACCTTGCTGTTTTTATATTTTCAGATTACAAAAACCTATATCTACTATCCATATTACACTTGTATCACCATCTCTATGCCGAACTTGTGCACCTATACAATTTACCGTTGTATTGGGTGTGTTGGGGACACAAGAGACTCTTTGTTATTTTGTTGCAAGGTTTTTTGAGAGAGACTATCTTCATCTTGCGCCTCCCACAGATTGATAAGCCTTAGGTCATCCACTTGAGGGAAATTGCTACTGTCCTAAAAATTCTACACTTGGAGGGCCAACACGAGTCTACAAGAAGAAGGTCATACGTCTCCAACGTATCTATAATTTTTGATTGTTCCATGCTATTATATTACCCATTTTGGATGTTTATGGGCTTTATTATACACTTTTATATCATTTTTGGGACTAACCTATTAACCGGAGGCCCAACCCATATTGCTGCTTTATTGCCTGTTTCGGTATTTCGAAGAAAAGGAATATCAAGCGGAGTCCAAACGGAATGAAACCTTCGGCAGCGTTATTTTTGGGAAGAATATGATCCTGGAGACTTGGAGATCAAGTCAGAAGATCCTCGAGGACTCCACGAGATAGGAGGGCGCCCCCCCTGTAGGGCGCGCCCCTGTCTCGTGGGCCCCTCGAGCACCTCCCGACCGACTTCTTTCGCTTATATATGCCTACGTACCCTAAAAACATCGAATATCAAGATACATCAGGAGTTCCGCCGCCGCAAGCCTCTGTAGCCACCAAAAACCTCTCAGGAGCCTGTTCCGGCACCCTGCCAGAGGGGGACCCATCACCGGTGGCCATCTTCATCATCTCGGTGCTCTCCATGACAAGGAGGGAGTAGTTCACCCTCGAGGCTGAGGGTATGTACCAGTAGCTATGTGTTTGATCTCTCTCTCTCTTGTGTTCTCTCTCGTGTTCCTTCTATGGCACGATCTTGATGTATCGTGAGCTTTGCTATTATAGTTGGATCTTATGATGTTTCTCCCCCTCTACTCTCTTGTGATGAATTGAGTTTCCCTCTTGGAGTTATCTTGTCGGATTGAGTCTTTACTTTGAGAACACTTGATGTATGTCTTGCCGTGTTTATCTGTGCTGACAATGGGATATCACGTGCCACTTGATGTATGTTTTGGTGACCAACTTGCGGGTTCCGCCCATGAACCTATGCATAGGGGTTGGCACACGTTTTCTTGACTCTCAGGTAGAAACTTTGGGGCACTCTTTGAAGTACTTTTATGTTGGTTGGATGAATTTAAGATTGTGTGACGCATATCGTATAATCATGCCCACGGATACTTGAGGTGACAATGGAGTATCTAGGTGACATTAGGGTTTTGGTTGATTTGTGTCTTAAGGTGTTATTCTAGTACGAACCCTTGAATAGATTGATCCGAAAGAATAACTTTGAGGTGGTTTGTACCCTACCATAATCTCTACGTTTGTTCTCCGCTATTAGTGGCTTTGGAGTGACTCTTTGTTGCATGTTGAGGGATTGTTATATGATCTATCTATGTTATTAATGTTGAGAGAGCTTGCACTAGTGAGAGTATGAACCCTATGCCTTGTTTCCTATCATTGCAGTACCGTTTACGCTCACTTTTATCCTTAGTTACCTTGTTGTTTTTATTACTTCAGATTACAAAAACCTTTATCTACCATCGATATTGCACTTGTATCACCATCTCTTCGCTGAACTAGTGCACCTATACAATTTACCATTGTATTGGGTGTGTTGGGGACACAAGAGACTCTTTGTTATTTGGTTGCAGGGTTGCTTGAGAGAGACCATCTTCATCCTACGCCTCCTACGAATTGATAAACCTTAGGTCATCCACTTGAGGGAAATTTGCTACTGTCCTACAAACCTGTGCACTTGCAGGCCCAACAACGTCTACAAGAAGAAGGTTGTGTAGTAGACATCAAGCTCTTTTCTGGCGCCGTTGCCGGGGAGGCTAGGTAAAGGGCACTCACTCACACCCCGTCAATCAAGCTCTTTTCTGGTGCCGTTGTCGGGGACGTGATGCTTGAAGGTATATCTTTAGATCTTGCAATCGAATCTTTTTGTTTCTTGTTTTAATCACTAGTTTATTTTATAAAAGAAAATTTAAAAAAATGGAATTGAGTTTGTCTCATACGCTTCATCTTTTTAATATCTTTTGTGAGTTTGATGGAAAGGAAAATTGTGCTCAAGTGCTAGAAGAAGAGTGCATTAAAATGCTTGGTACTGAATCTTTGTATGATGAGCATGATTGCAATTTTGTTAGTATGAACTCCTTGAATATCCATGATTCTAATTATATGCAAAGCCACAAGCTTGGGGATGCTATGTTTGATGAAGATGATATTTTTTGTCCCCCAAGTTTTGATGAGCAAATTTATTATGATGAAAGCATGCCTCCTATTTATGATGATTATATTGATGAAAGTGGGTTTGGAAGAGTGTAAACTTTAGGAAGTAATGATCCCACTATTTAGGAGGATGTTGAATCTTATTGTGATGAATATGAAGTGGATTTGGAAGAGCGTCAACTTTATTTAGTGATGATTCCACTATTTCGGAAGAGGTTCCAATTGATTATGAGAACAAAGTTGCTATCTATGATGATTATTGTGATGACTTGTATGCTATTAAGAATAATGAAAACCATGAAACTTGTCATCGTGATTTTAGTTTTCAATTGGATTATGCCTCACATGTTAATTATTTTGTTGAGTTTGCTCCCACTACTATTCATGAGAAGAAATTTGCTTATATGGAGAGTAGTAAATTTTCTATGCTTGTAGATCATGAAAAGAATGCTTTAGGTTCTGGTTATATTGTTGAATTCATTCATGATGGTACTGAAAATTATTATGAGGGAGGAATATATGCTTGTAGGAGTTGCAATAATGTCAAGTTTCCCCTCTATGTGTTGAAAATCTTGAAGCTATGCTTGTTTTGCCTCCCTATGCTAGTTGATTATTGTTCCCATAAGTCGTTTGCTCACAAAATACCTATGCATAGTAAGTGGATTAGGCTTAAATGTGCTAGTCATATGCTTCATGATGCTCCCGTTATGTTTCAATTCTTATCTTTTATGTGAGCATCATTGTCATCATCATGCCTAGCTAGAAATGCATTAAAGAAAAGCGCTAGTTGGGAGACAATCCAATATTTATCCTTACTATTTTTGTGTGTACACATGATTATGCTACTGTAGTAATCATGTTTTATAGCTTTTGTTTCAATAAAGTGCCAAGTAAGACCTTTAGGATAGCTTACGGTGATAGTTGTGTTGATCCTGCTGAAAATCAGAAACTTTTGCACCGAGTAAATTAGTTTTGTTAATTCACAGAAACGTACTCTTGATCTGATTCTTTTTGATCTGGATTTGTACACAAATTTCTTAGGACTTCCTAATTTGGTAGAAATTTTGGAGTTCCAGAAGTATACGTTTGATACAGATTACTATAGACTATTCTATTTTTGACAGATTCTGTTTTCTATGTGTTGCTGATGAATCTATGAGTAGTATCCGTGGGTATGGACCATAGATAAGTCATAGTACAATAGATATTACACCAATATGAATTTAAAATGAGTTCATTACAGTACCTAAGTGGTGGTTTTATTTTCTTATACTAACGGAGCTTACGAGTTTTCTGTTGAGTTTTGTATTGTGGAGTTTTCAAGTTTTGGGTAAAGATTCGATGGACTATGGAATAAGGAGTGGCAAGAGCCTAAGCTTGGGGATGCCCAAGGCACCCCAAGGTAATATTCAAGGACAACCAAGAGCCTAAGCTTGGGGATGCCCCGGAAGGCATCCCCTCTTTTGTCTTCGTTCATCGGTAACTTTACTTGGAGCTATATTTTTATTCACCACATGACATGTGTTTTGCTTGGAGCATCATTTTATTTTGTTAGTATTTGCTTGCTGTTGTTTAGATTAATATTTTGCATCTTTAGTTTCAATAGAAAAGTCAAGGATAGCCTTTGCCATGGTTATTTTGCTAGTATACATGTTGCTGTTTGAAAACAGAAAGTTTACCGCTGTTGGAAACATTCCCTAGAAAAGTAATAGAATTATATAATGTTGAAACCTTTTGCATAATGAGCTCTGATAAATTTATTACAGTGGGAATTTATTTCATAATTTTTGGAGTTAGGGAAGTATGATGAATCTTGCATTCTTTACAGACTGTACTGTTTTGACAGATTGCTGTTATGTTTGCATTGTTTGCATATGTTTGTTTGTTCAACGATTCTATTTGATGATCGGAGTATTAAATATGTAGAGGCATTTAGTATTCAATGTTGAATAAATATTTTAGTGATTTGTTACAGTAGAAAATGATAAGGTTTTGCATTGGTTTATACTAACTTATCTCACGAGTTCTTGTTGAGTTTGGTGTGGATGAATGATTTTGATAAAAAGAGAAATCATGATATGAGAGGAATTAAGGAGACACAAAAGTTCAAGCTTGGGGATTCCCAAGGCACCCCAAGATAATATTTCAAGAAGTCTCAAGCATCTAAGCTTGGGGATGCCCCAGTAGGCATCCCACCTTTCTTCTTCAACAACTATCGGTTAGTATCGGTTGAGCGTAAGTTTTTGCTTCTTCACATGAGTTGTGCTATCCTTGCAATGTTATTTTATTTTATTTTGTTTGATGCTTGAATACAATACCAAGATCTGAAATTCTTTAATGTTAGAGAGTCTTCACATAGTGTCAAAATTATTTAGCTACTCATTGATCTTCACTTATATCTTTCGGAATAGTTTGTCTTTTGCTCTTGTGCATCACTTATATCTTTTAGAGCACGGCGGTGGTTATATTTTGTATAAATTGCTAGTCTCTCATGCTTCACTTATACCTTTTTGAGATTATTTTATAACAGCATGGTATTTTCTATAGTCATAAAGTTGGTCCTAGAATGATAAGCATCCAAGTTGGGTATAATAAAAACTATCATAGGAAGTGAATTGGATGCTATGATCAATTTGATGCTTGATAATTGTTTTGAGATATGGAGGTAGTGATATTAAAGTCATGCTAGTTGGGTGATTATGAATTTAAAGATTGCTTGTGTTGAAGTTTGTGATTCCCGTAGCATGCATGTATGGTGAACCGCTTTGTGATGAAGTTGGAGCACAATTTTATTTATTGATTGTCTTCCTTATGAGTGGCGGTCAGGGACGAGCGATGGTCTTTTCCTACCAATCTATCCCCCTAGGAGCATGCGGGTAGTGCTTTGGTTTTTGATGACTTCTAGATTTTTGCAACAAGTATATGAGTTCTTTTGACTAATGTTGAGTCCATGGATTATACGCACTCTCACCCTTCCACCATTGCTAGCCTCTCTTGTGCCGCACAACTTTCGCCGGTACCATACACCCACCATATACCTTCCTCAAAACAGCCACCATACCTACCTACTATGGCATTTCCATAGCCATTCTGAGATATATTGCCATGCAACTTTCCACCATTCCATTCATATGAAACACATTACTTTTGTCATATTGCTCTTTGCATGATCATGTAGTTGACATCGTACTTGTGGCAAGGCCACCTTCATAATTTTCATACATGTCGCTCTTGATTCATTGCATATCCCGATACACCGCCGGAAAAATTCATATAGACTCATATGTTGTTCTAGCTTTGAGTTGTAAATCCATAAAAGTGTGATGATCTCCATTATTAGAGCATTGTCCTAGTAGGAAAGGATGATGAAGACTATGATTCCCCCACAAGTCGGGATGAGACTTTGGACTTTACAAAAGAAAAAAAAAGAAAGGCCAAAAAAAGGCCAAAGAAAAAAAGGGGATAAAAAAAGAGAAAAAGAAAAAGAAAGAAAAAAATAAAATGAGAGAAAAAGAGAGAAGTGAGTCTCATATGTTACTATCTCTTTTTCCACACTTGTGCTTCAAAATAGCACCATGATCTTCATGATAGAGAGTCTCATATGTTGTCACTTTCATATACTAGTGGGAATTTTTCATTATAGAACTTGGCTTGCATATTCCAATGATGGGCTTCCTCAAAAGTTCCCTAAGTCTTCGTGAGCAAGCAAGTTGGATGCACCCCACTTAGTTTCTTTTGTTGAGCTTTCATATATTTATAGCTCTAGTGCATCTGTTGCATGGCAATCCCTACTCACTCACATTGATATCTATTAATGGGCATCTCCGTAGCCCGTTGATACGCCTAGTTGATGTGAGACTATCTTCTCCTTTTTGTCTTCTCCACAACCACCATTCTATTCCACATATAGTGCTATGTCCATGGCTCACGCTCATGTATTGCATGAAAGTTGAAAGAGTTTGAGACTACTAAAGTATGAAACAATTGCTTGGCTTGTCATCGGGGTTGTGCATGATTAAATACTTTGTGTGATGAAGATAGAGCAACAGCCAGACTATATGATTTTGTAGGGATAACTTTATTTGGCCATGTTATTTTGAGAAGACATGATTACTTTGATTAGTATGCTTGAGGTATTACTATTTCTTATGTCAATATGAACTTTTATTTTGTACTCATTTGGATCTGAACATTCATGCTACAATAAAGAAAATTACATTGAGAGTTATGCTAGGTAGCATTCCACATCAAAAATTCTGTTTTTATCATTTACCTACTCGAGGACGAGCAGGAATTAAGCTTGGGATGCTTGATACGTCTATAATTTTTTATTGTTCCATGCTATTATATTAACCCTTTTGGATGTTTATGGGCTTTATTATACACTTTTATATCATTTTTGGGACTAACCTATTAATCGGAGGCCCAGCCCATATTGCTGTTTTATTACCTGTTTCAGTATTTCGAAGAAAAGGAATATCAAACGGAGTCTAACCGGAATGAAACCTTCGGCAGCGTTATTTTTGGGAAGAATATGATCCTGGAGACTTGGAGATCAAGTCAGAAGATCCTCAAGGACTCCACGAGATAGGAGCCCCCCCCCCCCCCCGTAGGGCGCACCCCCTATCTCGTGGGCCCCTCGAGCACCTCCCGACCGACTTCTTTCGCTTATATATGCCTACGTACCCTAAAAACATCGAATATCAAGATAGATCAGGAGTTCCGCCACCGCAAGCCTCTTTGGCCACCAAAAACCTCTCAGGAGCCCGTTCCGGCACCCTGCCGGAGGGGGAACCCATCACCGGTGGCCATCTTCATCATTCCGGCGCTCTCCATGAAGAGGAGGGAGTAGTTCACCCTCGGGGCTGAGGGTATGTACCAGTAGCTATGTGTTTGATCTCTCTCTCTCGTGTTCTCTCTCGTGTTCCTTCTATGGCACGATCTTGATGTATCGCGAGCTTTGCTATTATAGTTGGATCTTATGATGTTTCTCCCCCTCTACTCTCTTGTGATGAATTGAGTTTCCCTCTTGGAGTTATCTTGTCGGATTGAGTTTTTACTTTGAGAACACTTGATGTATGTCTTGCCGTGTTTATCTGTGGTGACAATGGGATATCACGTGCCACTTGATGTATGTTTTGGTGACCAACTTGTGGGTTCCGCCCATGAACCTATGCATAGGGGTTGGCACACGTTTTCTTGACTCTCCGGTAGAAACTTTGGGGCACTCTTTGAAGTACTTTTATGTTGGTTGGATGAATTTGAGATTGTGTGACGCATATCATATAATCATGCCCACGGATACTTGAGGTGACAATGGAGTATCTAGGTGACATTAGGGTTTTGGTTGATTTGTGTCTTAAGGTGTTATTCTAGTACGAACTCTTGAATAGATTGATCCGAAAGAATAACTTTGAGGTGGTTTCGTACCCTACCATAATCTCTATGTTTGTTCTCCGCTATTAGTGGCTTTGGAGTGACTCTTTGTTGCATGTTGAGGGATTGTTATATGATTTATCTATGTTATTATTGTTGAGAGAACTTGCACTAGTGAAAGTATGAACCCTATGCCTTGTTTCCTATCATTGCAATACCATTTACGCTCACTTTTATCCTTAGTTACCTTGCTGTTTTTATTACTTCAGATTACAAAAACCTTTATATACCATCGATATTGCACTTGTATCACCATCTCTTCGCCGAACTAGTGCACCTAATTTACCTTTGTATTGGGTGTGTTGGGGACACAAGAGATTCTTTGTTATTTGGTTGCAGGGTTGCTTGAGAGAGACCATCTTCATCCTACCCCTCCTACGGATTGATAAACCTTAGGTCATCCACTTGAGGGAAATTTTCTACTGTCCTACAAAACTTTGCACTTGCAGGCCCAACAACGTCTACAAGAAGAAGGTTGTGTAGTAGACATCAGAAGGTTGCGTAGTAGGCATCAAGCTCTTTTCTGGTGTCGTTGCCAAGGAGGTGAGTGCTCAAAGGTATATATTTATATCTTGCAATTGAATCTTTTAGTTTCTTGTTTTATCACTAGTTTGGTTTTTAAAAGAAAACTACAAAGAAAAATGGAATTGAGGTTGACTCATAGGCTTCATGCATCTTTTTTATGTCTTTCATGAAAATGATGGAAAGGAAAATTGTGCTCATGTGTTAGAAGAAGAATTCAATAAAATGGTTGGTATAAGATCTTTGAATGATGGTCATGATTGCAATGAATATACATGATGCTAATGATATGCAAAGCCATAAGCTTGGGGATGCTATGTTTGACGAACATGATATTTTTAGTCCCCCGAGCTTTGATGAGAAAATTTGTTATGATGAAAGCATGCCTCCTATTTATGATGATTATATTGATGAAAAGTGGGTTTGGAAGAGTGTCAACTCTAGGTACTAATGATCCTACTATTTTGGAGGGTGTTGAATCTTATTGTAATAATTATGAAGAAAGTGGATTTGGAGAGGTCATGACTTTATTTAGTGATGAATCCACTATTTTGGAAGAGGTTTCAATTTATTATGATAGCAAAGTTGGTATCTATGACGATTATTGTGATGACACATATGTTATAAAGAATACTGATAACCATGAAATGTGTCATCATTATGTTAATCAAGTGTCATATGATAGTTATTTCATTGAATTTTCTCCCACTATTATGAATGAGAATAAATTTGCTTATGTGGAGAGTAATACAATTTCTATGCTTGTGGATCATGAAAAGAATGCATTATCTGATAGCTATATTGTTGAATTCATTCATTATGCTACTGAAAATAACTATGAGAGAGGAACATATGCTTGTAGGTATTGCAATAATATCAAGTTTCCTCTCTATGTGTTGAAATTTTGGAAGTTATGCTTGTTTTGTCTTCCTATGCTAGTTGATTCTTGTTCCCATAATTTGTTTGCTCACAAAATCCCTATGCATAGGAAGTGGGTTAGGCTTAAATGTGCTAGCCATATTCATCATGATCCTCCCGTTATGTTTCAATTCTTATCTTTTATGTGAGCGTCATTGAAATCATCATGCCTAGCTAGAAAGACATTAAAGAAAAGTGCTTGTTGGGAGACAACCCAACACTCATACCTACTGTTTTTGTGTGTTCACATTATTTAGCTACTGTATTAATCATGTTTTATAGCTTTTGTTTCAATAAAGTACCGAGTAAAGCTTTTGGGATTGTGTGGATGATAGTTGACTTGATTCTGTGCAAAAACAGAAACTTTTGTGCCTAGTAACAGAATTGTTAAAAATCATTGGAGCGTTGAAAAATACTGAATGTTTTACATATGATTGCTATACAAATTTCCTACATTCTCCTAATTTTTATAAATTTTTGGAGCAACAGAAGTATGGTCATTATTCAGATCATTACAGACTGTTCTGTTTTTGACAGATTCTGTTCTTAATGCATAGTTTGCTTGTTTTATAGTTTCTATGGCTTATATTTGTCAATATAAATTTTAGAAATTGTAGGGTACAGTAGGCATTATGTGAGAATAATTATGAATCTTATCTTGACAGTACAAAAGTGAATGATTTGCTTTATCATACTAACCCATCTCACGAAATTCCGTTAAGTTTTGTATGATTGAAGTTTTCAAGTTTTCGGTGAGATGTCGATATAAGAAGAGTAAGGAGTGGAAATACCCTAAGGTAATATTCAAGGAAGACCCAAGCAACTAAGCTTGGGGATGACCCGGAAGGAATCCCCTCTTTTGTCTCCAACATTATCTGACCTCACTTGGAGCTATATTTTTATTCGTCACATGATATGAGTTTTGCTTGGAGCGTCATTTTCTTTTAGTTTGATTTTCTTGCTGCTATTTAGATTAATTGTAACATCCCAAAATTCTAAATATTGGAATGATATATTAAATAAATTATTATGATTGCTAGAAATCGCTTGCTAGAAATGATTGCTTATGTGAATGAAATGCTTGTTTATTATAGATTTCATCGGAGTGACGAATAGTTCTACCAAGTGATATTCTGAATGTGTTATAATATTCATCAAGTAATACCAGGCAAGTTCACTATGACCATGTTTTTCATACCTATGTTTTATTTGCATGTAGTAGCACCCTTTCAATAGTCCCTCCAGTAGTGATATTGATTTCTTGTAATTGAGTAGCATGCATGATGTAGGAACCCATCTCCCTGTTATCAAGCCCAGGACGTTATATAGTTTTAGTGCTATGCTAATGTAGACGGGGTTTGGTATGAGTGCTCGGGAGTGGTGTGAGAATGGAGGACCCTACATCAATGACGACAACTTCATGATGGCATCTGCAAGGACTGCATCTTCAAGACCTCAAGACTCGAGACAAGAATTCAATACACACTACTGGGTGGAGCACGGTTGACGGGCACCCAGGAGCAACCAGTGGATGGCCGGGATGCATGGAGAAGCGGCATGACATCTTGCGGAAAGCTTCACCCAGACTCAAAGAGACAGATGAATAATTCATGCCCGGAAGCTTACCTGTGCAACCGCAAGTCATTATGGGCACTAGCTTGGTTGACCTTAGTTGTGACTCTAGCTAGGACGGTGCTAGCAGATGTAAAACTACAATAGGATTGGATGAGCACCGGACAGTGGTGAGAGGAACTCTTCCGAAGACCATGTTTCGGTCATCTTGTTCTCAAACACCATGGAGTACGAGAACGTAAAAAGAGGGATCGAATCTTGCAGGTAAAGTGTACAAACCTCTCCAGAGGGTTAAAACCTAATCGATTAGCCGTGTTCCTGGTTATGGACAATTTGAGCATTTATACTAGATCTATCTCGGAACTCTCAACACTGGACTGATAACATAATTGTGGGAAACTTATGGTGATTGGGATATGAGACATCGGTTGGCGGAACCATGTCATGATAGAAAACTCCATAATACAGACTCCTGATATTCCCTTGTTGTTGGGAAAATAAAACCAGCTTTTACGCAAACAAAACTCAGACACAGAGCCACAAAGCCATATTGCATGTAGTATAGTTTTATCATCTGCTTTCTTATAGTGATCTTGCCGATACATTCAATGTAATGACATACAAGGCTGCAACGTATCATGTTGCAGATTTTTCTTTGCCGAGTAAGAGTTACGATACAGGGTTATGGTCTACACTCAACCTGCCGATGGCGTGGATGGTACTCCACACCCGATTGTTTTTTTCTGCTGAGACTTATGAGGTAAATATCAGTTTTACGTTATTTATACATGTGATTGTGTCGGCGTCCTGGGAACGGGGGTCCCCAGACTTTCCTGCCTGCGGCCTACGGCGTGGATCAAGTGGTGGCTAGTACGACCCGTCTTCATCAACTCAAGCTCAAGACCCTCGTGGGGCAGACGATGCAAGGCTTCGTTAGGAACGGCCTCACCAGGCAGGCTCGCGAGGAGGCAGAGAGATCAAGGCAGGAGTACCTTGTGAGGTGTCCATGATGCAAGCCATGACGATTAAGACCAGGCGGGCGCCAGCCTGCACAGTGTCCTCGTTTCCTCTTTGGTGCAAAGGGGGCAAGCGCAGGCGCGGAGTACCGAGGCATCAAGCAAAGGTTACCATTTTGGTGCAACGAGACCAAGATCAGCAGAGCGGCAGGACGGAGGTCACTATGGAGCCCAAGACGGCGTCACCGCCAGTGCCTTTGGCAGCCGAAGACCAACTTTAGTCAGGATAACTTGTACTAGATGTTCCCCTTCAAAATGGCCATTGTTGGCTCCCTTCCCGCTCAATATTTGGGAAGAGGACCAGGGCCTCTATATATAGGGCTCGTCACCGCAGTAGAGGGGGATGGAGTTCTCATCTGATCCAAAGACGATTGAACCCACCTAAGTAGAACACTGCACCAGCCCAAGAACACCTCTCGCGAGGCTGTTCTTCCTCTGTGCTGTTCATCATCAGCCCCTGAGGCAATCCACCACACCACAAACTAGAGTAGGGTATTACACCACAACGGTGGCCCGAACTAGTATAAACCTTGTGTCCCTTGTGTTGTTCATTGAGTAGCTTAGATTCACGGCGAGGCATTGAGACGTGGATCGGTAGGGGGAAGATCTTCGCGCGCACCCCAGAGTTCGAACCTTAAGGGTTTTGCCGGAACCCGATATCCGACAGATTGCACTTTGATATATACATTGACGTACTGTGTGTGCCAACATACTGATCCAGGGATGGCACGGATACACAGAGGCTTGACCCTTCGAGGTCGGGTCGCTACAGAAATGGTATCAGAGCGCATGTTGACTGTAGGATGTGACCCTCGAAACTGAAAATCCCTTAGGACGGGATGTCTCCAAAACTTTATTTTCAAAAAGACCCTTTACTTCTCATCTTTTCTAATTTTATCAAACATTCCCTCTTACCACAAGTAGTTAGAATATACCCCTTTCCCTTTTGACCACACGGAGGATCAACTGAAGCCGCTCCAAGAAGGACAAGATATCGGACAACTGATGATCTCTTTAGACTAAAGAGGATTTCACAATGCATTAGAAGAATTGAAGCTACAATGATTGAAGACTTGAAGGATTTGAAGAATCTAAAGATTTATTTGACCTTTAGAAGACCAAACCCCTGTTACACACTTACGTTAGATGCGACGATTTGTGAGCTGTCATCTGTTTGATGTTTTTTCTCGACGTTCACAAAATAAAACTCGTTTCTTCAAAACTATTGTTTGTATTGTGTGTATCTCTCTCTATCCGTCTCTCTCTTATCTCATCCTAAAACCCTTGGACCTAATAGATGATGAATGAAGTTGGACTGGTATTTGATACGTCTCCAACGTATCTATAATTTATGAAGCATTCATGCTATATTGTTATCCGTTTTGAATGTTTATGGGCTTTATTAGACACTTCTATATTACTTTTTGGACTAACCTATTAACCGGAGGCCCAGCCCATATTGTTGTTTTATTGCCTGTTTCAGTATTTCGAAGAAAAGGAATATCAAACGGAGTCAAAACAGAATGAAACCTTCGGGAGCGTGATTTTTGGAACGAAAATGATCCAGGAGACTTGGAGTACAAGCCTGGGAAGCTTCAAGGAGGGCAGGAGATAGGAGGGCGCGCCCACCCCCCTAGGCACGCCCCCTATCTCGTGGGCCCCTCGTGGCTCCCTCGACCGACTTCTTTCGCCTATATATTCCCTTATACCCTAAAACGATCGAATACGAAGATAGATCGGGAGTTCCGGTGCCGCAAGCCTCTGTAGCCACCAAAAACCTCTCGGGAGCCTGTTCCGGCACCCTGACGGAGGGGGGGGGGATCCCTCACCGGTGGCCATCTTCATCATCTCGGCGTTCTCCATGATGAGGAGGGAGTAGTTCACCCTCGGGGCTGAGGGTATGTACTAGTAGCTATGTGTTTCATCTCTCTCTCTCTCTCTTGTGTTCTCTCTATGGCACGATCTTGATGTATCGTGAGCTTTGCTATTGTAGTTGGATCTTATGATGTTTTTGCCCCTCTACTCTCTGGTGATGAATTGAGTTTTCCTCTTGAAGTTATCTTATCGGATTGAGTCTTTAAGGATTTGAGAACACTTGATGTATGTCTTGCCGTGCTTATCTGTGGTGACAATGGGATATCACGTGATCCACTTGATGTATGTTTTGGTGATCAACTTGCGGGTTCCGCTCATGAACCTATGCATAGGGGTTGGCACACGTTTTCGTCTTGGCTCTCCGGTAGAAACTTTGGGGCACTCTTTGAAGTAATTTGTGTTGGTTGAATAGATGAATCTGAGATTGTGTGATGCATATCGTATAATCATGCCCACGGATACTTGAGGTGACAATGGAGTATCTAGGTGACATTAGGGTTTTGGTTGATTTGTGTCTTGAGGTGTTATTCTAGTACGAACTCTTGAATAGATTGATCCGAAAGAATAACTTTGAGGTGGTTTCGTACCCTACCATAATCTCTTCGTTTGTTCTCCGCTAGTAGTGGCTTTGGAGTGACTCTTTGTTGCATGTTGAGGGATTGTTATATGATCTATCTATGTTATTATTGTTGAGAGAACTTGCACTAGTGAAAGTATGAACCCTATGCCTTGTTTCCTACCAATGCAATACCGTTTAAGCTCACTTTTATCACTAGTTACCTTGTTGTTTTTATATTTTCAGATCACAAAAACCTATATCTATCATCCATATTGCACTTGTATCACCATCTCTTCGCCGAACTAGTGCACCTATACAATTCACCATTGTATTAGGTGTGTTGGGGACACAAGAGACTCTTTGTTATTTGGTTGCAGGGTTGCTTGAGAGAGACCATCCTCATCCTACTCCTCCTATGGATTGATAAACCTTAGGTCATCCACTTGAGGGAAATTTGCTACTGTCCTACAAACCTGTGCACTTGCAGGCCCAACAACGTCTACAAGAAGAAGGTTGTGTAGTAGACATCAATCTCTTTTCTGGCGCCGTTGCCGGGGAGGCTAGGTAAGCGGCACTCACACCCCGTCAACCAAGCTCCTTTCTGGCGCTGTTGCCGGGGAGATGAGTGCTTGAAGGTATATCTTTAGATCTTTCAATCGAATCTTTTTGTTTCTTGTTTTAATCACTAGTTTAGTTTATAAAAGAAAACTACAAAAAAATGGAGTTAAGCTTGTCTCATACGCTTCATCTTTTTAATATCTTTCGTGAGTATGATGGAAAGGAAAATTGTGCTCAAGTGCTAGAAGAAGAATGCATTAAAATTCTTGGTACTAAATCTTTGAATGATGAGCATGATTGCAATGTTGTTAGTATGAACTCTTTGAATATCCATAGTACTAATGATGATTGCACTCGTTATGATGAAAATATCTCTTATAAGCATGTTTTTGTGGAGTGGATTAGGTTTGCAAGTACACACCAAATAGGGAAAATAGATATTGCAAGAGGCATAAGTATTTAGAAACTAAAGGGTTGCAAGAAAGTCTTGATGTTTGTGCTGAAAAATTCAATATTTTTCGCGCTCCTTGTGAACTTTGCAATGGACGTGGTCATTTATATCTCCAATGCAAATTGTTTCATGATCGAATCGTGTCCAAAAATTGTGATAACTTGATTACCCTTGAGCATCATAAAGAGCTTAGTCTTATTTTGGGGTATGAAGAAATGGAACGTATAACTGAGGGTATTCCAAAATTTAATCTTGATAGATTTCTTGATTTTGATCTAGAGAAGATTTATTTGTATTGTGCGGTGCATTGCATTGAAAATCCTTATATTGACAATTACCTAAAGAAAAGAAAGCAAATAGAGGATGATGAGAATACTAATGAAAGGGAAGAGACTTTCCAATATCCTCCTATTATTTCTTATGATGAATCAGGTAACGAGGAGGAGCTTTCTATTCAACCAATCTCATCAAATAGGATCTCAAAGAAGAAGGTTGAACCTACACATAATGTGAAGAAATAGAAAAGAAGGAGCAACAAAGGTAAAAAGGTATCCCTCCCAAATGATGTCACTCCTACTACTCATTGTGATGATGATAATTGCTATACTATTAGTGCTATCCATACTATTAATGATGAGAGTGATTATGCTTATGATATGAAAAGGCCCAAGCTTGGGGAAGCTATGTTTGATGAGGATGAAATATTTGAGAATATATTTGCTGAAATTAATGTTTGTCCCAATCTTGGGGATGCTATGTTTAATGAAGATGATATTTTTAGCATCCCAAGTTTTGATATGCAAAGTTGTTATGATGATAGCATGCCTCTTATCTATGATGATTATGTTGATGAAAGTGGGTTTGGAAGAGTGTCAACTTTAGGAAGTAGGGATCCCACTATTTTGGAGGATGTTGAATCTTATTGCGATGAATATGAAAGTGGATTTGGAAGAGTGTCAACTTTATTTAGTGATGATTCCACTATCTTGGAAGAGGTTTCAATCGATTATGATGAGAACGAAGTTGCTACTTATGATGATTATTGTGATGAAACTTATGCTATAAAAAGTAGTGATGATTATATTTATAAAACTTGTCATGATTATGATTACCCTTTTTCTGAACATTACTCTTTTAATGTGGAAACAATTTTTAGTATTCGAGTCTCTTATGATACTCCCACTATTCCGAATGAGAAGAATTTTGCTTATGTGGAGAGTAGTAAAAATTCTATGCTTGTAGATCATGAAAATAATGCTTTATGTGCTGGTTATATTGTTGAATTCATTCATGATGCTACTGAAAATTATTATGAGGGAGGAATATATGCTTGTAGGAATTGCAATAATGTCAAGTTTCCTCTCTATGTGCTTAAAGTCTTGAAGTTATGCTTGTTTTACCTTCCCATGCTAGTTGATTATTATTCCCATAAGTTGTTTGCTCACAAAATCCCTATGCATAGGAAGTGGGTTAGACTTAAATGTGCTAGTCATATGCTTCATGATGCTCCCGTTATGTTTCAATTCTTATCTTTTATGTGAGCATCATTGTCATCATCATGCCTAACTAGAAAGGCATTAAAGAAAAGTGCTTGTTGGGAGACAACCCAATACTTATCCTTACTGTTTTTGTGTGTACACATGATTATGCTACTGTAGTAATCATGTTTTATAGCTTTTGTTTCAATAAACTGCCGAGTAAGACCTTTAGGATAGCTTACGGTGATAGTTGTGTTAATCCTGCTGAGAATCACAAACTTTTGCACCAAGTAAATTTGTTTTGTTAATTCACAGAAACGTGCTTATGAACTTATTCTTTTTACTATGGATTGGTACACCAATTGCTTATGACTTCCTAATTTGGTAGAATTTTTGGAGTTCCAGAAGTATACGTTTGATACAGATTACTACAGACTGTTCTGTTTTTGACAGATTCTGTTTTTCGTGTGTTGCTTGCTTATTTTGATGCATCTATGGCTAGTATTAAGTGGTATGAACCATAGAGAAGTTGGAATACAGTAGATATTACACCAATATGAATTTAGAATGAGTTCATTACAGTACCTAAGTGGTGGTTTTATTTTCTTATACTAACGGAGCTTACGAGTTTTCTGTTGAGTTTTGTGTTGTGGAGTTTTCAAGTTTTGGGTAAAGATTCGATGGACTATGGAATAAGGAGTGGCAAGAGCCTAAGCTTGGGGATTCCCAAGGCACCCTAAGGTACTATTCAAGGACAAACAAGAGCCTAAGCTTGGGGATGCCCCGGAAGGCATCCCCTCTTTCGTCTTCGTTCATCGGTAACTTTACTTGGAGCTATATTTTTATTCACCACATGATATGTGTTTTGCTTGGAGCGTCATTTTATTTTGTTAGTATTTGCTTGCTGTTATTTAGAATAATGATTTTCATCTATACTTTCAATAAAAATGTCAAGGATAGCCTTTACCATGCTTATTTTGCTAGTATACATGTTGCTGTTTGAAAACAGAAAGTTTACCACTGTTGAAAAAATTCCCTAGAAAAGTCAGAGAATGATATCATGTTGAAACTTTTTGCATAATGAGCTGTGATAAATCTTCTACAGCGTAGTAGTTTTCTCATAATCTTTGGAGTTACAGAAGTATGATGAATCTTGCATTCTTTACAGACTATACTGTTTTGATAGATTGCTGTTATGTTTGCATTGTTTGCATATGTTTGCTTGTTTAATGATTCTATTTGAGGATAGGAGTATTAAATATGCAGAGGCATTTAGTATTCAATGTTGACTAATATTTTTAGTGATTTGTTACAGTATAAAATGATAAGGTTTTGCATTGGTTTATACTAACCTATCTCACGAGATCTTGTTGAGTTTGTTGTGGATGAAGCTTTTGATAAAAAGAAGAGAAACCATGATATGAGAGGAATTAAGGAGACATAAAAGCTCAAGCTTGGGGATGCCCCGGTAGGCATCCCACCTTTATTCTTCAACAACTATCGGTTAGTATCGGTTGAGCCTAAGTTTTTGCTTCTTCACTGAGTTGTGTTATCTTTGCAATGCCATTTTATTTTGTTTTGCTTGCTGTTTGAATAAAATACCAAGATCTGAAATTCTTAAATGAGAGAGAGTCTTCACATAGTTACATAATTATTTAGATACTCATTGATCTTCACTTATATCTTTTTGGAGTAGTTTGTCATTTACTCGTGTGCTTCACTTATATCCTTTGAGTAAATGGTTGAATGAGTTGATTGTCATAAATCTGAAATTATATATGTTTCATTTGCTTATCCCATGGGGAGTAATGACTTCACATCTAAGAAGTAGAGGTTGTGAATTTATTGAATGTTAGCAAGCATTGTATTGGTTATTTAAACAATTCATGAAAGAATATTGAAGGAAGAGAGATTTCACATATAAATATACTATCTTAGACATCTTTTATAATTATGGGCACTCATTAAGTATGACATGCTAAAGAGTTGATGTTGAACAAGGAAGACAACATAATGGGTTATGTTTTCTCACATCTCAGTTAAAGTATATTGTCATGGATCATTCAAACATGTTGAGCTTACCTTTCCCCCTCATGCTAGCCAAAAGTCCTTGCACCAAGTAGAGATACTACTTGTGCTTCCAAATATCCTTAAACCCAGTTTTGCCATGAGAGTCCACCATACCTACCTGTGGATTGAGTAAGATCCTTAAAGTAAGTTTTCCTCAGTGCAAGCAATAAAAATTTCTCTCTAAATATGTATGATCTATTAGTGTGAATAAAATAATCTTTATACGATCTTATTATGGAAGCAATAAAAGCGATGGACTGCATAATAAAGGTCCATATACAAGTGGTAATATAAAGTGATGTTCTTTTGCATTAAGATTTTGTGCATCCAACCATAAAAGCGCATGACAACCTCTGCTTCCCTTTGCGAAGGGCGTATCTTTTACTTAATGTCTTTTACTCTATGCAAGAGTCAAGGTGATCTTCACCTTTCCTTTTTTCATTTTATCCTTTGGCAAGCACCTCGTGTTGGAAAGATCCTGATATATATATATCCAATTGGATGTAAGTTAGCATCAACTATTATTGTTGACATCACCCAAAGGTGAATACGTTGGGAGGCAACACTATAAGCCCCTATCTTTCTTAGTGTCCGATTGAAACTCCATAACCATTAGTATTGCGCGAGTGTTAGCAATTGTAGAAGACTACATGATAGTTGAGTATGTGGAGTTTGCTAAATCAAAGCTCTGACATAGACCCTTCCTGAAAATAAGATGAATTGTAATTGTTTGATGACTAAGAATGAAGTTTGCTAGTTTTCAAGAAAGTTTATGGTCTATGCTTTAACATGTGAATTGCTTGTTACTTGTTCGTGAGAAGTTTTATGAGATGAACTATTGTTATGACATATAATCATGCTAGAAAAGGTGATTGAAATTATCATTGATCAAACTTGTGCACCTGCTAGCATTCACACTTCATAAATTCGTTCTTTTATCATTTACCTACTCGAGGACGAGCAGGAATTAAGCTTGGGGATGCTGATACGTCTCCAACGTATCTATAATTTATGAAGCATTCATGCTATATTATTATCTGTTTTGAATGTTTATGGGCTTTATTATACACTTTTATATTACTTTTGGGACTAACCTATTAACCGGAGGCCCAGCCCATATTGTTATTTTATTGCCTGTTTCAGTATTTCGAAGAAAAGGAATATCAAAGGAAGTCCAAACGGAATGAAACCTTCGGGAGCATGATTTTTGGAATGAACATGATTTGGGAGACTTGGAGTACAAGCCTGGGAAGCTTCGAGGAGGCCAGGAGATAGGAGGGCGTGCCCACCCCCTGGGCGTGCCCCCTGTCTCGTGGGCCCCTCGTGGCTCCCCCGACCGACTTCTTTCGCCTATATATTCCCTTATACCCTAAAACCATCGAATACGAAGATAGATCAGGAGTTCCGCCGCCGCAAGCCTCTGTAGCCACCAAAAACCTCTTGGGAGCCCGTCCCGGCACCCTGCCGGAGGGGGGATCCCTCACCGGTGGCCATCTTCATCATCCCGACGTTCTCCATGACGAGGAGGGAGTAGTTCACCCGCGGGGCTGAGGGTATGTACCAGTAGCTATGTGTTTGATCTCTCTCTCTCTCTCTTTCTCGTGTTCTCTCTATGGCACGATCTTGATGTATCGCGAGCTTTGCTATTATAGTTGTATCTTATGATATTTCTCCCCCTCTACTCTCTTGTGATGAATTGAGTTTTCCTCTTGAAGTTATCTTATCGGATTGAGTCTTTAAGGATTTGAGAACACTTGATGTATGTATTGCCGAGCTTATCTGTGATGACAATAGGATATCACGTGATCCACTTGATGTATGTTTTGGTGATCAACTTGTGGGTTCCACTCATGAACCTATGCATAGGGGTTGGCACACGTTTTCGTCTTGGCTCTCCGGTAGAAACTTTGGGGCACTCTTTGAAGTAATTTGTGTTGGTTGAATAGATGAATCTGAGATTGTGTGATGCATATCGTATAATCATGCCCACAGATACTTGAGGTGACAATGGAGTATCTAGGTGACATTAGGGTTTTGGTTGATTTGTGTCTTGAGGTGTTATTCTAGTACGAACTCTTGAATAGATTGATCCGAAAGAATAACTTTGAGGTGGTTTCGTACCCTACCATAATCTCTTCGTTTGTTCTCCGCTATTAGTGGCTTTGGAGTGACTCTTTGTTGCATGTTGAGGGATTGTTATATGATCTATCTATGTTATTATTGTTGAGAGAACTTGCACTAGTGAAAGTATGAACCCTATGCCTTGTTTCCTACCAATGCAATACCGTTTACGCTCACTTTTATCATTAGTTACCTTGCTGTTTTTATATTTTCAGATCACAAAAACCTATATCTATCATCCATATTGCACTTGTATCACCATCTCTTCGCCGAACTAGTGCACCTATACACTTCACCATTGTATTAGGTGTGTTGGGGACACAAGAGACTGTTTGTTATTTGGTTGCAGGGTTGCTTGAGAGAGACCATCCTCATCCTACGCCTCCTATGATTGATAAACCTTAGGTCATCCACTTGAGGGAAATTTGCTACTATCCTCCAAACCAGTGCACTTGCAGGCCCAACAACGTCTACAAGAAGAAGGTTGTGTAGTAGACATCAATATTCTCTGGGCTGATGACTCAGTTGGAGGCAGAGCTATGAATTCAGAACATGGAGAATCACTTAAGGAAAATTTTGATTGCAAGGAAGTATGAGGTTCAATATGCTCTTCAGTATTTTACCGGGAGTACTGCAACCTGGTGGAAAATGCATCAAGCCATACAAGGATGTAATGGAGCAAGAACTTGGGAGGAATTCAAGAAGACTCTGATGAGATCACGTCTCATCGGGAAGCACTGTGATAACCTGATGAAGAAACCTTGTGCCTGCAAGATTTGCGGGGCCATAGAACACACCAATGACTATCACAAGGATGAATGCCCTAATTGTGAGGAAAATCACCCAGAGGAAGAATGCCCAACTAGGCAGGTGACTTGCTTCCTGTGTGAAGGAACTATGCACTACCCTGCTCAATGTGAGATTTACCCCATGGTACAAGAAATTACCAAGCAGCGAAAAGAAGCCCTCAGGGAAAGTTGAAGAATCTATGATGAAGGATGTTATTGAAGACCCTGATGGAGAAGGCCTAAATAGATTTTACGCTCATGCTTGCTATTCATGTGGAGACGAAGGGCATTTTTTCTAGTATTGCACAAAGTAAAGCGAAGAGCATCTCAGAGACTTTTTGACAGCAGAGGTGAAGTTTGACCTTCAGTAAATGGAAGCTCTAATCATTACGGAGAAATCCAAAAAGAGAAAATGAAGGCATCCCTAGAACAACCCAATTTCTGCAGAGAAAGACCTGAGTCAAATCACTTGTTTCAGGTGGAAGGATTTAGGTCATACACTGATAAATGTCCAAAGAAAAAGCAAAGAACCCAAAGAGCAACACCATCCCCAAGAAGCCCAAAGACTTATCAAAAGTTATTTGTTTTCATTGTAGAGAAGCAGGATATGCTACTAAATGTCCCTACAAGATGAAAGCTGGAGCTGAGTAGTTGGAATTTTCATATTGGTAATAAGTGTAGTAGGAAGCAATTTCATTTTCATGAATACGATGAGTTGAGTTATGTAATGGGTGCTCAGATATTGTAATGATTCGTGAATGAATAATAAAGTTAATGTGTCATGATTCATACGTTGAATTGTACTAGTTGTTACTCTATGAACAAATGTCTTGACCATTTTTGAGGATATGAGAAATATGGTTTATGGATGAATTTGTGAATTTCATTTTAAGGGTGGTAGTACCCTATAAGAACACCTAGCCAATGGGAATGAAAAATGTACTACGTAGAGTGGAGTTTGGACAAAATGAGTATGAGTTTTATTCCAATATGTTGGGTACCTCAGGAATATGAAGAAATGAGGTAATATTGTATTATAGAAGGTGAAATGTTGGAATATGGAACAATTGTAACTCCTAGGATGAATTAAAGCTTTGTAGATGTTAAAGTGGGTCCATAACCCATAGGCCCAGGAAATTAATAAGAATCTAGTACTTCCTAGAAGAAGAAATCTTGGAAGAAGATATGATTGGATCCACAGATGTTTCATAGGAGGTTACGCACAACCCTGAGAGTGGTGAAGAAACTATAGATGTCTTGTTCAGCTTGCAGAACCAATGGATTTACCCGAACCTAGTTCCAGAACAAGAGAAATTCTGCAATGCTTGTGAGAATGCATGAGTGTTAGAAATGCGAGATTCGCTAAATCTTATACATGGTTATGATTCGGGTGCGGAATGGATTGATCACCATAGCGACTTACTCTTATCATTTGCTCTTGCTATTTGGAATGGTAAATCTAAGTGACTTACCCATCGTAGAGAGACGACGATATCAGACCTTATTTAAACCATATAATGGTAGGACGATGGAACCCTGTACACGCAACCGTTGCCAATCGTAGGATATACGGTGAGATTCAACCCAGACCAATTTC
Organism: Triticum aestivum; assembly: GCF_018294505.1. NCBI lineage: Eukaryota > Viridiplantae > Streptophyta > Magnoliopsida > Poales > Poaceae > Triticum > Triticum aestivum. The sequence goes on along the minus strand of NC_057798.1, from coordinate 368,953,391 downwards.
TTGCAAAAACCAGAAATTGTTGACCACCATGAGATATCAGTAGTTGTTTAGTATTGACGACAGACCCGTCAGATAAGAAGACCAGTATCGGAAGAACCTTACCGTGAAGAAGGGATACAAGATTTTGAAGAAAATGTTATGTCCTACCGAAAGAGCCTCAGTGACTTAGTTATTCTGAAGATGTGAGAAGACCGACATTGCTTACCCAAAGGATGGAGTACATGAGTTCCGTCGGAACCATAACCCCGCTTTTAAGTGTGGTAGCACACTACACCATTCCGATCAATTGTATTGATGGAAGACCCCCAAACCCTAATCTTTTCTTGCTAGCTTCTTTGAATCTCGAGGACGAGATTCATTTTAAGTGTGGTAGGTTTGTAACATCCCAAAATTCTAAATTTTGGAATGCTATATTAAATAAATTATTATTATTGCTAGAAATGATTGCTTATGTGAATGAAATGCTTGTTTATTATAGATTTGACCGGGGTGACAAACAGTTCTACCAAGTGATATTCCGAGAGCATTATAATCTTCATCAAGTAATACCAGGCAAGTTCACTTTGACTATGTTTTTCATACATATGTTTTATTTGCATGTAGTAGCACCCTTTTAATAGTCCCTCCAGTAGTGATATTGATTTCTTGTAGTTGAGTAGAATGCATGAGGTAGGAACCCATCTTCCTGTTATCAAGTCCGGGATGTTATATAGTTTTAATGCTACGTTAATGTAGACGGAGTTTGGTATGAGTGCTCGGGAGTGGTGTGAGAATGGAGGACTCTACGTCAATGACGACAACTTCATGATGGCATCTGCAAGGACTGCATCTTCAAGACCTCAAGACTCGAGACAAGAATTCAATACACACTACTGGGTGGAGGACGGTTGACGGGCACCCTGGAGCAACTAGTGGATGGCCGGGATGCATCGAGAAGTGCCATGACATCTTGCAGAAAGCTTCACCCAGACTCAAAGAAACAGATGAATACTTCATGCCCGGAAGCTTACCTGTGCAATCACAAGTCATTACGGGCTCTGGCTTAGTTGGCCTTAGTTTTGACTCTAGTTGGTACGGTGCTAGCAGATGTAGAACTACGATAGGATTGGATGAGCACCGGATAGTGGTTAGAGGAACTCTTTGGAAGACCATGTTTCAGTCATCTTGCTCTCAAACACCCTGGAGTACGAGAACGTAAAAAGAGGGATAGAATCTTGCAGGTAAAGTGTACAAACCTCTACAAAGGGTTAAAACCTAATAAATTAGTTGTGTCCCCGGTTACGGACAATTTGAGCATCTGGACTTGGATCTATCTCGGAACTCTCAACACTGGACTGATAACATAATTGTGGGCAACTTATGATGATTGGGCTATGAGACAGCGGTTGGCGGAACCATGTCATGATAGAAAACTCCATAGTACAGACATCTGATATTCCCTTGTTGTAGGGAAAATAAAACCAGCTTTTATGCAAATAAAACTCAGACACAGAGCCACAAAGCCATATTGCATGTAGTATAGTTTTGTCATCTCCTTTCTTATAGTGATCTTGCGGGTACATTCAATGTACTGAGCTACATGTTTGCAACGTATCATGTTGCAGATTTTTCTTCGACGAGTAAGAGTTACGATACAGGGTTACAGTCTACACTTAACCTGTCAATGGCGTTGATGGGACTCCACACCCGATTGTTTGTTTCCGCTGAGACTTATGAGGTATATATCAGTTCTACGTTATTTATACATGTGACTGCACTTTGATATATACATTGACGTACTGTGTCTGCCAGATACTGGTCCAGGGATGGCACAGATACACAGAGGCTTGACCTTTTGAGGTCGGGTCGCTACATTAATGTTTTGCATCTTTTAGTTCAATAAAAATTTCAAGTATAGCCTTTACCATGCTTAGTTTGCAAGTCTATATGTTGTTGTTTGAAAACAGAAAGTTTGTTGTTATGTTTCGAATATTTGTGAATAGTAATAATATGATAAAACCTTTAAATTTGAACACGCTAAGCTATAAGAAATTTTATATAGTGTGGTAATTTTTCAGAATTTTTGGAGTTAGGGAAGTATGAATGTTATTGCACTCTTTACAAGCTATTCTGTTTAGACAGATTGCTCTTATGTTTGCATTGTTTTCATATTTTTGCTTCTTTAATGATTCTATTTCAGGATAGGAATATTAAATATGCAGAGGCATTTAGTATGAAATGTTAAATTATAATTTTGGTGATTTTCTATAGTAGAGAATGATAAGGTTTTGCATTGATTTATACTAACTTATCTCACGAGTTCTTGTTGAGTTTTGTGCGGATGAAGTTTTTAAGAATTACGGAAGCCGTGATATGAGAGGAATTAAGGATACACAAGAGATCAAGCTTGGGGATGCCCAAGGCACCCCTAGTTAATATTTCAAGAAGTCTCAAGCATATAAGCTTGGGGATGCCCCACTTGGCATCCCACCTTTTTCTTCAACAATGATTGGTCAATTTTGGTTGAGCCTAACTTTTTGCTTCTTCACATGATATGTGCTATCCTTGGAATGTCATTTTATTTTGTTTTGCTTGCTGTTTGAATAAAATACTTAAGATCTAAGAATTTATTTATGATAGAGAGTCTTCGCTACTTAATTATTTGGCTACTCATTGATCTTCACTTATATCCTATGAGTAAATGGTTGAATGAATTGAATATCACAAATCTGAAATTATATATGTTTCATATGCTTATCCCATGTGGAGTAATGACTTCATATAAGAAGCATAGGTGGTAAAATTTATTTGAAAGTTAGCAAACACAGCATTGCTTACTTGAGCAATTCATGAAAGAATATTGAAGGAAGAGAGATTTCACATATAAATATACTATCTTGTACATCTTCTATGATTGTGAGCCCCATTAATTATTTTCAAACTTGAGCAAATTAGTTGAAGTTGGACAAGGAAGACAATGTAATGAGTTATGTTCGGGTATAGTTTTATAGAAGTTATATTGTTATGGATCCTACAACATGTGGTGCTTGCCGTTTAGAATCTTTTGCTAGCCAAAATTTCTGTACTAAGTGGGAATACTACTTGTGCATCCCAAATCCTTGAACCAAGTTTCTTCCATGAGAGTCCACCATACTTACCTATATGCGGTATTTACCTGTCGTTCCAAGTAAATTTGCATGTGCCAAACTTTGAATCTTCAAATAATAATATGTTTTGTAAGCTCAAATTGCTCATGAAGTGACTAGGGGCGGTCAGTATCTTCCATGCTAGGTGGGTTATTCTCACGATGATTGTTAGTTCGCTTGTCATTCACAAGAAAGTGGCTGGTAATTGGGATGCCCAGTCCTATGATCAAAATCAAAAAATAATAATGAAACAAACTCCCCGGATCGTTGTTGGTATGGAGGGCACCCGAGGATTCGGCTAGTCATGGCTTGTGTTTGTTGGTGGAGGGGGAGTAAAACTTTAGCTTTCTGTTTGGGAACCACCTATAATGTGTCTTGCATGGAAGATATTGGGAACTCTCGGTCGTTAGGTTGACAATGAAAGCATACCTCTCAAAATTATGTTCATCTCTATTTTAAAAAGCTTTGAGACGTGGCACCTCTGCAAATCCCTGCTTCCCTCTACAAAGGGCCTATCTTTTAATTTTATGCCAGAGTCAATAGTATTCCTTCTCATTTCAACCTCAATTATTCTCTAGTTGGCAAGTATCATGTGGTGGGGAAAGATCCAAGCAGATATGGCCATTCAAATATATTTGATCATGAATTATTATTGTTGACCATTATCTATATGATAAATAAGTTGGGAGACGAAACATTAAGGCCCTACCTTTCTTTGTGTTCGATGGATGCTATTTGTTCTAAAAATATGCTTTGAGTGTCAGCAATCATGGAAGACTATATGATAGTTGACTATGTGGAATTTGCTAAATCAAAGCTCTTACATAGACCCTTCCTGAAAATAAGGATTGCAACTGTTTGATGACTGAGAACATAGTTTGTTAGTTTTCAAGAAAGTTTATTGATGCGGAGCATCCTACGGGCATCACCATGTCAAGAGTTTGTTTGGCAAGTGACGCGTGCGACCTCTACTCCTCATACATAAAGGTGAATCATCTCCTTTACACGTGTTCACTTGACCCCTTCCAGGATGGTATACTACTTGGAACTCCACTCGTGTCCATGCATATGTATTGCCGAAGCTTCACGGATGACGAGGAGGAGTGCAGGCGCAACGGAATAACTACACCATCCGCGAGGGAAGCACGGAAGCAAAGACGGAAGAAACATAACTGCTATAAGCTACAGCTCTCGGTCGTCCAACGGCCTCCGGACGACCGATGACCTCCGGATGTCCGACGCGTGGAGACCTAACCAGCCAGAAGAGCTACAGCTAACGCGTGCTACAATGGTCAGACGCCCAACTCCCTCCGGACGTCCGACAAGTCCCAACGCACGGACGACCGACGCCGACCGGACGACTGGCGCCACCTGTCCAGAGCCAAAATGTTGGAAGTCCGACGCCGTCCGGACGTCCGATCCCGACCAGACGTCCGATGCTGCTTGTGCGCAGCTAGTCCTTTGGCCTTGTATCCCTCTCCCACTTACCCCTTCGTGGCTTAGACTATAAATAGACCTCCCCTTCATCCTTTCTAGGGTTAGCAAAGTGATAGCTCATTCTTAGGTGAGCTTTGCTCCTACCTCTACTTGAGAGAGAGAGAGACTACCACTCCCATGGAGTTCAAGACCTCCATGTGAGAAGATCATGCGGGATATCATCAAGACCCCCTCGCAGGAAGATCCGTCTAGGATACCATCAAGACGTCCTCTTAGAGATGAACCTTACCTTGTATCTTTCCCTTTGTTGTTCATGTACCTTGTGGATCTTGTGTGTTTGACTGTCTAGTGGATGTGTGATTGGACTTGTTCTTGAGTGTTTCCCCTTGTGATTTCTCCCAGTTCTTCCCCGTGTTCTTCGTGTTCTTCGAGGGATCCCACTCCAATCATGAAAGATTGGCCTACACAGGGTTAGCCCCGTATCATTTATGGTCTATGCTTTAACATGTGAATAACTTGTTACTTGATCATGAGAAGTTTCATGAGACGAGCTACTGTTTATGGTATATAATGATGCTAGAAAAAGTGTTTGGAACTATCATTGATCAAATTTATGCACTATGCTAGCATTCACACTTCCTAAATTATTTCTTTTATCATTTACCTACTCGAGGATGAGCAGGAATTAAGCTAGTATGATTTCCCCATGCGATGATTTGCCCATTTATGATGAGTATGATAATTCTCATGTGGAGTCTATTAGTTGTGATGCCATGTTACATAGGATTTCTTGTGACAATTCTTTAGGTCACATCATGTTTGATAATCCGCTTGACTTGTCATATGCTATGCATGAGTTCAACCATATGTCTTATTTGCAATCTCTTCGGAGTGACTATGCATATGCCATTAAAATAAACCCAATTTGCACATATGGCATAGATGATAAGCCCATGGTTATTGGCATTTGTTTTTCTTGTGATGCTATTGATATGATCACTTTGCATCATTTTCTCATATGCCATGCCATGACCACCTAGCTTCGGATATGCATTGTTTTGGATGTTCTCCATTTTCTCCATACGATATTTCCGCTATTGCTCATGAGGAGACCCCCATAGTTTCCTCATACATTTTAGGAGATTTTGATCCATCCCATTCATTGCATGATTCTCATGATTGTGTGCACAGTAAGCTCCCCATGAATGAAAATGCTATTGTTGTGTCATATAATTTCATGCTCAATTTGTGTCCCCATCGTGGCATACACAATAAATATTCTTTCATGATGGATGACGTGTTCTTATACCATGCATCAAATATCTTTCAGTGATGCTTATCTTGTGCTAACTCTAATGTGCACATACACATCATGATGGATGATGTATACATTTACCACGCGCACAATTTCTTTGGTTTGTGTCTCTTTTGTGTAGGTACCCATGAATACTTGTCAACCTCACAATCCCATGAGTTGACAAAACAAGCTCTAGAGAGCAATGATGACTTGGGATACCGTGGAGTATCCTTACCACTATCCCCATTGCGCAAACACTTCACGCATTTCTTCTACATGGCCATCACTTGGCTATGGGTTATTGTCCATTACATATTATATGCACATCTTGCCATGTTCACTTTGCATGATATGCCCATTCCTATGCCTTTGCCATGCATTTTAACCTATGCTTTGCATTACACATGATGGTTGATTCCCATACTTGTATGTATCATTGCAAGCTTGGTGGAGATATTGCTTGTTATTGCCATGTTTGCTTTGTGCACCATAAGTATGATGAAACTTTGTGCACCATAAGTATGATGATACTTTCATCTTGCTTTGTGTTCGTGCTTGCGATATGTCATGTGCATTGTCTATTTCTATTATTTGCTCACATGACATGATTTCCATGATTTCCCCTAGTGTGTTGCATCTTCGCTCAACTAGTTTGCACGACTTTATCTCTATGCTTTTTCATGTTGCATCACCCATGATTCATACTTGCTCATTTCAAGCGGTTGATGACAACCATTTCCATGCTTTCCACGTGATTGCTATAGCTTCTTGTCACATATCTCCATATGTTGCCTCTCTCATGCTAGATGATTTACCATGTATTGCATGCAACATTGATTGCAGTCTTAATAATGAGATTGCCCCCATCGCATTCTCGCATATATTTGGAGATTTTGACATATTCCTTGTGAAGCATGCTTGTCTTACTTCTTTGCAACATATACCTAGTGCCATGAATATAGCCATTGTTGCATCATATTATTCACCCAATTGTGCTACTAATGGTTATGTGCAAAAGATGAGAACCATCATGATGGATGATGTGTTTATCTACCATGTGCATACGTTCTTTGTTTTGTTGTGTATGTGTAGGATACTTGGACTTCATGTCAAATTCCACTTCACGTGAGTTGACCATTCGAGATCTTGAGAGCAAGCCTTATACATTCTACCACGACTCGCTTCTACACCACATTTCCTACCACTTCGGCATTGTGAAGAATGCACAAGGACACGCTTTCAAGGTGACATCCTTCTTGAGCTTGGATATTGTTGATCATACTTCATGTGTTGCCTGCACCATTTGCAGGCATGTTAGAGATATTGCTTTCACCCATGATTGCCACATTTCCATGCCTCATGACATATATACCTTGTGTGTTGCATTCAATTCTTGGACTACTTGCTACTATCATATGGTTGGTTGCACCAATATCATTTCTTCACATATTCCATGTCCCTTGTCTTGTCACATGATTCACTTGATTGCCTCACACATGATGAACAATTGCTCTTTCTATTGTGTTGAGTGCCACACTATATTCACTACACCCTATGCATGTTATGCTTACATTGTCTTGCACTTGGCCCATGTGTTTAGACACTTCATTTTATTTGGTGTTGTGAATCCTTCCTATGCCTATCATAGACATTTCATTGAACAAATTAAGCATGATTGCTATGAACTTGAGGTAGATGCTTATTCTCTTGTCACACATATTTGCAGCTCTACCTCACATTTACATGCTTGTTTCCATGATGGCCTTGAATTTTCTCAATTCATATGCTTACATGTCATGACACAATCCTTTGTCAAACCATATGCTATGCTTGATGACAACACTTGTTTGGTGACTCACCTCTTGAATGCTTGGTTTTGCACTAACGCTAACCACATTTGTTTTTCCAAGTGTTTTTTATATTTGATCCTTTTGAAGGAATCACAAGACGGTGCGACATTGGAGACTGCCCATTTCACGCTACTAGATGATGAGTGCTTGGTGATTGACCACTTCGACACGGCACCACCATCTCTTTCCCATGGTGATTTGGTTTTCAATCCGAGGTCGCATCTTTTCCAAGCGGTAGGGGATGATGCGGAGAATCCTACGAGCATCACCATGTCAAGAGTCCGTTTGGCAAGTGACACGTGCGACCTCTACTTCTCATACATAAAGGTGAATCATCTCCTTTACATGTGTTCACCTGACCCCTTCCAGGATGGTATACTACTTGACACTCCACTCGTGTCCATGCATATGTATTGCCGAAGCTTCACGGATGACGAGGAGGAGTGCGGGCGCAATGGAACAACTACACCATCCGCGAGGGAAGCATGGAAGCAAAGACGGAAGAAAGGGAGCTGCTACAAGCTACAGCTCTCGGTCGTCCGACGGCCTCCGGACGACCGATGACCTCCGGACGTCCGACGCGTGGAGACCTCACCAGCCAGAAGAGCTACAGCTAACGCGTGCTACAATGGTCGGACGCCCAACTCCCTCCGAACGTCCGACAAGTCCCAACGCACGAACGACCGAGGCCGACCGGACGACCGGCGCCACCTGTCCTGAGCCAAAACGTTGGAAGTCCGACGTCGTCCGGACGTTCGACCTCGACCGGACATCCGACGCTACATGTGCGCAGCCGCTCGTTTGGCCTTGTATCCCTCTCCCACTTACCCCTTTGTGGCTTAGACTATAAATAGACCTCCCCTTCATCCTTTCTAGGGTTAGCAAAGTGATAGCTCATTCTTAGGTGAGCTTTGCTCCTACCTCTACTTGAGAGAGAGAGACTACCACTCCCATGGAGTTCAAGACCTCCATGTGAGAAGATCATGCGGGATATCATCAAGACCCCCTCACAGGAAGATCCGTCTAGGATACCATCAAGACCTCCTCTTGGAGATGAACCTTACCTTGTATCTTTCCCTTTGTTGTTCATGTACCTTGTGGATCTTGTGTGTTTGACTGTCTAGTGGATGTGTGATTGGACTTGTTCTTGAGTGTTTCCCCTAGTGATTTCTCCCTGTTCTTCCCCGTGTTCTTCATGTTCTTCGAGGGATCCCACTCCAATCGTGAAAGATTGGCCTACACCGGGTTAGCCCCGTATCATTTATGGTCTATGCTTTAACATGTGAATAACTTGTTACTTGATCATTAGAAGTTTTATGAGATGAGCTACTATTTATGGTATATAATGATGCTAGAAAAAGTGTTTGTAACTATCATTGATCAAATTTATGCACTATGCTAGCATTCACACTTCCTAAATTATTTCTTTTATCATTTACCTACTCGAGGATGAGCAGGAATTAAGCTTCGGTATGCTGATATGTCTCCAACGTTCGTGCCATGTTTACAACAATTTTATATGGTTTTGATACTGTTTGATTAGAACTAACCCAGACTAATGCAGCTTTCAGCAGAACTATTGTGGTGTTGTTTTTTGTGCAGAAATAGAAGTTCTCAGAATGGGCTGAAAATTTACGAGGATTTTTTATGGACCAAAAGAGACCCCCAAAGAATTGGAGGTGGGCCAGGAAGTGGACGAGGGAGCCACAAGCCTGGGGGCGCGCCCACCCCCTAGGGCATGCCCCCCAAGCTTGTGGGCCCCTCGGGCACCCCCTTGACGTGAGACCGACGCCAAAAATTCCTATAAATACCAAAACCCCCGACAAGAACCCTAGACTAGAAGTTCCGCCACCGCAAGCCTCTGTAGCCACGAAAAACCAACCGGGAGCCCGTTCCGACACCTTTTTTACTATATACAGTAGGGTAAAACCCCACAACAACTTTTATTAATAAGAAACAGAGAACAATAAAAGGTCTGATAGGCTTGAGATAAGCCCCAAAGAACTACAAAGAAAAAAGAATGGAAGAAAAGAGGAAAAATAAGGAAGAATAAAACTAAGAAAGCTAAAAAGAGCTAAGAATCTAAGAATCTACTACTGAAGCTACAATTACAAGAAGACTCCAACCAAGCAGAAAATTGTAAGTCATATTTCTTCTTCATCCTGAATTTGAGTAATTTGAGCTCCTCCTTGAAGATGAATTTCCATCCTTGAAATGTGGGGGTGATATTCTAAAATATTTTGTTGTTCCTGGATATCCATATAGCCCATGACCCTAAGATAATAATATCCATGAAAAAGGGTAGTTGAGCTTGTCCTTGAGATCTTTGTACACTTCTAATACTGATAGATTGGGAGTTCTGGTAGGACAGATATAATCCTAGCATTGAATGGCAAAAGGGCACCCCCAAAATAGATGATGTAATGTTTCTACTTGCTGACAATCCCTCAATGTACAGATATAAACTTCCAATTCAAACCTTTCCCTTCTTAAGAGATTCCTTGTGTTTACTCTATCATGTAAGAGCATCCAGAAGAACACTTTGTGTTTGGGCTGACAGGAGGTCTTCCCAATCCAGTTGAAATGTGGTGGAGTTTGTTTGTGACCAATCAGTACATTATATGCCTTAATGGAAGAATAAAATTCATTTCCCCATATGTAGCTCCACGTATCTATTGAATCCAAGTATTCACTGCAGGAGGGGGAAATCATCACCTGAGGCCATCTTCATCATCCCGGCGACCACCATGACGAGGAGGGGAATAGTTCACCCTCGGGGCAGAGGGTATGTACTAGTAGCTATGTGTTTGATCTCTCTCTCTCTCTCTCTCTCTCTCTTGTGTTCTTGATTTGGCACGATCTTGATGTGCTGCGAGATTTGTTAGTATAGTTGGATCATATGGTGTTTCTCCCTCTCTATCTTCTTGTGATGAATCGAGTTTTACCTTTGAGGTTTCACTATTATCGGATTGAATACTTTTGTGGATTTGAGAAAACTTGATGTATGTCTAGCATGGGATACCCATGGTGACAATGGGGTGTTCTATTGATTCACTTGATGTATGTTTTGGCAGTCAGCTCGCGGATTCCCGAGGTGACATTGGGGTCATCTATGCATAGGGGTTGATGCATGTTTTCATCCTTTTTTCTCTAGTAGAAATCTTGGGGCACTCTTTGAGGTTCTTTGTGTTGGATTGAATATTATGAATCTAAAGTTGTTTGATGAATATCATATAATTAACCCACAGATACTTGTGGTGAGGTTGGAGCATCTAGGGTGACATTAGGGTTGATTGCTCTATATCATATGGTGTTATTTTAGTATGAACTCTAGGGCTATTAGTGAGACTTATAGGAATAGCTCAAAAGGTTGATCAGAAAGAATAACTTTGAGTTGGTTTCCTACCCTACAAGCAATTTCATCTTATGTTCTCTGTGATAGGAACTTTGCAGTGACTCTTTGTCGCACATTGAGGGATTGCTATATGACTTAATTATGTTATCATTGTTGAGAGAATTTGTACCAGTGAGAATATGAATCCTAGGCCTTGCTTCAAGCATTGCAATACTGTTTTTGCTCACTTTTGTTACTAGTTACCTTGTCGTTTTTATATTTTCAGATTACAAAAACCTATATCTACTATCCATATTATACTTGTATCACAATCTTTGCCGAACTAGTGCACCTATACAATTTACCATTGTATTGGTTATGTTGGGGACGCAAGTGACTCTTTGTTATTTGGTTGCAGGGTTGTTTGAGAGAGACCATCTTCATCCTATGCCTCCCACAGATTGATAGACCTTTGGCCATCCACTTGAGGGAAAATTGCTACTGTCCTACTAAACTCTACGCTTGGAGGCCCAACACGAGTCCACAAGAAGGTTGTGTAGTTGATGAGGACATCAATACCATTGTTACACCCACAGCCCCTACTGCTACATATACTGGACCAATTACTAGAGATCGCGCACGCCAATTAAATTATCAGGTACTTTCGTTTCTTGGTAATGATTCCAATGTTCATGAGAATATGATGCTGCCTAAATTGGATACATTTGTTTTGCTTACAAATGAAGGGCCTAGCTTGGAGAAGGATGAACATTGGAGCAAGAACACGCATGGAGTTGATGGCATGCGCAAGGGGATCAAGCACGGAGTTACAAGTGATGATTTCAGGACTTTGAAGCCACCATAAGGAGTGCATGAAGCCTTCGACGAAATATACAAGATGCCACTTCATAAATTTCGTCTAGAGGCTATTCTAGGTGCTGCATCACCTTATAATTGGGCCAGGCCCATGTATTTTCCAAATACTTAAGTATAGGCTGTTTTTAGAGTCCGTATGTGTGGGGAAACAAGAGTTAGGGTTGGTTTCGGACCCCTCCCCCAAGGGCCACGAAATCCCCCCCCCCTCTTCCTCCATATATACAGCCCTTAGGGCACTGTTTAGACTTTGGGTTTTGTTTAGATTAAAAGTTCGCCATAGCTGCAACTTCGCATACTTCGTTTGTGTTCAACGACCAGACAAAGGCGTCACAGAGCCCCACCTTGATCAATTCATCTTATATTCGCAATATCCAGATTGCAATCTCAGTTTCTTGCTTGTTCTTCGTTTGCTCGCAGGAAACAGACCCTCGTGGTCAGGTTGATCGTGCTCCGACGTGGTCAATAACCTCTCGGAGTTGGTTTAGCGATTGCTAAGGCGCCACATCCTCGCACGTCCATAGTCGGATTGTCAAAGTCATCTTCACCAAATCGATAGTTATCATCTCATTGAAAGATCGGGACACCCCGCCTCTATCAAGTGGTATCAGATTTCCAGGTTGCTTGGTGAGATTTTACAGTTTTTCGTAGTTTAGATCGAGTCGGTTCTTCATACCTATAGTCCACGAAAAAGCCACAAAAAAAATTAGGGTTAGTTCATCATATCCGAACCTATCTGAGCCTTTGCATAATCTTTTTCGGGTTTTGCTTTGTTGAATTTGCGGTTGCATCGTCGTGTCTAGTTGCTGGTCTTAGCGTCTAGTCCTTTAGAGTTTTGAGTTATGTCACAGTTTGTCACGCCGCTGCCGCACCATCTTCATCGTTGTTGCCATATACCACCATCACTGCCATATCCCACCAACGCTGCCTTATACCACCACCGCTGCCATATACCACCACCGCTGCCATATCCCACCAACGCTGTCATATACCACTGATCCATATCCATATACCACCACCGCTATCATATACCACCACCGCTGCCATATCCTACCACCATATATCCACCATCAATCCGAGTTCTTTTCGTAGTAGGTTTGTTTCCGAGATCCATCTAATTTCCGTTTCGTGTTTCCTTGCCTGAGTAGGTGTCGGAGAAAAAAAAAGAGTCTGGAGACCCCCAGGCAGTTTTTAGGCCAAAATTTCGGCGACCGAAAATATTTTTTTCCCTATCCTATTTTTAGGTCCCCAGGAGTGTTTTGAGACATTCGCCATCATAGTGATTTTTTGTCGCACTTTTTCGTCGTCGCTGCCCTGATTTCTGGGAAAAAATGGTCAAAATTTTTTGTGCCCATCTTGTCAGTTTGACCTGGGAAGAGTTTTGAGACACTCGCCATTATAGTGATTTTTCGCAAAAAAAACAGAGCAAAAAAAACAAAAAAACAACGCAAAAAGAAAAGAGCGAATTTTTTTCCAGAGTGCGCTTTTCCCTTGTTTAAGTGCAGCACCGTGATTTTGTTAGTGTTCTAGGCTCGCGTCTCTAGCACGGTCTAGCCTAGGACCAGCACAGTACCGTCGTTGAGCATTTATTCAACTTTGCATCTCTGAATTGATTATTGTTGATCCTTTTTGCTACTATATTATAAGCCTTCCCAGCTCCACATACATCTACGTCGTGTGTTTGTCTCTCCCTGGTAATCGCTCTATCCAAGCTTTGAGAGTTTTGACTACAACGGTTGCCGACCACCGCCTGCTGCTGGGTAAGAACTGGTAAGAAATTGAGTTTTGCTTGACGGATTTGTGACACCCACCACCACCACTTGTTGGTAGTCTGTAGGATCATATTCTTGTGTGTTTCTATTGCTGCTAACCATGCCAGGATCACAAGCCGACGAGATTGACTGGGAGAACTTAACGAACAAGGAGCTTCATGATAAGTTTCAACAAATGATGACTGAACAGGTGCAAGATGTGCTGAACAATTTTGAAGAGGCCATGGAGAATATCACTAGCCTTGAGAAGACGTTTGAAACAAAGCTCGATAACAGATTTAATGAACTGCTTGCGCGTCTTCCACCGGCTGCACCTGCCGCACCTCTGCAACAACAACAACAACTACCTCCACGTCGCGAAACAGCCCTCCGCCGAGCGAGCCATGTCCTTCTTTAGCCTGGCCAAACTGTTGGTGCTGCTGTTGATACTTCTGTGGCTCCTGCTGCTGATGCGGAGGATGATTATGCGGGAGATTACGAGGATGAGGTTGATCAAAATCAGAACTACGTGCAACCACCAGCACCACAACCACCAGGTCGTCCACGTGCAAATAATCACAATGGTGGGGCTCTCCCTCGGGTACGAGATCATGACCATCTTCCTAAACTAAAATTGAATATTCTACCATTTGAGGGTAGATATGTTCCTGATATATATCTTACTTGGGAGTTAGAAACTGAACAACGATTTACATGTTTACAATATCCTGAGGAGAGACGTGTTCCTGCTGCTGTTTGTGCTTTCACTAGCTTTGCATGTGTTTGGTGGTCTGAACATTGTAGATTATATCCTATTCCAGCTACTTGGGCTGCTTTGAAAACCGCTATGCGTACTCGTTGGGTTCCACCATATTATCAACGTGAATTGCTTCAATAATTGCAGCATTTGAGACAAGGAAAAAATTCTATAGAAGAATATTATCAGGAATTACAAACTGGCATGATTAGATGTGGTATTGTTGAGGAGAATGAACCTATGCTTGCACGTTTTATGGGTGGATTAAATAGAGAGATTCAGACCATTCTAGAGTATAAGGAGTATACTAATATCACTCGTTTATTCCATCTTGCTTGTAAAGCTGAACGTGAAGTGCAGGATCGACAAGCATCGGCGCGAACTAACTTTTCTGCAGGTCGACCTTCATCATGGACACCGCGTGCATCTTCTACTTCCACAGCACCAGCACCTCCATTAGGTGCCACCTCCAGCCGTGATACAAGAAAGCAGGCACAACCACCACTATCTGCCAAGAGCGCACCTGTCAGGCCTACACAGAGCTCTTCTTCTTCCATGGCATCAAATGGGCACAGAAGTGATATTATTTGTCGTCGTTGTAAGGGAAGAGGTCATTATGCGAGAGAATGCAAATCTTAGCGTGTGATGATTGCTACTGAGGATGGTGGGTATGAGTCTGCTAGTGACTATGATGAGGAGACGTTAGCTCTTATTACACGCGAAGAACATGGTGGAGATGATTCTGATCATGAGACGCAATACATGGCTCCTGAAGACGCTGACAGGTATGAATGTTTAGTTGCTCAACATGTTTTGAGTGTGCAGGTCACACAAGCTGAGCAAAATCAGAGGCATAATTTGTTCCATACAAAGGGAGTTGTGAAGGAACGTTCTGTGCGCGTCATCATAGACGGAGGGAGCTGTAACAACTTGGCTAGCATGGAGATGGTGGAGAAGCTCTCTCTCACCACAAGACCACATCCACATCCTTACTAAATCCAATGGTTCAACAACAGCGGCAAGGTTAAGGTAACATGTACTGTTCGTGTGCATTTTAATATCTCTACATATGTTGATTATGTTGATTGTGATGTCGTACATATGCAAGCATGTTCCTTATTACTTGGTCAACCATGGCAATTTGATAAAAATTCTGTCCACCATGGTACAAACAATCAGTATACTCTTGTTCATAATGATAAAAATATTACTTTGCTTCCTATGACTCCTGATTCCACTTTGAAAGATGATATTAATAGAGCTAATAAAGCAAAACAGGAGAAGAATAAGAGTGAAAATTAGATTGTGGCAAAAGAATTTGAGCAACAAATGAAGCCTAATAATAAACCATCTAGTGTTGCTTCTAAAATTAAATTGAAAAGTGCATGTTTACTTGCCACTAAATCTGATATTGATGAGCTAGATTTTAGCAAATCTGTTTGCGATGCTTTTGTGTGCAAAGAGGCATTATTTTCATTCGAGGACGTGCCTTCCTCTTTGCCCCCTGTTGTCAGTAACATTTTGCAGGAGTTCGCTGACGTCTTCCCACAAGACGTGCCACCGGGATTACCACCTATTCGAGGGATTGAACATCAAATTGACTTAATTCCCGGTGCATCGCTACCCAACCGTGCACCATACCGTACCAATCCAGAGGAGACGAAGGAGATTATGCGTCAAGTACAAGAGCTTCCCGACAAAGGTTATATACGCGAATCCCTTAGTCCTTGTGTTGTTCCTGTTATTTTATTGCCAAAAAAAGGATGGTACATCGCGTATGTGTGTTTATTGTAGAGGCATTAATAATATTACTATTCGTTATCGTCATCCTATTCCTAGGCTAGATGATATGCTTGATGAATTGAGTGGCTCTACAATATTCTCCAAAGTTGATTGGCGTAGTGGATACCATCAAATTTGTATGAAATTGGGGGATGAATGGAAAACAACATTTAAAACTAAGTTTGGATTATATGAGTGGTTAGTCATGCCTTTTGGGTTAACTAATGCACCTAGTACTTTCATGACATTAATGCACTAAGTTTTACGTGCTTTCATTGGACGATTTGTGGTAGTTTACTTTGATGACATATTGATTTATAGCAGAACTTTGGAGGAACATCTGGAACATTTACGTGCTGTTTTTATTGCTCTACGTGATGCACGTTTGTTTGGTAACCTTGGGAAGTGCACCTTTTGCACCGACCGAGTGTCTTTTCTTGGCAATGTTGTTACTCCACAGGGAATTGAAGTTGATAAAGCCAAGATTGAAGCTATTGAGAGTTGGCCGCAACCCAAAACGGTCACACAAGTGAGGAGTTTTCTTGGACTTGCTGGATTCTATAGGCGTTTTGTGAGAGATTTCAGCACCATTGCTGCACCTCTCAATGAGCTTACAAAGAAGGATGTGCCTTTTGTTTGGGGTACCTCACAGGAAGAAGCCTTCACGGTATTGAAAGATAAGTTGATACATGCTCCTTTACTCCAACTTCCTGATTTTAATAAGACTTTTGAGCTTGAATGTGATGCTAGTGGAATTGGATTAGGAGGTGTGTTATTACAAGATGGCAAACCTGTTGCATATTTTTCTGAAAAATTGAGTGGGCCTAGTCTGAATTATTCTACTTATGATAAAGAATTATATGCTCTTGTTCGGACTTTAGAAACATGGCAACATTATTTATGGCCCAAAGAATTTGTTATACATTCTGATCATGAATCTTTGAAACATATTAAAAGTCAAGCTAAACTGAATCGTAGACATGCTAAATGGATTGAATTCATTGAGACTTTCCCTTATGTTGTTAAACACAAGAAGGGTAGAGAAAATTTTATTTTTGATGCATTGTCTCGTCGCTATACTATGCTTTCACAACTGGACTTCAAAATATTTGGTTTGGAGACCATCAAAGATCAATATGTGATGATGCTGATTTTAAAGATGTATTGCAGAATTGTAAAGAAGGGAGAACATGGAACAAGTTCGTCGTTAATGTTGAATTTGTGTTTCGTGCTAACAAGCTATGCATTCCAGCTAGCTCTATTCATCTTTTGTTGTTGCAGGAGGCACATGGAGGGGGATTAATGGGACACTTTGGCGTGAAGAAGACGGAGGACGTACTTGCTACACATTTCTTTTGGCCAAAGTTGAGATGGGATGTTGAGCGTTTTATTGCTCACTGCACTACATGTCAAAAAGCTAAGTCATGATTCAATCCTCATGGTTTATATATGCCTTTGCC
This sequence comes from Triticum aestivum, assembly GCF_018294505.1. Taxonomy (NCBI): domain Eukaryota; kingdom Viridiplantae; phylum Streptophyta; class Magnoliopsida; order Poales; family Poaceae; genus Triticum; species Triticum aestivum. Next base: position 368,935,725 of record NC_057798.1, on the reverse strand, counting down.
TATACCTAGTTTTCCTTGGGAGGATATATCTATGGACTTTGTTTTTGGTTTACCTCAAACAAAGAAGGGGAGGGATAGCATATTTGTTGTCGTGGATAGATTCTCGAAAATGGCACACTTTATACCATGTCATAAAAGCGATGATGCTGTTAATGTTGTTGATTTGTTCTTTCATGAAATTATTCGCTTGCATGGTGTGCCCAATACTATTGTTTCAGATTGTGATACTAAATTTCTTAGCCACTTTTGGAGATGTTTATGGGCTAAATTGGGGACTAAACTGCTTTTTAGTACTCCTTGTCACCCCCAAACTGATGGACAAACTGAAGTAGTCAATAGAAGATTGTCTACTATGCTTAGGGCTGTTTTGAAGAATAATAAGAAAATGTGGGAAGAATGCTTCCCTCGTATTGAATTTGCTTATAATCGTTCATTGCATTCTACTACTAAGATGTGCCCTTTTGAAATTGTGTATGGTTTCCTACCTCGTGCACCTATTGATTTGTTGCCTCTTCCATCTTCGGAGAAGGTTAATTTTGATGCTAAACAACGCGCTGAATTGATTTTAAAAATGCATGAGTTAACTAAGGAAAACATTGAGCGTATGAATGCTAAATATAAACTTGCTGGAGATAAGGGTAGAAAACATCTTGTGTTTGCACCTGGAGATCTTGTTTGGTTACATTTGCATAAGGATATATTTCCTGATTTGCGCAAATCAAAGTTAATGCCACGTGCTGATGGTCCTTTTAAGGTATTGGAGAAAATAAATGATAATGCATATAAACTTGAGCTGCCTGCAGATTTTGGGGTTAGTCCCACTTTTAACATTGCAGATTTGAAGCCTTATTTGGGTGAGGAAGATGAACTTCCGTCGAGGACGACTTTATTTCAAGAAGGGGAGGATGATGAGGACATCAATACCATTGTTACACCCACAACACTGATGAGGACATCAATACAATTGTTACACCCACAGCCCCTGCTGCTATAAATACCGGACCAATTACTAGAGCTCGCGCACGCCAACTAAATTACCAGGTACTTTCGTTTCTTGGTAATGATTCTAATGTTCATGAGAATATGATGCTGCCTAAATTGGACACATTTGTTTTTCTTACAAATGAAGGGCCTAGCTTGGAGAAGGATGAACATTGGATTAAGAACAAGCATGGAGATGATGGCATGTGCAAGGGGAACAAGAACATAGTTACAAGTGATGATTTCAGGACTTTGAAGCCACCATAATGGGTGCATGAAGCCTTGGACGAAATATACAAGATGCCACTTCATAAATTTCGTCCCGAGGCTATTATAGGTGCTGCGTCACCTTATTATTGGGCCAGGCCCATGTAATTTCGAAATACATAAGTATAGGCTATTTTTAGAGTCCGTATGTGTGGGGAAACAAGAGATAGGGTTGATTTCGGACCCCTCCACCAAGGGTCACGAAATTCCCCCCTCTTCCTCCATATATACAGCCCTTAGGGCATCGTTTAGACTTTGGGTTTTGTTTAGATTAGAAGTTCGCCATAGCTGCAACTTCGCGTACTTTGTTTGTGTTCAACGACCAGACAAAGGCGTCACAGAACCCCACCTTGATCAATAAAGCTTTCATCTTATATTCGCAATATCCAGATTGCAATCTCAGTTTCTTGCTTGTTCTTCATTTGCTCGCAGGAAACAGACCCTCATGGTCAGGTTGATCGTGCTCTGGCGTGGTCAATAACCTCTCGGAGTTGGTTTAGCAATTGCTAAGGCGCGACGTCCACGCACGTTCGTAGTCGGATCGTCAAAGTCGACTGCCACCAAAGCGATATCCATCATCTCATCGAAAGACGGGACACCTTTGCCTCTATCAAGTGGTATCAGATTTCCAGGTTGCTCGGTGAGATTTTACAGTTTTTCGTAGTTTAGATCGAATCTGTTCTTCATACCTACAGTCCACGAAAAAGCCACAAAAAAAATTAGGGTTAGTTCATCATATCCAAACCAATCTGAGCCTTTGCATAATCTTTTTAGGGTTTTGCTTTGTTGAATTTGCGGTTGCATCGTCGTGTCTAGTTGCTGGTCTTAGAGTCTAGTCTTTTAGAGTTTCGAGTTCTAGTCATAAGTTGTCATGCCGCCGCCGCACCATCATCATCGCCCCTTCCATCTACCACCGCCGCTTATCCGCCACCGCTTCGAATCCGTATCCATATACCACCACCGCTGTCATATACCACCACCGCTGCCATCTACGACCATATATCCACCACCAATCCGAGTTCTTGTCATATTAGGTTTGTTTTCGAGATCCATCTAGATTCCGATTCGTGTTTCCTTGTCGGAGTAGGTTTCGGAAAAAAAAATAGAGTCCGGAAACCACCCTCCGTTTAGGCCCATAATTTTTCGAAAACGCATTTTTCGGAAAATTTTCTGGCTATCCTATTTTTAGGTGTTTCTGAGTGTTTTGAGACAGGTGCCATTATAGGAAGTTTTTTTTGACCCATTTCCAGTTTTTGGGTCCGGGCAGTCAAAAAAAAAATTGTTCGAAAAAATTTCGTGCCCATCCTGTCAGTTTGACCTAGGAAGAGTTTTGAGACACTCGCCATTATAGTGATTTTTCGCAAAAAAAAAAGCGGCGCAAAAAAAAGAGCAAAAAAAACCCAGAGTGTGCTTTTCCCTTGTTTACGTGCCGCGCCGTGATTTTGTTGGTGTTCTAGGCTCACGTCTCTAGCACAGTCTAGCCTAGGACCAGCATAGTACCATCATTGAGCGTTTATTCAACTTTGCATCTCTGAATTGATTATTGCTGACCCTTTTTGCTACCATATTATAAGCCTTCCCAGCTCCACATACATCTATGTCGTGCGTTTGACTCTCCCTGGTAATCGCTCTATCCAAGCTTTGAGAGTTTTTGACTACAACGGTTGCCGATCACCGCCTGCTGCTGGGTAAGAACTGGTAAGAATTTGAGATTTGCTTGACGGATTTGTGACACCCACCACCACCTCTTGTTAGTAGTCTGTAGGATCATATTCTTGTGTGTTTCTATTGCTGCTAACCATGCCAGGATCACAAGCCGATGAGACTGACTGGGAGAACATGACGAATAAGGATTTGCATGATAAATTTCAGCAAATGATGAGTGGACAGGTGCAAGATGTGCTAAACAGATTTGAAGAGGCCATGGAGAAGATAGATGGCATGGAGAAGACGTTCGAAACAAAGCTCGATAACAAGTTTAATGAATTGCTCGCGCGTCTTCCACCACCACCACCCGCTGCACCTAACGCACCTCTCCAACAACAACAACAACGACTACCTCCACGTCGTGAAACAGATCTCCGCCGAGCGAGCCGTGTTCCTCTTGCGTTTGGCCAAACTGTTGGTGCTGCTGTTGATACTTCTGTGGCTCCTGCTGCTGATGCGGAGGAGGATGATTATGTGGGAGATTACGAGGATGAGGTTGCTCAAAATCAGAACTACGTGCAACCACCTGCACCACAACCACCAGGTCGTCCACATGCAAATAATCACAATGGTAGGGCTTTCCCTCAGGTACGAGATCATGACCATCTTCCTAAACTGAAATTGAATATTCCACCTTTCGAGGGTAGATATGTTCCTGATATATATCTTACTTGGGAGTTAGAAACTGAACAACGATTTACATGTTTACAATATCCCGAGGAGAGACGGGTTGCCGCTGCTGTTTGTGCTTTCACTAGTTTTGCATGTGTATGGTGGTCTGAACATTGTAGATTATATCCTATTCCAACTACTTGGGCTGCTTCGAAAACTGCTATGCGTACTCATTGGGTTCCACCATATTATCAACGTGAATTGCTTCAGAAATTACAGCGCTTAAGACAAGGAAAAAATTCTGTAAAAGAATATTATCAGGAATTACAAACTGGTATGATTAGATGTGGTATTTTTGAGGAGAATGAAGCTATGCTTGCACGTTTTCTGGGTGGATTAAATAGAGAGATTCAGACCATTCTAGACTATAAGGAGTATACTAATATCACTCGTTTATTCCATCTTGCTTGTAAAGCTGAACGTGAAGTGCAGGATCGACAAGCATTGGCGCGAACTAACTTTTCTGCAGGCCGACCTTCATCATGGACACCGCGTGCATCTTCTACTTCAACTGCACTAGCACCTCAATCAGGTGTCTCCTCCAGTCGTGATACAAGAAAACAGGCACAACCACCATTATCTGCCAAGAGCGCACCTGCTGGGCCTGCACAGAGTTCTGCTTCTTCCATGGCATCAACAGGGCACACAAGTGATATTATTTGTCGTCGTTGTAAGGGAGGAGGTCATTATGCGAGAGAATGCAAATCTCCGCGTGTGATGATTGCTACCGCGGATGGTGGATATGAGTCCGCAAGTGACTATGATGAGGAGACTTTGGCTCTTATTACACGTGAAGAACATGGTGGAGATGATTCTGATCATGAGACGCAATACATGGCTCCTGAAGACGCTGACAGGTATGAATGTTTAGTTGCTCAACGTGTTTTGAGTGTGCAGGTCACACAAGCTGAGCAAAATCAGAGGCACAATTTGTTCCATACCAAGGGAGTTGTGAAAGAACGTTCTATGCACGTCATCATATATGGAGGGAGCTGCAACAACTTGGCTAGCATGGAGATGGTGGAGAAGCTTTCTCTCACCACAAGACCACATCCACATCCTTACTACATCCAATGGTTCAACAACAGTGGCAAGGTTAAGGTAACACGTACTGTTCGTGTGCATTTTAGTATCTCTACATATGCTGATTATGTTGATTGTGATGTGGTACCTATGCAAGCATGTTCCTTATTACTTGGTATACCATGGCAATTTGATAAAAATTCTGTACACCATGGTAGAAACAATCACTATACTCTTGTTCATAAGGATAAAAATATTACTTTGCTTCCTATGACTCCTGATTCCATTTTGAAAGATGATATTAATAGAGCTAATAAAGCAAAACAGGAGACGAATAAGAGTGAAAATCAGATTGTGGCAAAAGAATTTGAGCAACAAATGAAGCCTAATAATAAACCATCTAGTGTTGCTTCTGAAATTAAATTGAAAAGTGCATGTTTATTTGCCACCAAATCTGATATTGATGAGCTAGATTTCAGCAAATCTGTTTGCTATGCTTTTGTGTGCAAAGAGGCATTATTTTCATTCGAGGACGTGCCTTCCTCTTTGCCTCCTGCTGTCACTAACATTTTGCAGGAGTTCGCTGACGTCTTTCCACAAGACGTGCCACCGGGATTACCACCTATTCGAGGGATTGAGCATCAGATTGACTTAATTCCCGGTGCTTCATTGCCAAACCGTGCACCATACCGTACCAATCCAGAGGAGACGAAGGAGATTATGCGTCAAGTACAAGAGCTTCTCGACAAAGGTTATATACGCGAATCCCTTAGTCCTTGTGCTGTTCCTATTATTCTAGTGCCGAAAAAGGATGGTACATCACGTATGTATGTTGATTGTAGAGGCATTAATAATATTACTATTCGTTATCGTCATCCTATTCCTAGGCTAGATGATATGCTTGATGAATTGAGTGGCTCTACAATATTCTCCAAAGTTGATTTGCGTAGTGGATACCATCAAATTCGTATGAAATTGGGAGATGAATGGAAAACAGCATTCAAAACTAAGTTTGGATTATATGAGTGGTTAGTCATGCCTTTTGGGTTAACTAATGCACCTAGTACTTTCATGAGATTAATGAACGAAGTTTTACGTGCTTTCATTGGACGATTTGTGGTAGTTTACTTTGATGACATATTGGTTTATAGCAGATCTTTGGAGGACCATTTGGAACATTTACGTGCCGTTTTTATTGCTCTACGTGATGCACGTTTGTTTGGTAACCTTGGGAAGTGCACCTTTTGCACCGACCGAGTATCTTTTCTTGGCTATGTTGTTACTCCACAGGGAATTGAAGTTGATAAAGCCAAGATTGAAGCTATGAGAGTTGGCCGCAACCCAAAACGGTCAAACAAGTGAGGAGTTTTCTTGGCCTCGCTGGATTCTATAGGCATTTTGTGAGAGATTTCAGCACCATTGCTGCACCTCTCAATGAGCTTACAAAGAAAGATGTGCCTTTTCTTTGGGGTACCGCACAGGAAGAAGCCTTCTCGGTATTGAAAGATAAGTTGACACATGCTCCTTTACTCCAACTTCCTGATTTTAATAAGACTTTTGAGCTTGAATGTGATGCTAGTGGAATTGGATTAGGCGGTGTGTTATTACAAGATGGCAAACCTGTTGCATACTTTTCTGAAAAATTGAGTGGGCCTAGTCTGAATTATTCTACTTATGATAAAGAATTATATGCTCTTGTTCGGACTTTAGAAACATGGCAACATTATTTATGGCCCAAAGAATTTGTTATACATTCTGATCATGAATCTTTGAAACATATTAAAAGTCAAGCTAAACTGAATCGTAGACATGCTAAATGGGTTGAATTCATTGAGACTTTTCCTTATGTCATTAAACACAAGAAGGGAAAAGAAAAATGTTATTGCTGATGCATTGTCTCGCCGCTATACTATGCTTTCACAACTTGACTTCAAAATATTTGGTTTGGAGACCATCAAAGATCAATATGTGCATGATGCTTATTTTAAAGATGTAATGCAGAATTGTAAAGAAGGAAGAATGTGGAACAAGTTTGTCATTAACGATGGATTTGTGTTTCATGCTAACAAGCTATGCATTCCAGCTAGCTCCGTTCGTCTTTTGTTGTTGCAGGAGGCGCATGGAGGAGGATTAATGGGACACTTTGGTGTGAAGAAGACGGAGGACGTACTTGCTACACATTTCTTTTGGCCAAAGATGAGACGGGATGTTGAGCGTTTTATTGCTCGCTGCACTACATGTCAAAAAGCTAAGTCACGACTCAATCCTCATGGTTTATATATGCCTTTGCCTGTACCTAGTGTTCCTTGGGAGGATATATCTATGGACTTTGTTTTAGGTTTACCTCGAACAAAGAAGGGGAGGGATAGCATATTTCTTGTCGTGGATAGATTCTCGAAAATGGCACACTTTATACCATGTCATAAAAGTGATGATGCTGTTAATGTTGCTGATTTGTTCTTTCGTGAAATTATTCGCTTGCATGGTGTGCCAAATACTATTGTTTCAGATCGTGATACTAAATTTCTTAGCCACTTTTGGAGATGTTTATGGGCTAAGTTGGGGACTAAACTGCTTTTTAGTACTACTTGTCACCCCCAAACTGATGGACAAACTGAAGTAGTCAATAGAACGTTGTCTACTATGCTTAGGGCTGTTTTGAAGAATAATAAGAAAATGTGGGAGGAATGCTTGCCTCATATTGAATTTGCTTATAATCGTTCATTGCATTCTACTACTAAGATGTGCCCTTTTGAAGTTGTGTATGGTTTCCTACCTCGTGCACCTATTGATTTGTTGCCTCTTCCATCTTCGGAGAAGGTTAATTTTGATGCTAAACAACGTGCTGAATTGTTTTTAAAAATGCATGAGTTAACTAAGGAAAACATTGAGCGTATGAATGCTAAATGTAAACTTGCTGGAGATAAGGGTAGAAAACATGTTGTGTTTGCACCTGGAGATCTTGTTTGGTTACATTTGCGTAAGGATAGATTTCTGGATTTGTGCAAATCAAAGTTAATGCCACGTGCTGATGGTCCCTTTAAGGTGTTAGAGAAAATAAATGATAATGCATATAAACTTGAGCTGCGTGCAGATTTTGGGGTTAGTCCCACGTTTAACATTGCAGATTTGAAGCCTTATTTGGGTGAGGAAGATGAACTTCCGTCGAGGACGACTTTATTTCAAGAAGGGGAGGCTGATGAGGACATCAATACAATTGTTACACCCACAGCCCCTGCTGCTATAAATACCGGACCAATTACTAGAGCTCGCGCACGCCAACTAAATTACCAGGTACTTTCGTTTCTTGGTAATGATTCTAATGTTCATGAGAATATGATGCTGCCTAAATTGGATACATTTGTTTTGCTTACAAATGAAGGGCCTAGCTTGGAGAAGGATGAACATTGGATTAAGAACAAGCATGGAGATGATGGCATGCGCAAGGGGAACAAGAACGGAGTTACAAGTGATGATTTCAGGACTTTGAAGCCACCATAATGGGTGCATGAAGCCTTGGACGAAATATACAAGATGCCACTTCATAAATTTCGTCCCGAGGCTATTATAGGTGCTGCGTCACCTTATTATTGGGCCAGGCCCATGTAATTTCGAAATACATAAGTATAGGCTATTTTTAGAGTTCGTATGTGTGGGGAAACAAGAGATAGGGTTGATTTCGGACCCCTCCACCAAGGGTCACAAAATTCCCCCCTCTTCCTCCATATATACAGCCCTTAGGGCATCGTTTAGACTTTGGGTTTTGTTTAGATTAAAAGTTCGCCATAGCTGCAACTTCGTGTACTTCGTTTGTGTTCAACGACCAGACAAAGGCGTCACAGAACCCCACCTTGATCAATAAAGCTTTCATCTTATATTCGCAATATCCAGATTGCAATCTCAGTTTGTTGCTTGTTCTTCGTTTGCTCGCAGGAAACAGACCCTCGTGGTCAGGTTGATCGTGCTCCGGCGTGGTCAATAACCTCTCGGAGTTGGTTTAGCGATTGCTAAGGCGCGACGTCCACGCACGTTCGTAGTCGGATCGTCAAAGTCGACTGCCACCAAAGCGATATCCATCATCTCATCGAAAGACGGGACACCTTTGCCTCTATCAAACACCTACTGCTACATATACTGGACCAATTACTAGAGCTCGCGCACGCCAATTAAATTATCAGGAACTTTCATTTCTTGGTAATGATTCTAATGTTCATGAGAATATGATGCTGCCTAAATTGGATACATTTGTTTTGCTTACAAATGAAGGGCCTAGCTTGGAGAAGGATGAACATTGGAGCAAGAACACGCATGGAGTTGATGGCATGCGCAAGGGGATCAAGAACGGAGTTACAAGTGATGATTTCAGGACTTTGAAGCCACCATAAGGAGTGCATGAAGCCTTGGACGAAATATACAAGATGCCACTTCATAAATATCGTCTAGAGGCTATTCTAGGTGCTGCGTCACCTTATTATTGGGCCAGGCCCATGTATTTTTGATATACATAAGTATAGGCTGTTTTTAGAGTCTGTATGTGTGGGGAAACAAGAGTTAGGGTTGGTTTCGGACCCCTCCTCCAAGGGCCACGAAATCCCCCCCCCCCTTCCTCCATATATACAGCCCTTAGGGCACCGTTTAGACTTTGGGTTTTGTTTAGATTAAAAGTTCGCCATAGCTGCAACTTCGCGTACTTCATTTCTGTTCAACGACCAGACAAAGGCGTCACAGAACCCCACCTTGATCAATAAAGCTTTCATCTTATATTCGCAATATCCAGATTGCAATCTCAGTTTCTTGCTTGTTCTTCGTTTGCTCGCAGGAAACAGACCCTCGTGGTCAGGTTGATCGTGCTCCGGCATGGTCAATAACCTCTCGGAGTTGGTTTAGCGATTGCTAAGGCGCGATGTCCTCGCACGTCCGTAGTCGGATCGTCAAAGTCATCTTCACCAAATCGATATTTATCATCTCATCGAAAGATCGGGACACCCCGCCTCTATCAGTAGTAGACATCATAAGTCTAACTTGTTTTTCTCCTTTTTTGTATTTTTCCATAGACTTTTCATTTTTTTTCCTTGTTGTTCATTTGCTCATTTTTTTGCTTCTAGATGTACCTACTATACCTGGACTCACTAGATGTGGTCGAACCAATTGCAAGCGTGGTACCAAGAGTATCAGTTTGGAACTGTGATCTTATTGCCAAAGTTATTAAGAAGGACAAAAAGGTTTGGAGGGAGTTCAGCAAGTTGTGGGTAAGTTTCTTTGGTTTATTTTTTCTTGCCACTCATGTTTTTGTTGTGAAGTACATGTCCATTCAGGCAATTTAGTTTTGGTGATTGTCCATAGAGTATGCCTCAGAATATGGTATATGGTGTGAGGCAGGTACTCAAGGTCATGTACAAGGAAGTCCTTGGGGTACTCAGCTTCTACTGGCAATGGCTTCATCATGCTCAACATTTGACTTATGTTCGGCTCTGGTTTCTGGAAGATGCTTTCAAGTTCTTGTTCAAAGTGCTGGCAACGTGGCTCATAGAGATCACCAGGAGTGGACAGGGAAGTAAGCTCGATGATGTCTTGAGCTTTGGCTTCATGGTGTACATCACCTGACATCCACTAAAGGATCCATGTCTCCAGATCCCTATTGTAGCCTGAGATATGAAGGGTGGCATAAAATTGAAGCAGGAGCTCTTCATTCTGGTGCTCCTTGTCGCAGGAGCAAGCTAACTTCTTGAAAGCAATCAAGGGCTTCTTCAAAGCACAGCAGTCCAGCCATGGCATCACAACACATGCACTTGTGTGGGAAGATTTTGTCCTGGTTAAATAAGATTCATGAGTAATAGCTTCTTTGGTGATGACTCCAGAAACTATCAGAAGATATATTGGGATTCTTGTAAGGATTTTTGGCCTTGTCAAAGAAAGTGTTGTGCTCTCAGAAGCTTAAGACACTAAATGAGCCCTGAGTGGTGACAACACTTGGAAGCCTTGGTATTCTGGGCTTTGGCTTCTGCGTCTGAGGCCTCTGCTCGATACGGTAATCATATTGTGGACCAGGTTCTTCAGCAGGAGTGAGAATTGTCCATCTGACGCTGATCATCTCACCTTCATGGTTGAAGGCCCTTGCCATAGTGTGTGGAACTGGTGGTGCGGCAGCAACATCCGAAGTGGATGGTTGAATGTCTTCTATGGCATCAAGGGCTTCAGTCTGAAGATTGGCTTCAGGCTGCACATTGTCTTCAGCCATGACAACATAATTGGCTTCACTATGAATGGTAGAAGCAGCAGAATCATCAGAGGCTTCAACCACCGGGGGGTCAGGCAGAATCACTTCTGGAATCACGCTTGGTGCAGCAGGGGGGATAACTTCTTCTTCTACTTCTCTTCCATCAGCTGATGCAGCCGGAATATCCTCAGCCTCTTTGGCTTCAGACTCTTGAGCAGACTCTGAGGGGATGGCTTCAGGAAACACTTAACGTGCTACTGAGATTGTGGCAGGCACATCCTCCTCGGGAATGCTAGACATGGAGACCGTTGTCCTTGGGCCTCTACGAAGCCTTTGGAAAGAGGGCGGCGCTTGCGGTGATGGAGTAGTCTTCTCCATGTCTCCTGGTGTTGCCTAGGATGTTTCAAGGATTGGGGTGGCAACTTGAGCAGGTGGAGTGCGCGGTATGACTTCATGGAGAGGGGAGTTGGGGTGTTGCTCATCCCAGAAATCATCTTGAGTGATTGGCATCGTGGGACCGCCAATACTAATCTGTTCACTGCTTGTGGGAGCAGGCAATGATACCGGTTTTTGCATAAGCTGGGGAACTTGAGGAAGGACTTCATCATCACCAATGTTGTCTTCACAACCAACGTCTTCAGCTGCAATGGTGTCAGCAGCTGGGATCTCTTCAGATTCACGAGCCTCTATGGGAACAGGCTCATGAACAACAAGACGACGTTCGTGGTTGGAGGAGGCTGGAAGGGCGACAGACAAAGGCGTCGCAAGCAGTGGCTCCGTTGGAGTAGACGAGGAAGTTGGTTCTTGGGCCCTTCTTGAAGCCTTTGAGGCTTTGTCTTCAGCCTTTTCTAAGATGGAGCAGCATCAGAGGCTTCTTGATGCTTGCGCTTTTTGGCTTCAGCCTCTGCCTGCTTCATCTTCTTCCTTCCGGAAGCAGTTGATGGAACCTTAGGCTTCAAGTCAGTCATACTGGCAGGGAAGATAATGTTTGGCCTTTCCTGCCTTGGAGCCTCAACTTCAGTTTGTGTTGGCTTCTTCTTCTTAGCAGCCAACTTGGGGTCAATGCCTGGACGCCCAAGTGCTTTTCTCTTCAAAGCTTCATTGTGAGCTTGAACACAATTCTCAACATAATATTTCAGGTGCTCACGGGAGCCCTTGGATTCATCACAATGCTTGAGAAACTCAGCCTTGAGGTCAACCATTATCAACTTGAAGTTTTGAACATCTGTGACACTGAGCTTGGCCATGTGCTTCTTGAAGACAGCTTTCTCATGGTCAATCTTGTTCTTCTACTCAATGAACTTTTGAGAAATGGGAAGCTCTTTAGCAATGCAGTCTTGGAACGCCACACTGATGCCAATGGGCAGCTGCAAATCATCAATGGTAAGAGAAGTGTCTTCAAACATTCATCAATGAAATTGTTCAGTATATCTGCATCAAACAGAGGCAAATCCTTGAAGATTTCAGCCTCCTGTTTGCTCTTAATTAGCATCTCATGTGCATCATTAGCGAGATCTTCATCACTGGGTAGATCTATTACATCTTCATCATTGTGCTTGATGCTTGCTAGAGTGAGGCCTTGGCATGAGATCTTCTTTCTCAAGATGTGCGGGACAAGTCTTCAGAATTCACACTGGATTCAGGCAATGCAGATCTCAATGGCTTCACTCTTGAAGCTTTTGTAGCACCAATAGGCTTTGAAGCTTTTAACTTCTTCACTAACTTCAGGGGCTCTGGAGCTGTAGTTTGTTCCTCATCTTCAGTAGCGTCTTCAATGCTAGCTCTCTACATAGCACAGTGTGCCAAAAAGGAGTCAAAGTCATCAAAGGGGGCGATGAGGTTTGGTTTGGCCTCACTACTGCCATCAGGCCTTGGTGTAGCTGGACCTAGGTTGAAGTCAATCCCAAAGTCCTTCTTGTTTTGAACCACTAAAGCTTTAGCAAATTCGAGATTGGCTTCAAACATATCATCCTAACGACACCATCGAAGAATGGATGGGTCGGCATTCCCAGGCATTGGTCCTCTGACCATACAAGGAAAGAAGCCTCTCTGAATGGCTTCAGCCTTGGTTTTTGGGTGCAGTTTCCTATACACAATGTCAGCCCAAGGTGGCCTCACAGCATTCTTGTATGCGTACTCTTGAGTCACAAAGTGGTATAGAAACCACTACTCTGCCCAGTATCTTCGAATCCATTGGACTCGAGATTTGCGCTCACCATAGCTCTCTTCAGGATCAGACTTGTATAGTTCATAGAGATCTAGTGGCAGGTCCTTTGCAGTGTTATCACGATGCTGTCTGCAACCTTTCTTTGCAGATTTTCCACTTGCCATTGGTTTCACAAGATTGATTGGCTTCACAGAAGTGATAGGCTTCACTTTGCTGGTCAGGCAAGAACTGGCTTCAGGAGATTCAGTGTGATGCTGTAAGAATTCTGCAAATGAATGCAGACTATGAGAACTAAGAGACTCTCCCACGAACGTGTACCTGTGGCAACATTAGAGATGCGAGGGAACGGGAAGAGGTCATATGCATTCTCAAAGGATTTTGAAGATAAATCAGTTTGAAGACATTGACCTCATAGTGCGAAGACATTCACTTATCGATGTAAGTTGGTTCCAGATTTGTAGGAATCCATGAATAAGTACAAGTGAGGAATCTAACTAGTTGTGAAGCATAAGTGAATGTACTTACAAGTTATGAGATTCGGAGAAGGAAAGATCTAGATTTGGAAGTAGTAAAACAACTTTCTGAAGATTTAGAAAGTTCGTCTGATCAAATAAACGGTAAAATTAAGCTTTTAGTTACCACTCAAGAATAGACGAAGAACTGCTAGATGGGGTGGGATGGAGGCCGAGCAGTTCAATCTTCCGCGCCCTAACTTGGTGGCAGAAGACAACTATGGCGGCGGTGGACGAAGAAGGACCGCGACCGGCATGACGAGGACAATGGAGAGGTCGCGGCAGCAAAGCGCTTCGTCTCCGGCGATGATGGAAGTTAGCGACAGCACTAGGGTTTGAGCGAAACATTTAGGGAAGTAAGATTTTAATGACTGCAGGGGGCTGGGAATTTATAAGGAAGGGAGCGGTGCAGTGTATTTACAGATCTACCCCTGGCAGTTCACATCTGAGCTAAATGTTGTGCCACGACCCCATGCGCACCCGGTTTGTCGGGTGGTCGTTTCGGCTTCTATGGATTCACACAAAAATATAAGGATATTAAAAGCATTTTAAATGTTTATCTCTTAATCTTTGACTGACAAGGACACGGTGAAGACAATCGACACGTGTCAATAGAATGCATGTGAAGATTTACAGAGAGTAGTGTTGGGAAACATAGCATGCAATTTCAAATAAATTCCTACGCACACGCAAGATCTATTGAGGAGATACATAGCGACGAGAGGGGAGAGTGTGTCCACGTACACTAGTGGACCGAAAGTGGAAGCGTTTGACAATGCGGTTGATGTAGTCGAACTTCCTCTCGTTCCGACCGATCAAGCACGGAACGTACTGCACCTCCGAGTTCTGCACACGTTCATCTCAATGACGTCCCTCGAACTCTTGATCCAACAAAGTGTCGAGGGACAGTTCCTTCAGCACGACGGCATGGTGACGGTGATGGTGAAGTGATCCGCACAGGGCTTCGCCTAAGCACTACGTGAATATGACCGGAGGTGTAAACTCTGGAGCACTACAAAAAATACACTTCCGTGATGATACGTGTTTGTCACAGTAGGTCACGTTTTTTGTCATGCATGTACATCCATGATGATTTTATGACAGAATCAAGATAGTCATACCTGTGTTGTCGTAGAAGTGTTCCATGACATTACCAAAATTATCATCACAGAAGTGTCCACTTCCATGACGATAAATCGCGCCTCACAGAAGTGCTTTCGTCAAGGGTGACAGACACGTGGCATCCACCGTAACGGAACGCCGTTAAGCTATCTGGTCCGGTTTTGGATCCGACAACCCGTTAACAGCCCGGACCAATGGGGATTTTACATGTGTAAAATTATGATTGGCTGGAGGAAACACGTGCCAGCTCCACGTTGGCACAGGTGTCAATCATCCAATGGTATAGATGCGCCTATGATATGTTGACACGTGGACCGGCCCATAAAGTTTAAATGGGCTGACCCAACTAAAGGCCCACAAGATTTTGCGGACCATAATGGGCCGGCCCAGCTAAAGGCCCATGAGATTTTGCAGACCATAATGGGCTGGCCTAGCTAAAGGCCCACAAGATTTTGCGGGCCATAATGGGCCAGCCCAGGTAAAGGCCCACAAGATTTTTGTGTGCCATAATGGGCTGGCCCAGGTAAAGGCCCACAAGATTTTTTGCGGATCATAATGTGCCGGCCCAGCTAAAGGCCCATGAGATTTCACCGACATTAATGGGCGGCCCAGCTGTAGGCCCACAGGATTTTGAGGACCCTAGTAGGTCGGCCCAACTGGCTGCCATGTTTTGGGCCAAATGCCGACCAATATTTGATTCGGTCCATTAACGGCCTGTCACGTTACGGGCCTAATAATGGCCCATGTGAGATCCGGCCCATTAAAAGCCTACCATGTTCTGGGCCAAATTACGGCCCGGATCAGGTCCGGCCCTTTAAGAGGCTTTGGGCTAAATTACGGCACATATCAGATTCGGCCTGTCAACTGGACGCTATGCTTTTGGGCCCACTTGCTAAAGGCTCATTTAATAATTCAGCATGATATTAGTTTCAGCTTGTTAAGGGCTCGTTTAACATTTCGTCCCTATATCAATTTCGTCCTGTTAAAAGCCCGTCATATAGTTAGGCCTAACTACGGCCCAGTTTGCATCCGGCCTGCTCGCAGCCGATAATCTGATTGGGCCAAACAAGGACCGAGACAATTTTGGCCTGTTAAAAGCCCGTGATTTGATTCACACAATCATCGGTCGGGGTCCTTTTCGGGCTGCTGCCGGCCCGTGAGCTATTCGGCACGTTTCAGACCCAACCTACTTCTCAGCCTCCTAAAGCCCATTGAGTTTTCTTGCGAAAAGAGGGCCGACAGTTTACTCGTCCTATTAAAGGCCCGAATCTACTAGTGGGCCAGTTTACTTTTGGCCTTTCAACGGACCAAGATGACGGGGCCCATGACGCGAATCATACATCGTGATTGCATGACGGCCCGATTATGTACCGTAATTTTACGGTTTGGCCAGTTTACTGCGAACGCAGGATATATGTACAGTAAAATAACTGCAGCATCGTGAATAGGAAAATACCTAGACTATACAATATAGAAATTATGGCATATTACATCCACCGGGCATCAAAGTTCTCCACTATGATAACAAAGCACAAGCAGACAACATATTACATACACTGGGCATCAAAGATCGCCACCAGTGCAAATAAACATGCCGACAAAATAATATACAAAACCGACAACACTTCAATAGAGTTCAAGAAAGGTTAGCCCTCCTGGGGAGCTATAGCGCAAGCAGCTGAGCAAGCTGATGAGACTGCGCTTGTTTAACACTTATATCCTCCTCACTTTGAAAGATAAACAAGCAGACATATGACAGATTTTGCACATAAAAGTATCAGTGCTGACAATTCATCACATTTCTTACTGACGAATAAAGTGACACAGTTTAAAATTGCATTAACACAATACGGTATTGTTCAGGTCAAGACATGGTAGGAAATGACATTGTGAAGGAGTTGCAGCTTCACGACACCACTGGATTACAGATCAAGAACTCATAAGTATCAATGGTTAGTGTGCTATCAATTTATCCCATTTCAGATTGGCAAATAAAGAGACGGTTTAAATAATAGTAGAATGATATGACATTGTTCATACTTAAGACATTGCAAAATATGACATTGTGCTGTAGTGGGTAGGTTCACCACACCACTGGATTACGGATGAAGAACAGAAGCATACATGCAGTGCAAAAGAAGATCACTTGCTCTGTATAGTTTAATTTATATGGTATGAAGAAGGAACTTTGTTGTACAACTGAAAACTTAAATTGAGAAGGACAAACTTTTGTTTATGAACTACATAATAAAGTTTAAACATGCAATTTGATGCAAACACCAAAAATAAACAGTTGTTGTAGTCATGCCTAACCAAATATACACAACAAAGTTTGAAGGCTTGAGAAGGACAAACTTACTTTATTGGTGAAGACAGGCTCTATAAAGCCCTTGTCCATGTTGATGGGGGGGGGGGCAATTCAAGAAGTTTACCACAAAATCTTCTTCATGAGCATTGCCTTTATTCTACATTTTGTTAAGAGTAAATATAGATGTGATAATATACGAAAAAATGCAGAATTTTGAAGATAAGATGAAGAGTGATGCTACATAACCAAGTAGCTATAAATGTAAGTGCAGTGATACAGGCAAAAGGTACAGCCAAGAGTAATGCACAACTAAACTTCTTTAGTACCATCGGTGTTATCCAACCTTATGGAAAGAGTAAATATAGATTTGATGTGTAGAAAATGGAGGGCAAAGGAAAATAAGCTGCAGAGTGATGGTACATGAACAACTACCTGTCAATATAAGTACACTGATAAAGGACACCATGTACTTAGAAGAACAATGTAGAGCTAAAAAAATTCATTGGCATTGGATATATTCTACACTAATGTAACCATTCATACAGATCAGATAATTTGGAGCGAACAATTGATAAGCAAGCTATCATGCATACTGCTGTTACATAATGAACCAGGTATGTATGCAAGTACAGTGATACAGGACAATAGGTACTAGCAAGAGCAAAGCAGCGGGCAGCATATTTACGATATTATGTCGTTCTTTTCTAACCGGAATTCTTCTTCAAGCAGATTTCCTACAAAAAAGATCCGTAAGGCACATGCGAAAAAGTAGAAGTTCAAATTGTCATGTGATTTCATAGACAATACCTCATCCTAGGAACGATACCAGTGCATAACAAGGTTTTTCCATTGAATGTCTTCTAAATTTAGCACAGGAGACTTCACCAGAGATTCGTTTATAGACTTGCCATCAAAGTGTGATTTCCTCAAGTAACACCGATACTGCTGCAATGCTTCCTTGAAAGCCCAAGCAAGCTTTGCTCGTCATGACTATCCAGATTGACCCTTGCCTAGTTACAACAATGTAATGTAAATCATTGATGTGTTCAATCAGCAGAAAATAGGAAAATAATAACCATGAATAATAGCACTTACACGTAAGTTGGACAGGAAGATGTGAAAATGGTGTTTGTCTTCACTATATTCTTCCCATGATGGGAATATATGCACGTAGTCCCTAACAACATTGAAAGCATTGTCTTTTAAACTGGGAATAACTGGAATGGGGTTCCAACCTGCAGGAATTTGCCGTCCCTGCAGTTGGGATAGGTCTTCGGCCGGTGGACTTGCTGTACTTTTTGCTGGAGTGGGATTTTTCTATGGTACGGCTGGTGCTATGGCAACTGAAATCGGTATACCTTTTGCTGGAGTGCAGGTCCTGTGTGGTGGAGCTAGTGGTGGGGCCGGTGAAGTATGGGTACAGTCTACTAGAGTCGGTCCTACATTTTGTGTCACTGGTTGTACAGCCAATATAAGTGGGGTGTTGTCTGATTTCTCTGGCACCACCACGTTTTTCAAGGACTTTGCTGGCGCTCCTTCAGGTTCGGCAATCACCCTCTTCCTTTTTGATGTCTGATGCACAAGAACAGCATTTGAGTGAAAAAACATGGTATGATGACAGATGGAATATGTATTGATAATGGATTGGCATGGCATCTCGACATATATGACGAGTAAACTAAGCAAATGGTGGTGCAACAAAGTAGAAGAAATGCAAGACAACATATGCAAGATATGCACAATCAATAAAACCTTGCCAAATTAGAACAGGCACCTTGTTGGGTGAACAGGACAGGCCATCTGCCTTTGACTCCTCGAGGTTAGAATAGTCATTAGGATCATATTCTGAACAAGAATCAACAGGTGGGGAGCGTATGAGTTTCATTGCATCCAGAATGGCACTCAATGCCTTGGTGCCAGTTTTGTAAGTCATTGCAGTGTTTAGCTTCAAGAGTGGACTGCTGCTAGTGCGACACAAAGCAGCTACACAGATCGTAGTGTAGATATAACGGGAAAACCGTAAGCATCAGAGTAAAATCAGCAAAGTGGAACTTGTTGGAATATATGTGTTGGTACTGCCGGTACGGCTAGAAAGGCTTCGGACACCAGTTCTCTTTAACTGAAGGTGCGTTACTATTAATATCAGTGTAACTCTAATAGGAGACGCAGCTCCCCGCATTTCCTTGCTATTCTTATAGGATTCAAGTGGGCAGGCCACTACAAATCCTATTCCTATGTTTACAAAATCCTACGATCAAAGAGGCTCAAAGTGTCCATCAACCTCTACATTGCAAATGTCTCTGGTCATCTTCAGTACAAGGAACATACTATACTACTATCATACTCCCTCCGTTCCAAAATATAAGTCTTAGTAGAGATTTCCACTATGGATCACATACAGATGTATCCAGATACATTTTAGAGTGTAAATTCACTCATTTTTCTCCATATGTAGTCCATGGTGGAATCTATACAAAGACTTGTATTTAGGAACGGAGAGAGTACATATTAAAGAAGAACGGAAGAGGAACATGGTAAAGAAGAGCAAGCAGATTTTGGATAACAAAATGTTGGTTGCGCAGTGCCCACACATGATGAACTAGAGCGCATTAAGAATGCAACTCCCTGCTGTCTCTCGACCATTTCAGGCGGTTGGATGAAGTTCCTACGTCTCCTAACCCTTCTTCTTCCTCGTCTCTGATGCTTCCCATACAGAACACCGCACGGGCCACCGGCCGGACCACCAGCCCCCACCGCATGTGTTCCTCCACCACCCCCACCCCCACCCCCGACCCTACCCACGTCGAGTTTTCTTTGTTCGGCGAGGCCCCACCACCACCCACCCACAACCACCCGAGCCCCTTCATTCGCACTGGCGAACTCCGGTGATCTCTGAAAAATCGACTGACCCAATTTTGAAATTTAGTCTACTGTGATTTAACTAGTGTGGAATATAAAAGGGGAAAACCATAAGCATTGGGAGTATAGTGTTGAGCGTGCCATGGCGGATCTGAAGGTGCAAACCGGATAAAGGCAACTTCACAACCAAGACAAGAAATCAGAGTAAAGCAGTGGCGATCTATTTTCTTGCTGTGATAAATAAGTTGAGCAGATACGAAAGAGTACCGCCTCTGGTGCGGCGCTGTGTATGCATCTACTGAGAATTTGACGGTGCTGCAGTAGGATGGCTGTCGGCGGCGTGGAAGCATATCTAGGAGGGTAGACGGTGGTGGCGGGCCGCGGTGGACGAGACGGTTGTAGGAGCAGCACCGGCAAGGTGGACGACGGCTGGGATGAAGCGAGAGGACAGGATGCAAGGATCCCGGTCTGAAGCCGTCGATGAGAGAGGTCGATATCTTGTAATGGACGGAGGCGTCGGGGTATCAGCTCCGGCATGGTGGAGGAGGACAGTGGTGGATGGGGTGGCGGACGGAGGAGGCTGGGGTGGAGAGGGTGTTTTGGCGCCCACAGAGCACGAATGGGGAAAAGGGAGGTAGAGAGGAAGGGGGGAACAATGTATTCAGGGCGCGCTTGTCTCAAATGCAAGGAATTTTAAAAACATAGCCCCCGTTTCAAATTTCCTACATCACAACAATATTAGTCGGTTGGGGATAGGACGGTAATCTCGCATACACCGAATATTTGCTGACGAGAGTTTGTTTTTGGCGCCCATCGTGTATGAATCGGGGAGGGAGTCGATTTCGGCCGAGGACAACTGTGTTTTGGCGCCCACCGTGTATGAATCCGGGTGAGAGGCGGTTATGTCACGTTTGGGTGAAATTACCAACCTACCCCTATCGAAACCTATAGAAATCCAACAGATAGGCTTTGTGTGGCAGGGATAGGCAGTACTAGTAATTTCCATCTCGCAGATTTTGGTTTCGGACGGTTATTGCGACTTTCCCTGCTTCATTCAAATTTTGCAGAGTGAATGTTTACCGTGCCAACTCAATTCGAATCCCGTTTGTATTCTATTTTTTTTGGGCGAGATCCATTTTCGATTGGAATTAAATTCTATATACATCATTTTTTTATATATACTTTCAAAAGCACAACAAAGAATTCTGCTCCTTTAGATGTATAATATGATTTACAAATACAATGATATCAAAATCATAAGGTTGAATTCAAAAAAATTAAACCAAATTATGTTCTACTAAAATGTATGAATCAGTAATATCTACATATTAAATAACATAGATGCGCGTGAATTCATATGAGTATGCATGTTTGATAGAATAATTTTGGTTCGAGTATGGATTACATGTATCATCATCTCGAATTCAAATATTGAATCCCTTTTATGTTCACTCCTTTCACGCCCATCTCTCTTGCATGCATGCTCTTTCATGTAGCTATCACTCTCTTTTCTCCAGCTCACCCGCACGCTCACTTCATGTTTCTCCTATCCTCGCAAACATGGTCTCTCGATGTCTCCCTTGAGAAGTGTCACACTCTCCCTATCATTATACATTACACGGTTTTCATTATCTCTCACGTCTCTACTATTCTCTGGTATCACTCGGTACCTAAGCTTTCTTTTTCACCGCCACACACACAGTCTCCACTCATCTTTCACTTTGTCTTTCTCTCTATGGGATTCTCTCACACACCCTATATGTCTCTAGTATGACTCATACCACTAAAATTACTCTCTCTCTCTCTCTCTCCTGTAAACACAACATTTGTTGCGGTCTCCTTTTCGTCTCCATCCCAGACTGACATTATTCATTTGTTTACCGGTCAGACAAACCCCCCCCTCTCTCGCACACACAACTCCTGCTTCCACTCCCCTTCCCGACTATCGCCTCTCTCTCTCACAAAACTCTCGCTTTCGCACCCCGACTCATATTTCTCTCACAAACATTTATCGACTAGCCTCTAGATAGGTTATACACCCGCACACTCGTGCTTCCACTATTGCATACATGTCTCTCTCCCACTCCTTGTATCTATGTAGATTTTTCTTCCCTTCTTGATACACGCCCTCTCAATCGTGCAGACACACACTATCGCCTCATTTTAAGCTGATACCTCTCGCACACACACTCTTTGTGCCTTTGTCACACATGCACTCCGTCCTCCTCCACTCTCCCTCTCTCTCACACACACATGGGCTTTTTGCAACAACTAGCAAGATGCCCATGCGTTGCACGGAACATCAAGATGCATTTGTATGAGTAGTTTATCTTGTGGGGGAAAAGGATGAACGAGGGAAGGCCTTATTATCAAATGTGGAGAGGGGTGTGGGTATCTTTTTGCAAAATTGCCATAGTTTCCTTCCTATCCGTTAGATATAGATCGGACGACCTATATTGCAGGATGGCAAGCACACGATCATCACCGGCTATGCTTTTTTATAAGAGTAGGGACAAAAACAGAGTTGGTGATGATGGTGGGCCTACCATCCTGCAATGTAGGCCGTCCAATTTATATCTGACAGATAGGAAGGAAAATATGGCAATTTAGCCGCACTCCTCACCACATTTGCAGATAAGGCCTTCCCTCGTTCATCCTTTTCTCCCACAAGATCTTGATGTTCGTGCAACGCACATGCATCTTGCTAGTAAGAGTAGAAATTAGACATATACCACTTCTCGAATCTTGAAACCAACAACATTCCTCCCTTATCTCATCAAAACCGCCAAAGGAGTATATTTTGAGTGAAACATGACATATTTTTAGTGATATACGTATTTCAAAACTAGACTTTTTTCTATCAAATCGATGAATATGTATTAATCTAATTTGATCATGTGGCAACGCATTGGCACATTGCTAGTAGTTATTATAATTTTTTGGACACCAGACAAACGGTGGAGTACATATACGAAGAGAAGAGGCGCATGCACGCAGTCGGTCTCTCGCTGTCTCGCACACATGAGTGTTACGTAAAGGCAATGTTAACAAATAAACCCTAAAACCCTAGGTGCACGATTGCTGCATTCGCGGGTACCGGGTACGTGGTGGAGCACTTTTGTAGGAATAGTCAGCTCGCATGATAATTTGATTCGTAGGAGTTGATGGTCGGGACCACAGGTGAACGACTTGGAGGCGGTGGCTCGCCAGTTGCCACAGATCGAGTAGCCATGTTTAAAATATCATTTTTAGCGGGGTTAAGCATTCCGATTTTCAATGGCGCGTTATAAGTACTAAGTAGTTTTTAGAACGATTGGTATGGAGCGAAAATGGAATTCATAGTACTACGTACCTCCTTGGTGTATGGTTGTATGGGTTTATATTGCGAGATGTTGAACCTGGTAGTTCTAGGGCAAATACTATGGTTTAGATTTAGATGCTGGTTTTCAGTAATGAAAATCGGAAGGGGGAAACCCTTCTTTGATTAAAAAAACTACTACCTCCATTCTGGTTTACTAGTCCCCATCATATTTTCGGTCAAAGTTTGTCCACGAATTTTACTTGTAAAATGTGAATGGAAAACGAGATTTTTTTATACCCAAACAAAAAAGGACTGGAGGGAGTGATTGCTGTGACACGGACGCGACCTCTCATAGCGCAGGCATTGAACCGGCGCGCCGGCCAAGAGGGCCCCACTCACTGCAGGCCCAGCTGAGCACACCCCCTCGTCGCGTGCAACCGGCTTTAGACTGCCTCGCCTGCCTTCATTGAATCCGCGCGTGTGCCGGCAACACATCCTTCCGCGAGCTAGCCATCATTTTAGAACACAAAAAATCACTAAAATATAATTAATTTACGCATGGTCTTGACTTGTTGTGCTCGCACTGGTAGCAGGAACTAGTAGAGGTTTTTCTTTATTTATAACTCTCCTCACATTTTTTTTAGCTTTGAAGCGAATCATGGTTGTGGACATTATGTATGAATGTGCAGATATCTGTGAACATGAGTTTGATGTGGAAGTTGAACTTGGAATGTTGGGCTTGCGCGTGAATTATACCATGTCCAATGCTTCATCTCTTATTGTTTGGAAAGTAAATGATGTTATTACATGACCCGAAAAAAATATTTTGTGCCACATCAGTAGATGCACGGACATCACAACAGGCATGCTGACTGGATAAACATTTGAACCTAGCTATTATGAAGGAAATTTTGTATTGACAACAGTTTTAGATAGCAGGAGACGCCTAGCCTGCTCTACCTCTGCTAGCTTATTTCTGGCTTCTTCCATCTCTTCTTTGGCTTGGGTGAAGAGAGCATCTGATTGCTCTTTTCGCTTCTTTAGGAACTCAGCTACATTCTCAAGGGCTCCTGCACGCTTTTTTTCAGCCTTTACTAGAGCCACGAGGACACGAACAGCTGACGACTCCACCTGGCTTGTGTGTAATCCAGCATCATCTGGGAATTTGCACCTTGTGTCTAATCCAGCATCATTAGGGAACTGGCACCTTGTGTGTAATCCAGCCTCATTTTGGAAACATGATCTCGAGGTTGTCCATACTTTCCTCCTCGCAGGAACTGTATCCTCACATGAAGTTACTTCTTTTTTAGATCAATACTTAGAGCAACCCAGATCCATTTAGTAGAAGCCAGATAAACAGAACTCAGAGAAGTGATTTCAAAAGGAAAAAATATAAAAACAGACTACAAGGTGAGAACACCCACTTCCTACATCAAGCTAAAAACGAAAGCATTAGAATGATTAAGACTCTTCTTATTACACATCGAAGAACACGAGACTTAAGACAAACAGAAACTACAACATATACACATCGAAGAACGCGAGGCTAAACGAAAGTAATTGAAAGGGTGTTAATTACCAAAGCTCGTTTTACAGGCTGGTGCAGCTCCTCTTTAACTTGCCACGTTCTTGAAGATGTCCCCAATATCCCGTGTTTGGTCTTCATTGCTACTCTACATGTTCGCACTCGTGGTTTTAAAATCTCAAATATACTACTAGTAATACTCATGCACCTTGTGGGCAACATTAAAGCACTCGTCTGCCATTTTAGAGCATCTTGAACAAAATCGCAACGCGCGGTGCTTTAAAAAGCGTTTACAGTGCTGAGATCGAGAAGTAGAGAGACTACAGAGTAGAGGATAGTTCTCAGCATTGATAGATAAAAAATAGATAATTCAACTACTCCTTGTCGTCCGACTCCTCCTCGGTGATGTCCTCCTCCGACGTCTGACTGTAGGCGTGAAGATACCGATCGTCATCGGATTCCCAGGGCGACGCTGCTCCTAGCCTCATGTTGAATTGAGCGTCTGCTTTTCGCCTACGCTTGTCCTCACGATAGGCGGCTCGCTCCGCCCTCCTTTGCGCGTAGAACTCACGCTCGTTGATGATGTCCTACAGGAACATTGGCACCACAGCGCCATGGCTTCCTCGTCCATCTCGGCGATGCCGAGATGGTGCTCCCGCCTCCGGTTGTCGCGACAATCCTCGTAGGTGCTAAGCCGTGGCATAGGCGCGAGCTCCTGCGCCCGCTCCTGCGTCGGCACGTTGGGGAAGTTCAATGTTCTATGAGGCCACAGGAGGCGCCACACTGCCGCGTTGTATGCGCGGGCGTCATTGTTAGCGGTGTCGAAATTGCCGAGGCTGAGGCACATCCCGCGGAACCGGATCTCGGCGGAGAAGCCGTCAGAGGAGCGCACGCGGACGCCGCGGTATCCCCAAGTTTCTCGGTGACGCGGCGGCGGCAAGGCGAGGAAGAGCAGGGAGAGAGCGGTGGCGAGGAATAGAGCAGGGAGAGAGCGGTGGCAAGGCACAGAGTGGTGGAAGGGTGTTGGATTTTATAAAGCGCACCGGACGCCGCGCGCCAAAACTAGCGCACGCCCGGCCGCTTTTTCCCACACGCGCGCGATCCTTTCCCGACGTCTCTGCTATCTCTACTCTCTTCTCTACTGTTATATTTATTTTATATTTAATATTTATCATTACTTCTCTACTGTATTTATAAAAAAGCATAGTTGGTGATGATGGTGTGCCTGCCATCCTACAATATAGGCCGTCCGATTTATATCTGACAGATACGAAGGAAACAATGGAGATTTTGCAAAAAGATACCCATACTCCTCTCCAGATTTGCAAATAAGGCCTTCCCTCATTCATCCTTTTCTCCCACAAGATAAACTACTCATACAAATGCATCTTGATGCGTGCAATGCATGGGCATCTTGCTAGTTCTAAAAAACTTTCCATCATTTTCCACACTACTGGTTGCAGATGAAAAACCTACCCAAGGACAGCGCAATACAGGAGCGACGCACAATTACAAGCTGATATTCTGTTGCACAATGGAGGCTATAGCCAATTACTTTTACGGGAACAATATCACCCAGGAAATTTGAAGGGTAGGTTTGAACAAAATTGGAACTGCACATGTACTGCTAAGTGATTCAATATACACATTACCAATCGAGGAGGAGAGCGATGGTCACGGCGGCCTCTGTGAATCATGGTCGGCAACGAGAGTCAGTTCATTTTCCACGACGGTGGTGCTTCTGCGCTTGGCGTCGGCTTTCGGGAAGAAGATCCGAGACCGTGGAATACAGTGCCGGGGAAGAGGCTCCATGTACGATGACGATGATGGACCGGCTCCAGTGCGGCGTACGAGGTCGTCGATGAGGCAGATGCGCTGCGGTGGATGAGTGCACTGATGTAGAAGGGGAGGAGCACGAAGGCTGCGATGACGTGGAGAAGTCTATTTTGCGGTGGGGATAGAAAATGGGGAGTATTCAGGTGTACTACTCTGGGTGCCGGGGTGGGGTTGGCTGGGTAGGGTGAACCTGAAGTTACAAAAACAGCCCCCTACCAAGCGTCATCCGTAGGCCTGTTCCGAAGGCTATGATGGTAACTTCCCACTCCTCGAATTAGGGTCGCGGGAGATTTTCCCGCCGACCTCAAAATTTTGTGACACTGAACTCCCATGTGGCGTGTTGAGTGATTCGGCTAAGCAACTAGCGAGTAGTACTTGTAAACTCTGCATATTAGGTTTGACCGAAGTCAAACTTCCTAAAGTTTGACCAAGTTTATAGAAAAATATAAACATTTACCATAACAAATATGTATGATGTGAAAGTACATTCAATAATGAATCTAATGGTATTTATTTGTTATTGTATATGTTAATATTTTTTGTTATAAGCTTTCTGGGAGTTTACAAAACTTGACTTTGACCAATGCTAATACACAGACTTAAATAAAAACGGAGGGAATACACATTTGTTTTCTTAGTTTGTAGTGAACTAATCATTTGTTGAAATTGTGAAATAAATATATTAGGCTACTGACTTCGAATGTAATGGTCTATACAATTCAATAGTTACAATCATTGTCGAATTCCAAGATGTATACAAGGTCTATAGTACTTCACAACATGCTCAAACTCACATAATCTTAGTCAAATGAGAATCTAAATGCATTTCATATTTATTACTTTGTAGGATGCAAAAAAAACAACCATAACTGTACATCAGCCATTATAGAAGCAACATTTTGAACATATCCCAATGTGTGAATGAAACGTGCAGAGAGAGATTGCGAAGATGGAGCAGATAGGGCGGGAAAGATTGTATGTATGTGGGCGCGAGAGTAGGAGACAAACCTAATGAGAAAGAGAGAGAGAGAGAGAGAGAGAGAGAGAGAGAGAGAGAGAGAGAGAGAGAGAGAAAGAGAGAGGAAGAAGTTAGGTCTGTGAGAAAGATGGAGACATGTAATATACATGAGATGCGTGTGCATCCGGATTCTGTATACGTGGAAGGAGAAGAGACAACGGGTTTGATGATAGAGCTGGAAAAACATGGACGAGAGGGGAAGGATCTCGTGGGTTGAGGGATTGATAATTTTGTGTGGGGGAGAGAGGGATTGGTAATTTTGTGTGTGAGAGAGAGAGAGGGTGGGGGGAGGAGTCAGTCAGCCGTCGTCACATCATCCTGCTTCCAAATGGCCCCACATTCTCTAGCGCGGTGTGGTCGCCATCTTCGATCTCCTCGATGCCCTCTTTGAAGATTGAGGTGGTGTGCATGCTAGGGTGCAAAGAAGCACAAGCGAGAGTGGTCGCCATATAACCTTGGATGGGGATGAATTGTGTGCTCGGGGGTGTGTGTGTGTGTGTTGTGCTGTGTGTGTGTGTGACAGATATTGAGAGAAAACAAACCTAAGGAGAGAAATGGATGTGTATGTAACAGAAAGCTACATGCTAAACAGGGTATTCACGAAGAGATTGTGCGGGCCTTGGGGTGGGCAGGGGCCGGGTGAGGGTGTCAAAATGTGCGCGTTGATGCATGTGTTGCTTGCGATCGTGCGAGGGACGGATGAATTGAGAGAGATGGTTGTTGTGTTACGGATGCTCCTCTCTCTCACTCTCTCTCTCTCACACACACACACACACAAGTAAACTAGAAGACCGTTCTCTCATGTATACATAATGTATCGGCATCTGTCTATGTCTCACTCATGCATGATCATTTGCACATTCACACCTCTCTATGTCTCTATCACACGCACACCGTCTCCACATTGCCCTTCCGCCACAACACACATATGGACACATACACACGTTCTCTCTCAGCCACACACACAAAATCAGTATTAAAAAGACTAGGGCGCACCTAAAACGTCCAAATCCAAATAAACACGAACTGGAGCTAAATTCAAATATATGGAAATATTGTAGCGTCAAGAACTTTTCCAGGAAAAAAAGTTGAGTAATATTCGGGGATTGTTTTCACACACAAAAAGGTTCGGTGGATGTCCTTCGAGCGTGGCATGGTGACGCACCGTTCAATCGACCGCGCGGCGGCGGTTCACGCGTTTGCACAGGATTCCGTATCGTGGCTGTGGTACTAACTAATAAAAGTGCTGCATAAGTCTAATGTTTAGGTGTACTAGTACGATTTTCTTTTAAGTTTGACCAAGCCTATATAAAACTAAAGTAAGCTCCCATACATGCACTCATCAATATGCCACCGCCGCCGTTGCACATGCCGGCGTCCACCTGCTCCGGCCAACAATTTCTCGCCCATCACCGCCGTGTCGCTGTCATCCCTGTGCCATGAAGCCGAAGGCTCGCCCGCTCACGCCGTCTGCAGTCCCTCCTCGCGATGCCGCCGCGCTGCCAAGCACACGAGAAGCTGGTGGAGGCGCATCTATGCATGCAGCGTATGAAGAGGAGGACGAGCGCATGCTCCAGCACGCCGGCGAGGAGGAACTAGCGTGTCATTGTCATCTCGGCCCGAGCGGAGGAGCCGCGCATGGTGGCTGTCGCGGCGGAAGCCGGTCGCGCATGCGTCGAGCCCGCAAACTAGGTGCGGACGCGGAATCTACCTTCCAGACCTTTAATGCCACGCGTATCCTGCAATTTGAAGGAGCAATTTGGATCAGTCGACTCTTGTGAGCCGTTTGATGCAACATGGATGGCTAGAAGGGCTTCTTCCACCTCTTCTTCCGTCTTCTTCCTTCGCTCCATCGAACTTCTTTAACAAATCGACTGACCCAAATTATACTACTAGTACTAACGTATTAAATACAGTAGGAACACGAAGATACGAGCAGTAGTACAAACTGCAAGAAGAATAGTTGTAAGACATAGTTCTAGTACTACTGTACGTACTAAAGAGTTCAAATAATGAGAAAGAACATAAACATAGTTCTGCTAGGGCCTCAGCACAACACACCCTTGAAAATAAACTAAGCAACTAGTCCGCTTGACACTACTGTAGAACCAGCATGAGCGACGGCACTGTCACCTACTCGGAGTCCGAGTCCACGTCCCCGACTTCGTCCTTGTCCCTCTTCCTCTTCCTCTTCGCCGACACTCTGAACCGGACACTGGGCTCTGCTTCTTCATCAAACCCTTGCAGATATTTAAACAAAGGTAGGCATCCATTGCTGTGTACAGGATGTGATCTTCATCTAATGTCTTCGACTCCCATGCATGACGAAACTCGTGATGAGGTTTCTTCAGTTTAGCATATGAAGGATCAATCATGGCTGCTGCCAGGGTCAGCATTGAAGGCTGAGAGGAGGTTCACTCTTTCATCCTTGAGGAAGTTCTTAAAATCCTGGCACTCAACGTCAGCATGGCATATGTGGTAGACCAAGCACACGTTATGTATGCCAACCTGGATCATGGTGGGCTTCTTCCTCTCTGCCTCCTTTATAATCTTTTATCTTTCCAGGACTGTGGTGTACTCAACATCTAGCGTAGCGACCCACTCATCTGTTGAACTGTTGAACATGCGTAGGAAGCGAGCAAGGCATGCTTTCACCGTCGCGGATCCACGTGTGTAGATGACGATGAACTCATCGCCGATGATGGCTCTAACCCGGTACTCAGCGGCGACCATGGAGATTTGGGAGGCCATGGATTTTGGAGGAGGGTTAGGAGAAGTTGAACTGTTGTACCCCGCAAAAAAGAACTCGGAGCAAACTAATGTGAAAGGACGGGACGACTGGGAGCGAACTGTTGTAAGGTAGAAGACGGGGACGAGTAGGGCGTGCAAACGGCGTGGGGTTGCTAGCTTTCCCGATGGATAAACGGCTGCAAGCCCCCAAGAGTTCTCGAGAACTATGCGGGTCTCACTAGATGTCATGTCTACTAGACCCATATCATAGGCCTGACGGTATAGCTTCTGCCTGTTCGCACGCCATGCCGGCGTGTGGATGTAACTTCACTTAATTCCATCAACTGTCGCACCTCGCATGACTTTCGCCTCCCTCGTGCGGTCGCACTTTGAGACTTCGACCGGCTATAAATGAGCAATTTTTTTGCCTACTCCGCATGCATGATACTCCCTCTGGTCCTTTTTACTTCCGTCAACCGTTTGCAAAGTGTTTGACCAAATTTATACTAAAAATATCAATATCTACAATACTGATTATAATGAGTATAAGAACTAAGTTTTACAATGAGTATAAAAATATTGATTTGACATTGTGAATGTTGATACATTTTTCTATAAGTTTGGTCAAAGTAGAGGTACATTGACTTCAGACAAAACTTAAATGCACAATGCAGACTAGTTCCTCCGTCCAGGTGCGTGCCATGTCCTATCTTGTCATCACAACAAGGTTAGCTATTAGAGTACTACTACCTACCTTCTAGTTTAAAGGGCTCGATTCAAAAAATTCACCTACTCTTAGCAAGATAGAGGCGGTGGAATAGTTTTTGTAGTCTGCAGAAGTACTCAACTAATGTTGTCGTTCTTCACAAAAAAAATATGTTTACCAATGCATGCATGAACACTAGTTACTCTAACCCACCTTTCTTCTTTAATTCTTTGCCACATCAGCATGTTTGCTATTCCCGTGTGCATGATACCAGCTAAGATACCACCATTATGGCCAGCCTTAATCATCACATGCAATAATTTAGTGCACCTTGAAATATGAACATGTGTGGGCGTGTATGTTTGAAATGACTTGAGAGTATACCTAGCCCGACATGCAAGATGACTTATTATGCACCGTCCCCCATACCTGCAGGAAGCCCGTTCATCTCCAAATCTTTTCCTCTCCATGTGTGGAAACAATATGCCTGCCAGACTCTCCTTCTCCCTCCGGTGGTCCCACCACTCCACCCCATGTGGAAAAAATCCGCATGCATGACTCTAGTCTCCTCCCCCCATGCTCGTCCAATCCATTGTGACCAGCAATATTTCCACCCCTTCCCTCCCCCGTAATTTACTCCAACAAATATGCCCATGTAGCTGTTACGTTAATCACGCAACATATCTTCCGGGACGCTGCTTCAGTTACTTAACTGCAAGTGCATTGGATCACTGACATATGGGCCCAACAAGGGTCTGGCCCACATGTCAGTGACGCAATTGGACCTGCAGTTAAGTCAGTGCAAGCTCAGTCCATATCTTACGTAGGTGTCCCATTGCTCACTATAAATACTACGCCTCCCACAACATTCGGAAGAACGCTCACGTTCATCGCTATCTCCTCCCCCGCCCTCTCACGTCGACCACCATGGCATTGCCCATCCCAAGCCATAGGCGCCCCTTGCTGCACCGTCCAGACGGTCACGCGTTGCCATTCCGTTCCTCGCCACCACTAGTTGAGGAGGACGCGTCGGCGTTCCACTCCTCGCCGCGACGCGTCGAGGTGGACGCATCGGCGTTCCCAATCTCGCCAGCACGCACGTCGGAGGACGCGTAAGCTCCCCGATACGAGGAGAACACCGCGCCGCCCGCCGAGCCCCCCAGCCTTGAGGAGCTTTGGAAAGAAATGGATGTCGCCATGTGGGAGGCTTTGCCGCCGGCAAAGCACGCCAAAATAGAGGCAGAGAAGAAGGCCGAGGAAGAGAAGCGCGTCGCGGGGCAAGCTTCCTGGCAGGTCTATGTCGCGTCCGAGAGAGTCAGGCAATTGACTCTTTGGCAGAAGGCTCATGCAAGGGCCGTGAGGGTGGCAGAGGATGCCCGTGCCAAAGCCCTGGGTGCAGTCGGGCCCAAGCGCCTCATCTACGCTTGCCGGTATGTGGACCGGGTGCATGCTTCCAGCGAGGAGGAGTACCTGCTGGCACCGGATCACCACACCGGTGAGATCATGCTCACCCGCTGGCAAGCCGCCAATCAACACCTCGCGAGTTGTGAGGTTGAGGAAGAGGTGTTGTGTCAGCGCGCTGGGAAACGACCGTGCACCAGGGCACTCGTGGCGCGCCGCAAGCGCTCCTGCGAGCGTCGGGGCTTTTAATTGGAGTATAATTTAGTTTCGTAAGGTGATCTCATTAGTTTTGGGACGCAAATGATAAATCCTGAACGTTAGGGAATTATTAGCGTCCTTAATTAAGTATGTAAGAGGGAAAGTTTGGAAACCTTGTGTATTTGTACGCATTTTGTAAGTAGATGCATATAGCACAAACTTTAGTACTATATACTATCGCACTACATGTCTCTCTCTATATATGCTTGCAGACTCTGCTACTCCCTCCGTCCAGGTGAATAAGTCATCTTTCGTTGTGCTCTGTGACCAAGAAGGAGGGAAGACTTTATACACCTAGACGGAGGGAGTACTACTATTACTTATGTACGGACAAATGCACGTTTTAACATTACGATGCGGTTTTTGTAAAAGTAGAAAAACAGCACTAGTCAAGCTTGTGAAACGATTCAATGCAAAACAAATGCAAAAATGCTCGTTTGATTGTTTACTTTTAGCTTCCTTCTCTGTGGTTATTTCTCTGTCATACTTTGTACGGAGTATCTCATTGGTCGGAAAGGCATGCAAATTCCCAAACCGCTTCCTACACCCTGTATCAATTTTTTTGCCTAACAAGTTGTGCCATGCAATTGGAATTCCACTTGAGTACTAGTACTACTAGTAGGAGTAGCAGGGGCCAGTTTGCTTAGGCTTCTAGATTAGTAGTAATCCCATTACTACTAGCTCCGTCCTGGTTTATTGGTCCCCATTGTAATCTGTGTCAAATTTTAATCATAAATTTAACTAATAAAATGTTTGTGATATAACATGCACTAACATTTTATCAGTTAAATCTTTGGTCAAAATTTACCACAAATTACAATAGTGAGGAATAAACTAGGACGGAGGTACTCCCTCCATTTTTGTATACAAGGCAACTATAAAAAATACATTTTGCATCTATACAAGGCCACCAACAGTAATCGAGACAAATATTAATGATGTTTCCTCGTACTAGTAACCCATGGCTTAATTACTAGCATGCATGTAGTGGATGATAGTGACAAACTCATCTACTTCCTCTCTCACGCCCACTCAATTTCTTCTAATGTGCATGCACCCTATTAATTAACCCAGTAAACGAGAAAATAAATTGATTTGTAAAGCACACATTGATTTTTATCTTGGTACCTGCAATTTTAGTTTGTGGTCTTGTATATAAAAATGAAGGGAGTACTAGTAGTAGTTTAGAAACCCAAATGAATGAGTGAGGCGCCTTAATGTTACTCTGCATGTGACTAGTCTTATGGTAAAAGCTGGGGAAGAGACGGCTTATTTTTTAAGCCGCCAAAAGAACTGGCCCTAGGAGTAGTAGCTAGGGATACTAGGAGTAGTAGCTAGGGATCGAGTGTGCGAGATGAACCGAAGAAAGTAAATGTAGAGAGATGAAATGCAAAAAGACGAAGGGATGTGATGGTTGCTTATCCGTTTATTTTACCAGGCCACTTATTACTGGCAGTGGTTGGGTTTTGTGATATGACGGCTTTACTGCCGCGCCACGAGCGGAGTGATACTCCCGTGCAACGCCGCCCTCTACACTTGTACTACATTGGTCGTGGTTTATTAGTCCCCCATTGAATTTGACTGAAGATTTAACTAGCAAAATGTTAGCGCATGTCAACAAAAACTATATCGTTGGATTCATATTTGAACATAGTTTTCAATGATATAATTTTAGGTGACATGCATCAGCATTTATCGTACTATATATAATGTTAGTTCAATTTTTGGTCGTACTAATATATAGTAGTAAGGTGCCCGTGCGTTGCACGGAAGAGTGAAATGCATTGATCGGGGAGTTGTTTATTTTTACAAAGGATGTGGGGATCATCTCATGTGTAACAGGTATCGATAGGTTTCTTCGGATATTATTCCATCTCTAGAGCTCACACACATCCGGGTGAAATAGATAAAAAGGTATCTTTTGCAAACAAAAGCATTCAACTGTTCAACCTGCATCCAAAACTTGTGAAGAAATAACACTTACTGTGCTTTGCAAGAAATGATCTTTAAGAATTAGTTTTTGAGTATCGATTGTTATACATGTTGGCTACAGATGACATGGCACTTTCTGGTAGTCAACCGTTGGCTATACTATTAAGTATTAACCATGCCCTTATACACCTAGACGGAGGGATTAAATCAAGATGACTTGGAAGGGGCAGAGGAGATGTAAGAAATGGTTCATAGTAAGTCGTTCACCAGTACTGTAGTAAAAGTTCATACATGGAAGATTCTAGACTAAACCATAAAAAATACACTTTTATTCATGCGCGATACTCCAATAGAGCAAGATCATGCATGGAAGTCTCCACATGCTTAAACAGCGGATTACATTGAGCGAAAACTAATGATCAACATTTAACTTGATAATGTGTATGTCTAGGTGAACCTCCTTGTAGTCCCCGTGCACCGCATTGGCGGGTTAATAAGACCATGAGTTTTTCATGTCCACATCGGCGGGAAGGTCCCGGCTCGGCAGAGTCCAAGTCAGTTCGATGTAGCCGATGTCGCCGCCCACGTGACCCGGAGGGGTAGTAACACTGAGCATGCACCCGTACATCGGCCTCGTGTCAGTGTCAGCGTCAGTGGCGTCGCCCCTAACGCACACTACAGAGACGGGGCGGAGGCCTGCATGGGCCTCGCCGGTGCCCACGATCAAGAGGAAGATGCTGCCGTCCTCCTCCGAGACTAGCAGGCGGCGGTGATCCTCCAGCGACTCCGGCATGGTGAATGGGTAGCACGTCTCGTACTTGATGTTCTCCACCAACGGCCAGTAGTGACCGCTGCACGCATCTGTGAGGTGATGCACCATGTCCGCCGGCGAGCCCCAAAAAGGCATAAGGCACTCATAGTAGTAGAGGAAGGGCTCCTTGGAGGCATCGACCAGGCCATCCATGAAACGGGAGTGGCCGTAGGGGATGTTGCGCCAGTTGAATATATGAGCAAGTTACTATGAGATTTAATCCGAATAAGCACAAAATAAATCATGATGGATATAACAGAGATGAAACCAATCATCTGGACTAGCATAGTAGTAGGATACAGAGTAGAAACATGAATTCTACCACGGTTTCGAATAGGAAGGACAGAAACACATACGGTGCAACGGGAGCAGGCAGTTGGCGTTGAGGTTGCCGCCCATGTCATTGAGGAAGAGGTTGCCGAGGTCGGGGAAGAAGTCATCATCGGTGAAGTCGTGGCTGCCAGCAGTCGCGAGAGTGCGCTCTCCAAATTTCAACAGCGCCCGCCGAACGGAGCGCAGGAGGGAGTGGCTGTAGGGGACATTGCGGCCGCCGAATGGAGCGCAAGAGTAGCACATGAAGCAGTAGATGGTGTCCTTACTAGTACTCCCTAGTCTCTACTCTTATAGAAAACCGAGTTGGTGATGATGGTGTGCCTTCCATCTTGTAATATAGACCGTCCGATCTATATCTGACGGATAGAAATCCAACTATGACAACTTTACAAAAGATACCCACACCTCTCTCCACATTTACAGATAAGGCCTTGCCTCATTCATCCTTATCTCCCACAACCTCATGCTCCTCCCTAAGTCCCTATCTCTACTCTTATCTCTATCTCTACTACTCTTCTTTTTTTTATAACAAATCGAATAGTATTGCGCCGTCTGCAGCACGCCCGGCTGAACATGCCTCCTCGCCTCCATCGTCACCAACTGAGTCTTTTATAGGAGTAGGAGTAGAGAAAAAACCGAGTTGGTGATGATGGTGTGACGTGCAATGCACGGGCATCTTGCTATTCTTTTGCATATAATTCCAAACACCATGTAGACACGGTCTTTGACCATTTTACAACTATGTTAGTATCATTGTTTTTTTTGACGACATGTTAGTACCATTGTTAGAGGTTAGCCGGTGCAAGTTATTGCCCCGGGTGTTTTAACCTTTTTTTAGTAATGATATCTGGCGTTTCTTGGCACGAGCTCAACCCTGGCGAACCCCATGTAACCGTCAGATTTCCATCCGACGGTGGCCTGTTTTTAAGCCATTCGACAGTAGTATTTTACAAAACCGCCACCCTTACACGCATACTGTAACTGCGTCGCGGGTGTTTGCAACTGCCATGTCTCGCAGCGAACGTTTGCTGGGGATTGGAGTTAGCACGGTTTGTAGTTGTTCCACGCTCGGGCATTGAAGTTTGTAACTATTTTAGATTAGAATATACTACTCCTCCGGTGCTAGCAGAAGAGCAGAGTCCTACTCTACTACTCTACTCAAGCAAGTTAGGGCATAGTAGTAGGTACTGTAGGGAGTACACCTATTGTGATCACTCAAGCAAGTTGTCTGGCATCGATATGACCCTACGCTGCTGGTATGTGTCTCGTAAGTCAAGCGGCGTGCTGTAGTCATCGTCATCTTTGTCCGCACATAATCTCGTCCAATCTTCCATCCCCGCTAAGGCACCTCCCCCCTCGTCCGAAACCCAAGCACTAACAATGGCAGAATCGAGAAGCGTCCGTCGAAAGAGTGGCTGGAATTCGCTCCCCATAGAGGTAATAAAGCTCATTGTTTCGCTGTGGACAATCTCAGTACCATGCTGCTCACCGTGTGCTCGTCGGGGTTATACCATTTACTCAAAGCCCTCAGGCCGGAGCTTTTTAAGCCAGCTCCTTTCTTGCTGATGCCGCATGATCTTCAGAAACGGCATGTCACGCAGCATAACGATCATAGGGTGGCGAGCATCAACCCCCTTGACTGCAATCCGATCCCCGTCACCCTCAACTACATTAATGGTATGTACTGGGTCAGCATGAACACGTCTTGGATGGTGCTCGTCGACGGCCGTGGCAGCTGGATACTCGTGGAGGTCTACACCCGGCGATTGATCCCCCTTCCTTCGATTAACATTGCATTGATTTGGCACCGCGGCCCAGAATACTCGGAATCTTACAGTAGCCAACATGATACCAAGTTTGATTTGCTCAAGGTTGTAATCTGCCAAGTGCCCACAAGATCTGTGAATTATAAAGACTTCAGGCTAATTGTGTTCTTCAACCGCGGTTTCGCCTATCTGACAGGTCACTGTGGTAAGTGGATAAATCTGCACGTCCATCGCAGGATCATACATCCTCCATGGTTCTCTGATGCCATTGAACACAAGGGCTTCATTTATGCTGTCGACTCCTTCTATGGCTGGACGTATTGCTGGCCTACTCCAGTCATCGCTACAAACGGCTGTTACAGCAGTATGTTACTTTCCTATGATATCATGATGGCTTGATTATATTACTGTCAACATTTACTGAAAAAATATTCATGCTCATAACATGTTGTTCTTAAGATTGACTACATCAAGAGCCCTTTTTTATTTGACTCCAACTTGATATGATGTTGTAGGCCGCCTGGTGTACCTAACCTTCCTAATCTCAGAACCTTTCAAAGAAAAGCGACATGGCAGTTGCAGGTGGTTCCTGGCTCGATCAGACGATGGCGAACGATTGATGATCATTAGCATGTACCAGACATGTTGTTTTGCGGAATACAATTACAGTCACTGCAAGGTCTTTGAGCAGGATCCCAGCTTCTCTGGGCCTTCAGGAACTTTTGACTGGAGGCTGGTAAGTAGCATTGGTACATGTTCTCTATTTGTCGGACTAAATTATCCGATTAACCAGGAGATAACCGACGACAAGGATCATGATGGCAGCGCGGTTTCGTTCATCAAGCAAAACTGTGTGTACACAGCATACCATGCGTCTCTGCATGCACCATACCTTGATATGTGCTGCTACGCTCTGCAGCCCAAAGTAGGAGAGAGGGTCGCAAGTATCAGACTTTGACCTGCTGGCTGGAGTTTCCCCCGTCAGGCACCCATCTGGTTCAAGCCGTCATCCAATCTCCACAGCTTAATAAATAGTAACGTCTAACTGAGCCAGTTAGTTAGATGCGTACACTTGGTGTAGTAGGATCTTTATTTCGTTTGATGCATACAATTGTTCTTTTTTGGTAGCCCTTTTGTAATAATGGCTGATGTTTGGTTTGGAAGAGAGAGTTGCATCTTCACTCTTCTTGCCTGCTTACTACTTCTGTTGCACCCCCCAACCCTGGTTGCTGCTGCTGTTTTCAATGTACAATCAGTAGTATATTTCGTCTGTTGGTTGAATAAATGTGTTGTTAGAACGACAAACACAATGTTGTGGAAGTCGTTGCACGGTTCGATCCTTAGTGCCCTGTACCGTATGTAACGCATACTATTTTTCGTACGGAACACATTTTCCACTTGTTGATAACATGCAACCCACTAATGAAGGCCCAATAGAGGAGTCCATAATTAACTGGAAGGGAGGCTCTCACATGAATCCGGCCCAGGTACATGCTCATGGTCCCCTAAACATAAATAAGTAAATAAATAAATAAAGCTAAATGCTCATGCACCAGTTCTTTAAATTCATGATTTAATAGGAGGATATTATTTCCTATGATAGTGTCGTTACATTCAGTCGATATTATTCTCGGGCAAAGATAGCGACCAGTCTTCTTTCTCCCAGCATTTTCTTCCTGGAACCAGCGGACCCATGCAAATCGTAGTTAACGTCATAAATAGTTCCGATCCATTTTTATTTTTCAATAAGAATGTCCAACCCAGCCCAGCACATTGGCGACAACACTTTATCCTCCGCCTTGGTGCGCTCGCCGCGGCACCGCCGTCCGACCCTGTCAACATAGTTTTTTTGAAACGGTCCCTGTCAACATAGTGAATTGGGAGAGAACTGTAGTTGTGAGTATGACAGTACGGACCCACAAGTTCCACTACCGAACACAAGCAAGCGCCTCTTTTACTACTCAGATGCACCCCTCGTTTTTTTACTCTAATCCACCCTGCTGATATCTGGGACCCACATCATTTTTAACGTATAGTTAATTAATGACAGAATTGCACAACTTTTTTTTGAGTAGTAATTCGGAGGAGCAGGCTATAAACTGGGTTGTGTGGTCTTTGTGGCCCGTCTAACAACATGACCAGTCCAGCAGGTTTTTCTTTGGGAAAATAGGTAGACCAGTATTTCTTTTTGAAGAATACCCAAGCTAGGCCATTTTGTTTTCTCCGACTTACTAGGCTGCAAATCTTTCAAGACGAGGAGGGATGTATTCCGGCCTGGCCAAAGAGTATGGTCAGTGTCTGTTAAAGGTAATATCAAACGGGTTGAAAATTCCAAAAAAAATATAGCAAATGGGGTATTAGTTTCTTTTTTTATTTTTGTTCTTCACTGATATTTTATAGTATTTCATTGGATTTAAAATGACATAGTACTAATTTATTTTTAAATTTGTTTTAGTATGGCTACTAATTTTTGGATTAAGAATATTTTGTTCCCCAACAAAAATTTATGAATTTTCGAAATTTCGCACATATTTAGTTGATTTTTTAACCCTGGTACTGACCAGAAAATGGGCAGCAATTCTAAAAATGGAAAACAGGCTGTAATAAATTCCATATGAATTCGAAAATGAGTAAAAAATATAAAAATAATAGCAAATGGGCTGTACACG
The DNA here is from genome assembly GCF_018294505.1 of Triticum aestivum. Lineage (NCBI taxonomy): Eukaryota > Viridiplantae > Streptophyta > Magnoliopsida > Poales > Poaceae > Triticum > Triticum aestivum. The sequence goes on along the minus strand of NC_057798.1, from coordinate 368,895,604 downwards.
CCACAGATTTTGAGGCTGGCTTGTTTACGAAAGGCTTTTTCAGTCAACACACGATTCTAGCAGCAGTGACTGTTGGATGTCCATCCAACGGCCGACGTGCTTCTTCAATCTCTCATCTTCCTGCTCTAGCCGCCTAAACTAGCGCCGGGGGGACTTCCTGCTCCCTCCTCCTGTGGCCCGCTGTGATGCCACGCAGGCTTGCCCGGCCCACCCTACTCCCTCCGCTGGCCTGGCCGCACGCAATCAACTGCCTCCTTATTACGCGAACAAAAATGATTCCTCCCACTGACATCTGGGGTGCAGTGAGGGAGTCCTGGATTAGGGGGTCCTCGAACAGCCAGACTATGTACTTGTGCCGGACTGTTGGACTATGAAAATACAAGATTGAAGACTTCGTCTCGTGTCTGGATGGGACTCTCCTTTGCGTGGAAGGCAAGCTTGGCAATTCGGATATGTAGATTTCCTTCTCTTTAACCGACTCTGTGTAACCCTAGCCCCCTCCGGTGTCTATATAAACCGGAGGGTTTAGTCCGTAGGACAACAACAATCATAATCATAGGCTAGCTTCTAGGGTTTAGCCTCTACGATCTCGTGGTAGATCAACTCTTGTAATACTCATATCATCAAGATCAATCAAGCAGGAAGTAGGGTCTTACCTCCATAGAGAGGGCCCGAACCTGGGTAAACATTGTGTCCCCCGCCTCCTGTTACCATTAGCCTTAGACGCACAGTTCGGGACCCCCTACCCGAGACCCGTCGGTTTTGACACCGAAATTGGTGCTTTCATTGAGAGTTCCACAGTGTCGTCACGGTAAGGGTTGATGGCTCCTTCAATTGTCCACAATGATGCGATCTAGGGTGAGGTTTACCTCCCTGGACAGATCTTCGTATACGGCGGCTTCGCACTGCGGGCCAACTCGCTTGGCCATCTGGAGCAGATCGATAGCTACACCCCTGGTCATTAGGCCAGGTTTGAAAGCCTGAACTACACTGCCGACATCCGCGGAGACTTGATCTTCGACGGGTTCGAGCCCATGACAGGTGCGCCATATAGTCACGATGAGCATGACTTAGATCTGCCGCCGGACGGTGTTCAGGAGAACGCACCTGCATCTGCCCTGGCTTTAAATCCGGCGTAGATCGTGCCATCCGAGGACGGGTGGATGGGCCCCGCCACGGAGGCCGCACACTCAGCGGCGATAGAGCCGAAAACAGATCCCACTCCTAAGGATATCTATGTCTTCGGACCCTCGGACTTGTCTCCAACCAGGGGCTCCGAACCACGTGCATCCGTGCCCATCGGAGCTGATTGGGCACCGGTCATGGAGTTTAGCTCCGCGGATATCTTTCAGCACTTGCCCTTGGGTGACGTGCTAAATTCATTAAAATCTCTCTTCCTGTCAGGAGACTCTTCGCCGAACTATGTCCGGCTTGAGTGGGAAGCGGACGACGAAGAAATTCGTTCCCCACCCACCACCCACTTAATAGCCACTGTCGACGACTTAACCGAGATGCTTGATTTCGACTCCAAAAACATCGACGGTATGGACGACGATGCCGGAGAAGAACAGGAACCACCGCCCAAAGGGCGCTAGACAGCCACCTCATCATATGATATATATATATGGTGGACACACCCAAAGAAAGAAATGGCGATGAGGCAATGGAGGATAATCCCCTTGAGAAGCAATCTAAGCGCCGGCGTCAGCGGCACCGCTCTAAGCCCCGTCATAGCAAAAATAGTGGTACCCGCACAAGAGACAATAGCACTCCGGATGAAGCCAGATACGGAAACAATCCTGCCTAGCCAAGCTTCGAGCAAGCCGGACGGGAGGATGGGCAAGCTAGCCCTGATAAACTGGGAATGGATGGAGACTCGGTGGATGACAATTACATGCCCCTCTCCAAAGACGAGGTGAGCCTCGGCGACGAAGAATTAATCGTGTCTGAGGATCCCGTCGAGCAGGAGCGCTTCAAGCGCCGACTTATAGCCACTGCAAAAAGCCTGAAGAAAAAGCAGCAGTAGCTTCAAGCTGATCAAGATCTGCTAACTGATAGATGGGCTGAGGTCCGGGCAGCCGAGGAATACGGACTCGAGCGCCCAACCAAAAGTTACCCAAAGCGCAGGTTGTTACCTCAATTCAAGGAGGAGGCACTAGAGCCTACACTACCAGTGCAGGATGTGGTTGACCGGCCACCTCGTGGCCGAGACAAAGCAGCATATCAGCCTGAACACCAGCCCGCACCCCGTCGCCAAACAAACAAAAAGACGAAGGCCCGGGGCTACACGCATGACCTGCGAGACGAATTGGAAAACAAAACAGGACAGTCAAGATCAATCTACGGATCACGGGGGCGCGCCCCAATGCGTGATGATGTCCGCCATGCCGGATATACTAAATACAAATCCGGTCGGGCCGAATACAACAGACCAGACTCAGTTGAACTGCGTCGTGATATAGCCCAGCATAGAGGCACCGCACACCCCCTATGCTTCACTGACGAAGTAATGGAGCATGAATTCCCAGAAGGGTTTAAACCCATGAATATCGAGCCCTACGATGGGACTATAGACCCCGTGGTATGGATAGAAGATTTCCTTCTCCACATTCACATGGCCCGCGGCGATGATCTACATGCCATCAAGTACCTCCCACTAAAATTCAAGAGACCGGCTCGGCATTGGCTGAATAGTTTGCCGGCAAACTCCATTGTAAGTTGGGAGAACTTGGAAGGAGCATTCCTGGATAACTTCCAGGGCACTTATGTGCGACCACCGGATGCTGATGATTTAAGTCACGTAACCCAACAGCCCAAAGAGTCAGCCAGGAAATTCTGGACTCGGTTCTTAACCAAAAAGAACCAAATTGTCGATTGTCCGGATGCTGAAGCCCTAGCGGCCTTTAAGCATAACATCTGTGACGAGTGGCTTGCCCGACACCTCGGCCAAGAGAAGCCGAAGTCCATGGCAGCCCTCACGACACTCGTGACCCGCTTTTGTGCGGGCGAGGATAGCTGGATGGCTTGTAGCAACAGCACATCAAGAAATCCTGGCACCTTAGATGCCAAAGATAGCAACGGCAAGCCCCGACGCAACAGACACAAGCGTCGCAACAATGGCGATAACGCCGAAGACACGGCCATCAATGCCGGATTTAGTGGCTCTAAGTCCAGTCAGCAGAAAAAGCCATTCAAAAGAAACAATCCGGGCCCGTCCAGTCTGGACCTCATACTCGATCGATCATGTCAAATTCATGGCACCCCCGATAAACCATCCAACCACACCAATAGAGAATGTTGGGTGTTCAAACAGGTCGGCAAGTTGAATGCTGAAAACAAGGAAAAGGGGCTGCATAGTGATGACGACGAGGAGCCCTGGCTACTGAACACAGGAGGACAGAAGAAATTTCCTCCCCAAGTAAAAATGGTAAATATGATATACGCAACCCATATTCCCAAGCGGGAATGGAAGTGTGTACTAAGGGACGTCTACGTGATGGAGCCAGTCGCCCCAAAGTTCAACCCATGGTCTTCTTGTCCGATCACTTTCAATCGCAGGGACCATCCGACCAGTATCCGTCATGGTGGTTTGGCCGCATTGGTCCTCGACCCCATCATTGACGGATTCCACCTCACACGAGTCCTTATGGATGGTGGCAGCAGCCTGAACCTGCTCTATCAGGGTACAGTGCGCAAAATGGGCATCGATCCCTCAAGGATCAAACCCACCAAAACCACCTTTAAAGGTGTCATACCAGGTGTAGAGGCATGTTACACGGGCTCAATCACACTGGAGGTAGTCTTCGGATCTCCGGACAACTTCCGAAGCGAGGAGTTAATCTTCGATATCGTCCCCTTCCGCAGTGGCTATCACACACTGCTCTAACGAACCGCATTTGCCAGATTCAATGTGGTATCGCATTACGCATACCTCAAGCTCAAAATGCCAGGACCTCGTGGGGATATAACAGTCAATGGAAACACAGAGCGCTCCCTCCATACGGAGGAGCACACTGCGGCCCTCGCAGCAGAAGTACAGAGCAACCTTCTTAGGCGGACCTCCAATTTGGCAATAAAACCCCCGGACACCACCAAGCGAGTCCGAAGTACTCTGCAACAGGATCATCTGGCATGTCCAGAGGTCGCCTAGCAATTCGGCCTCCGTCCTATTCCCAGTCAAGCGGTGAAATTTGTGCCATGCGTACATAATTACGCACTTAAAATACCATGGGCCTAGAGGGAGGCACACCTAGAATGCGGTCCACAATGCGGCTCAGCCGCCCCAGGATCTGTATACCTTCACCCCTTTTCTTTCTCTCAGGTCCCTATTTTCTAGAGGCTCTTCCGATAGCCTGATTATCGGACCCATCACGGGACGGAAACACCAAGGAGGCAAGGAGCTTTGACGTACAAGGGAATCCCCAGGTGGTCTCTGATAACAATCGCTATACCTGTTTTACATACCCACACGTAGCTCGCCCTTGGTTAGGACATGTCAAATAGTCCTATTTTGCTTATAGCACTACTTGTATACATACGCCTTGACGTGTTATTCAAATAACAATGGAAAATAACGTACAACGTCAACTTATTATTACATTTCTTTATCTTTTTCCTTGACTGTTTATTTATTACAAATTGCACCCATACATTTTGGTACGTTCAGCTCGCCAAGGGCTTCAGTGTACCACATAACACAGCAAGAAAATTCCGAACACTTCCGACAGTGCGGCACCCCGAACTTATAGCATTATATGCATCAGCTCCGAATCATGTCTTGGGTCAATAGTTGGGTTTGCCCGGCTCCCATGTTTTGCTGCCTAATGTTCCGCTATATCGGCTAAGGTGGCACAGGGAGAACTATTGCGATTGTGTCCCAGTTCTTTCGGATGAGCACCTCAGTAGAGAAAGCCGAAAACTGACTGTCATGATGCGGCGAGAGCTGGTCGCTGTTCGAGAGGTCTCAAATCCTTCAAGATTTTTTTCGCTTTGGGTGAGGAATCGGCATTTGTCCGATTTAGGCATGTATAGCGCCCCAAGTTCGGCCTTCCGAATACCAGGGGCTACGCCAAAATTGAAAATTATAGAACTTCTATGGCTAAGTAAGAGTGATAAAGATGTATAGTCCAATTGCCTTGTTTGTTGCGTTAAACTCCTCCTTAAAGGACCAAATATTTGGATAAAGAGTGTTTAGATTTATCCCGAACACCCCGGTACTAGTTACATGGGGGAAGAAGCCGATGACTGGCCAACTCTCAAATTTTATAAACAGCCGCACAGAAGGTAAAATTTTAAATCAGCAAGCATTATATTGCGCAAAAGAACTTGTTTCATATTACAGGATAAAATGAGTGTATTCACTCAAAGATTACATCCTTCGCACATTGCTCCGCCACAAGGTGGGGGCCCTTCTGGACACTATCATAATACTTTTCGGGGTGGCGATGCTCCTTGCCCTTCGGCGGCCCTTCGGTCATCAGCTTCTCGGCATCCATCTTCACCCAGTGCACTTTTGCACGGGCGAAGGCCATTCACGCACCTTCAATGCAAACTGACCGCTTTATAACTTCAAGATGCAGACAAGCACTCACAAGCCGCGTTACTAGGCCGAAGTAGCTGTTGGGCAGGGGCTCGGCAGGCCACAGCCGGACTATGAGGTCCAGCATGGCCAGTTCGGCCGCCTTGTGCAGTTCGACTAGTTGCTTCAGCTGGTCGCTCAAGGGCATCAGATATTCAGTCCCAATATACTGAGACCATAACAACATCTCTGTCGAGCTCCCATCTTCAGCTCAGTAGAACTCTACGGCATCAGATATGTTGCGCTGCAGATCTGCGAATGCTCCTGGAGAGCTCCAAATTCGGATAAGTAAAAGGAAAGTCTCCTTCACATGCTTGTGTTTGCGCAACCCCTGCTGTCACTGGGTAAGGACACCGCAAGATTGAACCCAAAGCTAAGCACTTCTCCCATGGCAAGAAAGATCAATCTAGTATGCCAAACCAAACTGATAATTCGAAGAGACTTGCAAAGATAACTCAATCATACATAAAAGAATTCAGAGGAGATTCAAGTATTTCCCATAGATAAACTTGATCATAAACCCACAATTCATCGAATCTCGACAAACACACCGCAAAAAGAGTTTACATCGAATAGATCTCCACAAGAGAGGGGGAGAACATTGTATTGAGATCCAAAAAGAGAGAAGAAGCCATCTAGCTAATAAATATGGACCCGTAGGTCTATGGTAAACTACTCACAACTCATCGGAGGGGCAAGGATGTTGATGTAGAAGCCCTCTGTGGTCGATTCCCCCTCTGACGGAGCGCCGGCGAAGGCTCCAAGATGGGATCTCGTGGATACAGAAGGTTATGGCGGTGCAAATTGTGTTTCGTTGGCTCCTTGGATGTTTTTGGGGTACGTAGGCTTATATAGGAGGAAAAAGTATGTCGGTGGCCACCCGAGGGGCCCACGAGACAGGGGGCGCGCCCTATAGGGGGGGCGCCCTACCCTCTCGTGGCCGCCTCAGATGCTTCTTGACTTGCACTCCAAGTCCTCTGGATCATGTTCGTTCCAAAAATCGCGCTCCCGAAGGTTTCATTCCGTTTGGACTCATTTTGATATTCCTTTTCTTCTAAATACTGAAATAGGCAAAAAAAACAGCAATATGGGTTGGGCCTCCGGTTAGTAGGTTAGTCCCAAAAATAATATAAATATGTAAAATAAAGCCCATAAACATCCAAAAGGGGTAATATAATAGCATGGAACAATAAAAAATTATAGATACGTTGGAGACGTATAAGGCATCCCCAAGCTTAATTCATGCTCGTCCTTGAGTAGGTAAATGATAAAAAAGAAATTTTTGATGTGGAATGCTACCTAGCATAATTCTCAAGTAATTTTCTTTATTGTGGCATGAATGTTCAGATCCAAATGATACAAAATAAAAGTTCATATTAACATGAAAATGGTGATACTTCAACCATACTAATCAAAGTAATCATGTCTTCTCAAAATAACATGGCCAAAGAAAGTTATCCCTACAAAATCATATAGTCTGACTATTGCTCTATCTTCATCACACAAAGTATATAATCATGCACAACCCCGATGACAAGCCAAGCAATTGTTTCATACTTTAATAATCTCAAACTCTTCCAACTTTCACGTAATACATGAGCGTGAGCCATGGACATAGCACTATATGTGGAATAGAATGGTGGTTGTGGAGAAGACAAAAAGGAGAATATAGTCTCACATCAACTAGGCGTATCAACGGGCTATGGAGATGCCCATTAATAGATATCAATGTGAGTGAGTAGGGATTGCCATGCAACGGATGCACTAGAGCTATAAATATATGAAAGCTCAACAAAAGAAACTAAGTGGGTGTGCATCCAACTCGCTTGCTCACAAAGACCTAGGGCATTTTGAGGAAGCACATCATTAGAATATACAAGCCAAGTTCTATAATGAAAAATTCCCACTAGTATATGCAAGTGACAACATAGGAGACTCTCTATCATGAAGATCATGGTGCTACTTTGAAGCACAAGTGTGGAAAAAGAGATAGTAGCATTGTCCCTTCTCTCTTCTTCTCTCATTTTATTTTTTTTCTTTTTCTTTCTTTTTTTTCTTTTTCTTCTCTTTTTTTTCTTTGGCCTTTCTTTTTTTTCTTTTTGGCCTTTCTCTTTTTTTCTCTTTCTTCTTTTTTTTCTTTTTGTAAAGTCCGAAGTCTCATCCCGACTTGTGGGGGAATCATAGTCTTCATCATCCTTTCCTCACTAGGACAATGCTCTAATAATGAAGATCATCACACTTTTATGGATTTACAACTCAAGAATTACAACTCAAAGCTAGAACAAGATATGACTCTATATGAATGCCTCCGCCGGTGTACCGGGATATGCAATGAATCAAGAGCGACATGTATGAAAATTATGAAGGTGGCCTTGCCACAAATACAATGTCAACTACATGATCATGCAAAAAGCAATATGACAAAAGTAATGCGTGTCATATGAACGGAACGGTGGAAAGTTGCATGGCAATATATCTCGGAATGGATATGGAAATGCCATGATAGGTAGGTATGGTGGCTGTTTTGAGGAAGGTATATGGTAGGTGTATGGTACCGGCGAAAGTTGCGCGGCACAAGAGAGGATAGCAATGGTGGAAGGGTGAGGTGCGTATAATCCATGGACTCAACATTAGTCAAAAGAACTCATGTACTTGTTGCAAAAATCTAGAAGTCATCAAAAACCAAAGCACTACGCGCATGCTCCTAGGGGGATAGATTGGTAGGAAAAAACCATCGCTCGTCCCCGACCGCCACTCATAAGGAAGAAAATCAATAAATAAAATTGTGCTCCAACTTCATCACAAAGCGGTTCACCATACGTGCATGCTACGGGAATCACAACCCTCAACACAAGTAATTTTCATAATCACCTCCACTAGCATGACTTTAATATCACTACCTCCATATATCAAAACAATTATCAAGCATCATATTGATCATAGCATCCAATTCTTTTCTATGATAGTTTTTATTATACCCAACTTGGATGCTCATCATTCTAGGACCAACTTTGTAACCATAGCAAATACCATGCTGTTCTAAAAGACTCTCAAAAAGATATAAGTGAAGCATGAGAGACTAGCAATATATTCAAAATTAAGTCACCACCGTGCTCTAAAAAATATAAGTGAAGCACTAGAGCAAAAACTATCAAGCTCAAAAGATATAAGTGAAGCACATAGAGTATTCTAGCAAATCCTAATCAAGTAGACTTCTCCCAAAAAGGTGTGTACAGCAAGGATGATTGTGGTAAACTAAAAATCAAAGACTAATATAATACACGATGCTCCACGCAAAACACATATCATGTGGTGAATAAAAATATAGCTCAAGTTACCAATGAACAAAGACGAAAGAGGGGATGCCTTCCCGGGGCATCCCCAAGCTTAGGATTTTGGCTATCCTTCAATATCTTTGGGTGCCATGGGCATCCCCAAGCTTAGGCTCTTTCCACTCCTTATTCCATAGTCCATAAAAGCTTTACCCAAAACTTGAAAACTTCACAACACAAAACTCAACAGGAAATCTTATAAGCTCCGTTAGTGAAAGAAAACAAAACCACCCCATAAGGTACTGTAATTAACTCATTATTTATTTATTTTGGTGTTAAACCTACTGTATTCCAATTTCTCTATGGTTTATAAACTATTTTACTAGCCATAGATGCATCAAAATAAGCAAACAACACACGAAAAACAGAATCTGTCAAGAACAGAACAGTCTGTACCAATCTGTAACTAACGTAAACTTCTGGAACTCTAAAACTCCTACTAAAATAGGAAGTCCTCTAAAATTAGTTTATTGATTGGAAGAAAAAAAGAATCGATGAAAAAGGACGTTTCTGTGATTTAACAAAACTAAATTCGTGCGCGCAAAGTTTCTATTTTTCAGCAGAATCAAATAAACTATCATCATAGGTTATCCTATAGGTTCTACTTGGCACAAACACTAACTAAAAGATAAAAACACATCTAAATAGAATGTAGATGCAAAATTTATTACTAAACAGGAACAAAAACAAAAAACACAAAGAAAATTGGGTTGCCTCCCAACTAGCACTATCGTTTAACGCCCCTAGGTAGGCATAAAAGCGAAGATAGATCTAAGTAGTGCCATCTTTGGCACTCAATTTTTTAATGGAGTTATGCTCAAGTACGGGAGGCTCTTTGCATTTCCCTTCATGCTCAGAGATCCTATGATCTAAGGCATCCAACCGCTTATTGTAAAGTGTGATCAAATTATTCATGCGGTTGATACTCCCAACAATATTCCTAAAAGGTTCAACAAGTTTTTGCAATTCAAGAAGTTTCTCTAAAATTTGGGTTCCTTCAAGAGATAAAGATCATCTTTCTTGTTGGGGAAGTACTCCTACTATCCCCTCTAAAATTTCATAAGTGGAAGTGGAATCAATCTCAATAAATTCCCCTTTTGCGGCAACATCGAGGAGTTGTTTGTGGGGTAAGGTTAACCCAATGTAAAAATTGCGAATTAAAATCTTGAAATCTCCTTCTAAAGCACAACTACGATAAGATTCTAACATCCTAAACCAAGAATCTTTTAAATTTTCTCCTTATTTTTGCTTGAAGTGGAGAACTTCAAAGTCGGGAGACGAAGGTATAAAAACTGAGCTAGCCATAACGACAAGGTAAAAGATCTAGCACACGAGCAAACAGAAAAAGGCAAGCGAAAAGAGAGAAGAGATTGGGAAAGAGAGGGTGAATAAAACGGCAAGGGTGAAGTGGGGGAGAGGAAAACGAGAGGCAAATGGCAAATAATGTAAATGCGAGGGAGATAAGTTTGTGATGGGTACTTGGTATGTCTTGACTTGAGCGAAGACCTCCCCGGCAACGGCGCCAGAAATCCTTCTTGCTACGTCTTGAGCTTGTGTTGGTTCTCCTTGAAGAGGAAAGGGTGATGCAACAATAGTAGCGTAAGTATTTCCCTCGGTTTTTGAGAACCAAGGTATTAATCCAGTAGGAGGCTCATCAAAAGTCCCACACACCTACACAAACAAACAAAGAACTCGCAACCAACGCAATAAAGGGGTTGTCAATCCCTTCACGGCCACTTGCGAAAGTGAGATCTAATAGAGATAATATGATAAGATAAATATATTTTTGGTATTTTATAATATAGATGCAAAAAGTAAAGATGCAAATAAAAGTAGATTGGAAGCAAATATGATAAGAGATAGACCCAGGGGCCATAGGTTTCACTAGTGGCTTCTCTCAAGATAGCATAAGTATTACGGTGGGTGAACAAATTACTGTCGAGCAATTGATAGAAAAGTGAATAGTTATGAGATTATCTAGGCATCATCATGTATATAGGCATCACATCCGCAACAAGTGGACCGACTCTTGCCTGCATCTACTACTATTACTCCACACATCGACTGACTCCTGCCTGCATCTAGAGTATTAAGTTCATAAGAACAGAGTAACGCCTTAAGCAAGATGACATGATGTAGAGGGATAAACTCATGCAATATGATATAAACCCCATCTTTTCATCCTCGATGGCAACAATACAGTACGAACAATACAATACGTGCCTTGCAACCCCTGATGTCACTGGGTAAGGACACCGCAAGATTGAACCCAAAGCTAAGCACTTCTCCCATGGCAAGAAAGATCAATCTAGTAGGCCAAACCAAACTGATAATTCGAAGAGACTTGCAAAGATAACTCAATCATACATAAAAGAATTCAGAGGAGATTCAAATATTTCTCATAGATAAACTTGATCATAAACCCACAATTCATCGGATCTCGACAAACACACCGCAAAAAGAGTTTACATAGAATAGATCTCCACAGGAGAGGGGGAGAACATTGTATTGAGATCCAAAAAGAGAGAAGAAGCCATCTAGCTAATAACTATGGACCCGTAGGTCTGTGGTAAACTACTCACAACTCATCGGAAGGGGCAAGGATGTTGATGTAGAAGCCCTCCATGGTCGATTCCCCCTCCGATGGAGCGCCGACGAAGGCTCCAAGATGGGATCTCGCGGATACAAAAGGTTACGGCGGTGGAAATTGTGTTTCGTTGGCTCCCTGGATGTTTTTGGGTATGTTGGCTTATATAGGAGGAAGAAGTACGTAGTGGCCTCCCGAGGGGCCCACGAGACAGGGGGTGCGCCCTATAGGGGGGGCGCCCTACCCTCTCGTGGCCGCCTCGGCTGCTTCTTGACTTGCACTCCAAGTCCTCTGGATCACGTTCGTTCCAAAAATCACGCTCCCGAAGGTTTCATTCCGTTTGGACTCCGTTTGATATTTCTTTTCTTCAAAATACTGAAATAGGCAAAAAAACAGCAATACGGGTCGGGCCTCCGGTTAGTAGGTTAGTCCCAAAAATGATATAAATATGTAAAATAAAGCCCATAAACATCCAAAAGGGGTAATATAATAGAATGGAACAATCAAAAATTACTTTGGAGACGTATCAGCTTTGCATAATGAATGCCTTACCCGTCGCAATCTTCTTGGCCGCCTAAATCTCCTGGAGGGCCTTTTGGGCTTCGGCCTTAGTGTCTCGTGCACTCTGGAGGGCCTTCGCAAGCTCGGACTCTTGCATCTTAGAGTCACGCTCCAAGGACTCGTATTTTTGGACGAAATCCTGGAGCTCTTGCTGGACCTTGTTGACTCGGGCCTCTTGCTTCTCGCGCTCGGCGCGCTCCTTGGCCGCTTTGTCTTCGGCCTCGGTCAGCGCCGTCTTAAGGGCCGCCACTTCGGTCGTGGCCCCTAGTAAAGTTCATGACGCTTTCATCAGCAGAAACCATTTTTCCTTTCTAAATATACACACGGGGTATTGTGTACCTTTGTTTTCCTCGAGCTACCTCTTCACGAGGTCGAGCTCTCACTCGGTCCGCTCCAGGTCCCGCTTCAGTCTGGAGACCTCCGCAGTACGACCGGCAGTGGCCAGCAGTGATGCCTGCTTATTCACATAGACATCTTTTGTTAGACTCATGCGGATGTTATTTGATCCTCTGTTCGGCCTTTCTTTCCGAACACCAAACAGAGCCAATTGTTGGCGCCCTTCCCGCTCATTATTTGGGAAGAGGCCCAGGGCCTCCCTCTATAAATAGGACTCGCCACCCCAGAGTAGAGGCATCCAGAGAATAGATCGACCAGGGAGAGAGAGAGAGAAGCGACTAAACTCACCATAGCAGTTCATCGCACCAGCTCAAGAACAGCCCCTCGCGAGGCTGTTCTCCCTTTGTACTACTCATCATCAGCCCAGAGGCAATCCACCACACCGCACACGGGAGTAGGGTATTACACCACAATGGTGGCCTGAACCAGTATAAATCTCGTGTCCCTTGTGTGTTCATCTTTCTTGCTTAGATCCTTGCGGGACTTCGAGACGTGAGCTGGTAGGGGAAAGATCTTCGTGCGCACCCCAGTGTTCGAACCTCAAGGGTCTGCTGGAACCCAAAATCCGACAACTACCTAAGTCCGAAATGTTGTGCATGATTAGGTACCAAGAGGACCCTCCCGAGGATGCACATGAAGATGGTCAAGCCCCCAAGTCCACGAAAGAAGAGAACCAACGGAAGAGGGTGAGGACAGCTTCCAAGCGCCGGACATCCAGCCATGGCCCCGGACATCCAGCCCCTGGAGATCTTCCCCACAGCCAGGAGTCTGCAGCAGAAGCTACATGGCCCGGACATCCGGCATCCAGCCGGACATCCGGCGTCCAGCTCGGACATCCGGCCCTCCGCACCGAAAATCCGGCAGCCAGCTCGGACATCCGGAAACGCCGTCCAGGGAGCACAGAAAGCTGCCCCGATAGCCCGGACATCCGGTCGTCACCTTGGACATCCGGCGCCCCCTGAAGCCCCAGACATCTGGCCCCTCCGCCCAGACATCCGACCCCATCCATCCAGAGAGCAGCAAGGCCAACTCCACTAGCCCGGACATCCGGCCCGACACCCCGGACATCCGGCCCCTCGCGAGCGCCCGGACATCCGGCCCGATGCCCGAACATTCGGCCCCCTCCTGCCTGCGTGCAGCGCATCCGGGCCACGGCCTATGTACCCCTTCGCCCCGTAAACTATATATACTCCCCTCCACCTATGTTCTAGTGTTAGCATTGGTTTAGCTCATTTGAGATAGAGCATTGCTCATCTGATCGGATCTACTCCTTGTGAGGGACCGCACCTCTTCGGAGAAGATCCACCCGGATTCAAGACCTCCACCCGGAGAAGACAATCAAGACCTCCTCACGGAGAAGAACAGTTACCCTTGTATCGTCCTTTCTTGACTTTGGATCTCGTGTTACTTTGTGCCTCGATAATCTAGCACATGTGTGATCATATTCGTGTTGGTTGAGTGTTTCTCTTGTTTTTCCAAGTGATTTCCCTCGTTTCCTTGCGCGCGTTCTTTGTGTTCCTCGTAGGGATCCTCTCCAAACATGAAAGATCAGCCCCATAGGGTTCCGCCCTACATCATCTTGGTATCATGAGCCACGTTGATCACGTTTTTGGAGCCCCTACCCTTTCTTTTCTAGCTTGATTTTGTTGATCTCGTCCAAAATCCGAAATTTCCCGCCAAAAATAGCCCCAATTTTTTTGATTTGTTGGTGTGATGAAGTTTTGTTGGATTTGATCCACGGATCTGCTTGGCATCGAGTGGATCTAGCTTTCCCCATCTCTCCCGCAATTTCCATCCACAAATTCGTCCAAATTTTGCCCCGGAGTTGCCTTTTTCCCGTGGAGTTCATCCCGTTCGGCCACGATCCAGGCGCCCGGACATCCGGCCTAGTCCCCGGACATCCGGTGTCCCGGACATCGGGCCACTGGCCCGGACATCGGGCCCTGGTGGCAGCAACTCCATCCCTCTGCACCATTTTCCGCCTAGTTTCGCCAAATTTTGCCCCGATGCCCACGCATACTTCCGCATACCTCCACCGCTTTCCGCAAGCACCACCACCGCTCATCACTAACTCCTATGTCGATTTTGACATGTTTTGGTCCTTGAGATTTTGGGTTGTGGTTACCGTGTCCTATTGTGTTTCGGCTATATAGTTACGATTCGACGTCAACATCACCACCGCTCATCTTCATCGACTATTCATCATCGCCAAGGACGGTAACTTCAACGACATCTTTGTCATACCTTGCAATTGCATTGATCACCACATAGCCTTACTTTTGCTTTTCTTACCCATCGAGACTAGCCATTAAGTATTGCCGGCAACGTGACTTGTGCACATTAGTGATCATACTCCATAGCATACATACCATACCATAGTGGTACATATCTTGGCATCATCTTTTGTATCACAAAGTTGTCATCGCCTACACAATTGCTATCTTGGTTCGCAAAGTTTTGCATGAGAGAAGAGCTCAGAAGTGAAAGAGCCACACAAGCTTTTAAGCAAAGAGGAAAGATAAGCAAAGAGCTTATAAGCATGAACCATAGCATCATACTACATTAAGATTGTCATATTCGATCATCTTGGATCATATCACCGATATACCATACATATAGCATACTTGGGATAGAGGTCGTTGCATTTTTTCCTAGTAGGTTGTGCACAAGTTACGTATCCGCCTATTGTGCAATCATGCTAGCGTCTCTCGTGTATTGTGCAACAAGAGCATTTTCGTGGATTCCACATTTTGGCTCATTTTTGGATTGCACAATCCCACTTATCTATTTGCGTGTGTGTTTCCATGTACCACTACTTGCTTGGTCTACTTGTTGCATTTGCAAATTTGTGAATCTTTTCCAACATTATTGAAGCTCACTTACAATTGCATCAAATTTTGTGCCACCATCCTAACCAAGCTCCACCATAAGCTTTTACTTGTGTAGGTGTGAGAACCGACAAGAATTGGTACCAATTGTGCTATTTTATTGTCCGCATTTGAGTGATCTTGATTCATCGTCAACATCGGTCAAGGTACATTTGGGATAAGTTCTTCTCCTTCTACCACTCACATTTATGCTTGGAATGATGGATAGGCCAAGTACTTCTACCAACCCACTCTTCATCGAGCAAGACGATGACATGTCATCATTTGTCACCAAGATCCACCTCTTTGGTGCACAACGAGCGTTGCATCAAGAGCAACAAGCGATGACCGACTACATCGACAACCTCGCCACCGACTTGCGACTCTCCAAGCAACGTACAAGGGACTACTTCAACAACAAGCTCGACGCTCACAAGCAAGAGAACGATACAAGAATGGACGAGATCCGCGCCTTGTTGGTGAACCGTCCTCCTTCAACTTCTTCATACTCAAGACGGAGCCGCTCAAGTCGACACTCCGATGACACCTTCTCCGGCTCAAGTACACCGACATCGAACACTCTTCGACGAGCCGCGTGTCAAGACCGTCATGCATCTCGCAATCCTCTACATGACAAGCATTCACAAGAGCAAGTCGACGAGCAAGTACTTCATCCTCAACCACACCAAGTTGCTTTTGCAAAAGCTCAAGAGCGACAATGACAACGTCGCCAAGAGGAAGAACGAGCGCGTCTACATCAAGAGGAACAAGACGCCGAGGCTCAACATCTTCAACAACAACAACAACAACAACAACAACAACAACAACAACAACAACAACAACAACAACAACAACAACAACAACAACAACAACAACAAAAACAACAACAACAACAACAACAACAACAACAACAACAACAACGTGAAGCACAAGATCTTGAGGCGCAACGTGCCCTTCAAGAATCAAGTCGAGCCATCGCCAACCGCAACCGAGATCAGTGCAATCAAGAGGAAGCACTTTGAGAAGAAATCCAAGAGCGGAACTACCAACCGCGCGTGCAACGTCAAGTTCCTCAAGCTCCTCCACAAGCTCGACAAGCTCCCCCACAACCTCACGTTCAACAAGAGCAAGTTGATCATGAACTTCCTCCACACCAAGAGCAACATGAGGATGATTATCCTCCACGTCAAGGGTGTCATCATCACCCTCGACAACATCACAACAAAGAACAACGCTATGGCGAGCTAAAATTCACAATGCCCAAGTTCAATGGAAGCAATGGTCCCAAAGAGTACCTATCATGGGCATTGAAGGTCGACAAAATCTTTCGTTTGCACAACTATGAGGAAGAGAAGAAGATCGCTATGGCATCACTTGAGTTCCAAGACTATGTGCTCATATTGTGGGAACAAGTCCTTGAGCGCCGCGAAGCAAGAGGTGAACCACCTATCACCACTTGGGCCAAAATGAAGGATGTCATGCGAGCACGTTTTGTGCCCACCTACTACAACCGCGATCTCTTCAAGAAGCTCGAACTAATCAAGCAAGGAACAAAGAGTGTTGAAGAATACTACAAGGAAATGGAGATAGCCATGATTCGAGCCAATGTCAGGGAAGATGATGAGCAAGCTATGGCACATTTCTTGAATGGACTCAATCATCCCATCAAGAAGATTGCCGACTTCCAACCCTATTCCAACCTCATTGAGCTCGTGCATCAAGCTACCAAAGCCGAACGTCAAGTGCAAGATGACTTCAAGTATGCCAAGTACTCATCAAATACCTATGGCTTCTCAAACACCCAAGCTTCAACAACTCCTCCAACTTCTACCTCCACCAAGCCATCTACAACCAACGACGACAATTCAAGTTACAAGAAATCTTCGACAAGCTCAAGTCATCTTCCTCCTACTACAAGCAACTTCAAGTCGCGCGCTTCATCATCTACTCCGACCGATGAGACCGTCAAGACAAGATCCTTCAAGTGTTTCACTTGCGGCGGCCGAGGCTACAAGTCCTACGAATGCACAAACAAGTGCACCATGATCCTCAACGAGATGGAACCTATGACTCCATGAGTGAAGAGGAGATGGAAGGCCTTGAGCAAGTGGCCATGCACCAGCGCGTGAACGAGGATGAAGATGATCAAGTCTTTTGTGATGAGGATTCGAGCCCCGCTCTCGTTGTCTCCAAAGTCTTGATTCTTCTCAACATCAACAAGAAGAAGACCAATGATGCCACATCTTCCACACAAAGGTCGGCATCAATGGAAGGTCCGTCAAGGTCATCATCGATGGAGGTAGTTGTCACAACTTGGCAAGTGAAGAACTATGCTACAAGCTTCAATTGGTCAAGATGAAGCACCGCATCCCTACAAAGTCCAATGGCTAAGTGACACCGGCACTATACGAGTTGAGCATAAGGTCCAAGTCTCCTTCAAAATTGGTGCATATGAGGACACTTTGGAGTGTGATGTCGTCCCGATGTTCGTTTGCCACCTCCTTCTTGGTCGACCATGGCAATTCGACCGCGGCGTCATCCACAATGGGCGTACCAATCACTATAGCTTCAAGATGAAAGGGAAGGAATATGTGCTACGACCTATGTCTCCTAGTCAAGTGATAACCGACAAGCAAGCGACCCATCATGGAGAGAAGAGTGACAAAGTGATCCACCCAAAAGAGAGTGAGAGCCACAAGCCAAAACCGAGTGCCTCCATGATGAGAGACAAGAAAAACTTAGCCCTATTTGCCACCAAAAGTGAGATGAGAGAAGTGTGTGAGAACCCATCGAGTGTTATGCACTTTGTCCTTGTGTGAAAGGATGGGGGACCAAAAACTAACACCTCTCACAATCTACCTTTAGTGTTTCAATCTCTTTTGCAGGAATTCGAAGATGTTTTCCCCGATGAGCTACCTCCGGACTACCTCCTCTACGAGGCATTAAACATCGAATCGATCTCATCCCCAGAGCGCCCCTACCAAACAAAGCTCCATACCGCGTCAACCCCGATGAAACTAAGGAGATCCAATGGCAAGTACAACAACTAATCGACAACGCTCATGTATGTGAAAGCTTAAGCCCTTGTGTCGTTCCCGTTATACTTGTGCCCAAGCAAGATGGTAGTTTTCGCATGTGCTCCGATTGTAGACCCATCAATGCTATTACCGTTCGCTATAGGCATCCCATTCCTCGCCCAGATGATATGCTTGATGAACTTAGCGGTGCCACCATTTTCTCAAAAATTGATCTTAAAAGTGGCCATTATCAAATCGGCATACAAGGAGGTGATAAATGGAAAACCGCTTTCAAAACCAAATTTGGCTTGTATGAGTGGTTGGTTATGCCTATGGGTTTATCGTAAGCTCCCGGTACTTTCATGTGTCATGCATTTTGTGCTTCGCCCTTATATTGGAGTGTTTGTTGTGGTTTACTTTGATGATATTCTCGTGTTTAGCAAATCCATGAAAGAGCATCTAAAGCATGTTAGGGCTGTTTTGCAAATGCTAAGGAACGTCTTTATGCCAACATGAAAAAGTGCACGTTTGGTGTTGACAAGCTCGTTTTCTTGGGTTTCATTGTCTCTTCCAAGGGTGTCCATGTTGATGAATCTAAAATTGAAGCAACTAAAATTTGGCCCCAACCCACCAATTTGCAACAAGTGCGTATCTTTCTTGGCCTTGCGGGTTTTTATCGTCGCTTTGTGAAAGAGTTTAGCACTATTGCCGCTCCTTTACATGCCTTGAGTAAGAAGAATGCTCGTTTTGTTTGGGGATCTTTGCAATCCACCGCTTTAGATGAGCTCAAGTCTTTGCTTACTCATGCTCCGATTCTTGCTTCGCCCAACTTCGACAAAACTTTTGAGGTTCATTGTGATGGAAGTGGTACCGAAATTGGCGGAGTTTTGATGCAAGAAAAACGAGCCATTGCATATTTTAGTGAAAAACTCTCCGGTGCTCAACGTAACTATCCCATTTATGACAAAGAATTGTATGCTTTAGTGTGTGTGCTACATGTTTGGGAACATTACATACCGATCATGAAATGCTTAAGTACTTGAAAGGCCAAACTAAGTTGAACAAGTGTCATGCCAAATGGAGTGAATTCATTGAATCTTTCCCCTATGTGATCAAGTACATTAAGGGCAAGGAAAATGTAGTTGCAGATGCACTTTCATGCATATGCACGCTTGTCACTAAACTTGAGTTGAAAGTTATTGGTTTTGAGCACATAAAAGACTTGTATGCTAATGACCCATCTTTTGCTACTCCTTATGCTAAATGTTTGATGCATACATCTTGGGAACGATATTACATCAAGGATGATTATCTTATTAGAGCTAACAAACTTTGCATTCCTGAGTCTTCTCTTCGTTTGCTCCTTTTGCAAGAGGCTCATGGAGGCGGACTCATGGGACACTTTGGACGCGACAAGACTTTTGCCACGCTTTCCAAGAACTACTTTTGGCCCAAGATGTTCCGCAACGTCTCACGCTTCACCAACCCATGCACTACATGTCGCAAAGCTAAGTCTAAAGCTCAATCCCATGGTCTTTACATGCCTCTTCCTATTCGTTATCAACCTTGGGAAGATATTAGAATGGATTTTGTACTTGGTTTGCCTAGAACTCAAAATGGCAAGGACTCCGTGTTTGTTGTTGTGGACCGATTTTCAAAGATGGCACATTTCATTCCTTGCAACAACATAGACGATGCTTCACACGTTGCAAATCTCTTTTGTAGGGAAATCTTGCGACTCCATGGAGTACCAAAGACAATCGTCTCTGACCGCGATGTCAAGTTCTTGAGTTACTTTTGGAAGATGCTATGCGCCAAGCTCGGAATCAAGCTTTTCTTCTCATCCGCATACCATCCTCAAACTGACGGCCAAACGAAGGTGAAGAACCATACACTCTCCACTCTACTTCGCGTGTTGATCAAGAAGAACATCAAGGAGTGGGAGGAGTGTCTACCCATCGCCGAGTACGCCTACAACCGTGCAAGACATTCGATGACTGGCCAGTCCCCCTTCGAGGTCGTCTATGGCTTCAACCCGATGTCCCCATTGGACATTCTACCTCTACCACTACAAGAGCGCACCAACATGGATGCGAGTGCACGTGCAAGCTACATCAAGAAGATGCATGAGGATACAAGGCACACCATTGAGCGCCAAGTACAACGACTCGCGACCAAGCTCAACGTCAACAAGCAACCCATGATATTCAACATTGGAGATCTTGTGTGGCTACACCTTCGCAAGGACCGCTTCCCCAAAGAACGCAAGTCCAAACTTCTACCTCGAGCCGACGGACCCTTCAAGGTGCTAGCACGCTACAACAACAATGCTTACAAGATCGATCTCCCACGCGACAAGTACAACGTGAGTGATATCTTCAACATCAACAATCTCTCCACGTACCATGGTGATGAGGATTTCGATCCGAGGTCGGATCTTTCCCAAGGGAGGGGAGATGATGTGGAGCATCCTTTGGTCATCCCCATGGACCTACCATTGTCTCACCAAGCACCAAAAGGACCCATGACAAGAGCACGAGCTAGTGCTCTCGAGACTGAGGTGACTTCTCTCCTTAGTGATATCTCATATGATCCTCACGAGACATGGCTACTACCTAAGTCCGAAATGTTGTGCATGATTAGGTACCAAGAGGACCCTCCCGAGTATGCACATGAAGATGGTCAAGCCCCCAAGTCCACGGAACAAGAGAACCAATGGAAGAGGGTGAGGACAGCTTCCAGGCACCGTACATTCGGCCATGGCCCCGGACATCCGGCCCCTGGAGATCTTCCCCACAACCAGGAGTCTGCAGAAAAAGCTATAGGTTCTGGACATCCAGCGTCCAGCCTGGACATCCGGCCCTCCGCCCCGGAAATCCGGCAGCTAGCCCGGACATCCGGACACGCCGTCCAGGGAGCACACAAGGCTGCCTCGATAGCCCGGACATCCGATCGTCACCCCGGACATCTGGCGCCTCCTGAAGCCCCGGACATTCGGCCCCTCCGCCCGGACATCCGGCCCCGTCCATCTAGAGAGCAGCAAGGCCAACTCCACCAGACCGGACATCCGGCCCGACAGCCCGGACATCCGGCCCCCTCCTGCCTGCGTGCAGCGCATCTGGGTCACGGCCTATGTACCCCATTTGCCCCATAGACTATATATACTCCCCTCCACCTACGTTCTAGGGTTAGCATTGGTTTAGCTCATTTGAGATAGAGCATTGCTCATCCGATCGGATCTACTCCTTGTGAGGGACCGCACCTCTTCAGAGAAGATCCACCCAGATTCAAGACCTCCACCCGGAGAAGACAATCAAGACCTCCTCACGGAGAAGAACGGTTACCCTTGTATCGTCCTTTGTTGACTTTGGATCTCGTGTTACTTTGTGCCTCGATGATCTAGCACATGTGTGATCATATTCGTGTTGGTTGAGTGTTTCTCTTGTTTTTCCCCGTGATTTCCCTTGTTTCCTTCCGCGCGTTCTTCGTGTTGCTCGTTGGGATCCTCTCCGAATGTGAAAGATCGGCCCCATAGGGTTCCGCCCTACATCAGATGTCATCACTGAGCCAACCACGGCATCATGACCAGAAGCTTTGCAGGTGAAGACAACCTTTCATTAGGATAAGATGTACTACTTGTCCCCTTTCAAATTGGCCATTGTGGGATTCCTTCCCACCATCATTTTGGGGGAAGAGGACTAAGGCCACTATAAGTTTAGGTTAGCCACCACCGTAGAAGGGGATCCTAACCTGATCGTCCTCTTTCCACCCTCACCAGAGCAGACGTCGTGAGGTTGTTCATCCGTTGTGCTAGTTCATCCTCAGCGCCTCATGAGGCAAATCCACCACAAAGGAGGAGTAGGGTCTTACACCGCAAGGTGGCCCGAACCAGGGTAAAACTTTCATGTCCATCTTCTCCCTTGTTCATCGAGCCAGGT
Source organism: Triticum aestivum (assembly GCF_018294505.1). Taxonomy (NCBI): domain Eukaryota; kingdom Viridiplantae; phylum Streptophyta; class Magnoliopsida; order Poales; family Poaceae; genus Triticum; species Triticum aestivum. The sequence goes on along the minus strand of NC_057798.1, from coordinate 368,873,328 downwards.
GGTAGGGGTGATGAGCTGGTTGGCTAGAGAGGTCGAGTTCTTTGCACACGACCCAGACTTCGAACCTTTCTTGGGTCTGCGGAGCCCTGAATCCAATAGGCTTTGTGAAGATATCTGCCAATTGCTCTTCAGTGTTGACATGAATGATATCAATGTCTTCCTTCAACACATGGTCTCTGAGAAAGTGATGACGTATCTGAATGTGCTTTGTCTTCTTGTGCTGAACTAGATTGTGAGCAATCTTGGTGGCGCTTTCATTGTCGTAGTAGAGGGGCACATTCTTCATGTTGATGCCACAGTCATTGAGGGTTTGCTTCACCTAGAGAAACTAAGCGCAACAAGATCCAGTAGCAATATATTAAGCCTCAGTAGTGGATAGTGATACACAGTTCTACTTCTTTGAAGACCAACAAAAAAGAGATCATCCAAGAAGACATGTGCCTGATGTAGACTTGATATCAACCTTGTCACCAGCATAGTCAGCATTTGAGAATCCAACTAGATCAAACTCTGAGCCCTTTGGATACCATAATCCTAGCATTGGTGTGTGAGCCAAATATCGAAGTATTCACTTCACCGCGAGGTGATGTGATTCCTTTGGTGCCGCTTGGAATCGGGCACACATGCAAATGCTGAGCACTATATCTGGCCTATATGCACATAAGTACAATAAAGAACCAATCATGGAGCGGTATACCTTTTGATCGAACTCTTTACCATTGTCGTTGGAGCCCAATTGACCTTTGGTTGGCATTGGCGTCGTGTATCCTTTGCAGTCGTGCATTCCAAACTTCTTTAGGCAATCTTTGAGGTATTTTTCTTGTGATATGAAGATGTCATTTCTCTGTTGACAGATTTGAAGACCAAGGAAGAATTTCAGCTCCCCCATCATTGACATCTGATATTTCTCTTGCATCATATGCCCGAACTCATCGCTATATCTTTTGTCAGTGCAGCCGAAGATAATGTCATCCACATAGATTTGGCAGACATACAGTTCTCCATCATATGTCTTCAAGAAGAGAGTGGGATCTAAGGGACCGGGTTTGAAGCATTTGCTCTTCAAGAAGTCTTTGCGTGTGTCATACCAAGCTCGAGGTTCTTGTTTGAGGCCATACAGTGCCTTGTTGAGTTTGTAGACCATATCAAGATGCTTTGGATCTTCAAAACTAGTTGGTTGAGCTACATATACTTCTTCTTCAGTTTTGCCATTGAGAAAGGCACTCTTCACATCCATTTGACACGGGAGGATGTTGTTGTGGTTAGCATAGGCTAGCAGTATGCGAATAGCTTCAAGCCTAGCCACAGGAGCAAAGGTTTCATCGAAGTTAATTCCCTCTACTTGTGTGTAACCTTGAGCAACTAGACAAGCTCTATTTCTGACAACTTGACCATGTTCATCTTGTTTGTTGTGGTGGATCCATTTGGTGCCAATAATATTGTGCTTGTGAGGATCAGGATGTTTGACAAGCTCCCAAACATTGTTGAGCTCAAATTGTTGAAGCTCTTCTTGCATAGCTTGAATCCATTCTGGTTCCGTAAAAGCTTCATTAACTTTCTTGGGTTCTGATATGCAGACGAATGCAAAGTGCCCGCAGAAGTTTGCTAGTTGCGTGGCTCTTGATCGAGTAAGCAGACTAGGTGCATTGATGCTATCAATTATCTTCTCAATCCGAACTTCATTGGACACACGAGGATGAATAGGGCAAAGATTTTGTTGTTGCTGATCATTGTCTTCATCTTCAGTATTGTCTTCAGGCTCACCATTGTCTTCATGTTGAGTAGGAGCTGGAATAACAATTTGTTCTTATGCCTGTTCCTTGGTGGGTATGATTTATCCAGTACCCATTAGCTTGATAGATTCACTAGGAGAAGCTTCATCTAGCACATTTGGGAGGTGCTCTCTTTGCGAGCAGTTAGTCTCATCGAACCACACATCTACAGTTTCAACCACTTTATAGTGAAAGAGGTTGAAGGCTTTGTAGGTGTGCGAATCCTTTCTGTAACCGAGCATAAACCTTCATGTGCTTTTGGTGCAAATTTGGAAGTGTGATGTGGATCCTGGATCCAACACCTAGCACCAAAGACTTTGAAATAGCTTACATTTGGCTTGTTACCAGTGAGTAGTTCATAAGATGTCTTCTTGAAGAATTTATGAAGATATACGCTACTTCTTGAGCTTGCTTTGGTTTTTCCCTTGAAGAGGAAAGGGTGATGCAGCAAAGTAGAGATAAGTATTTCCCTCAGTTTGAGAACCAAGGTATCAATCCAGTAGGATACAACACACAAATCACCAAATACCTAGACAAACAATCAAACAACTTGCACCCAATGCGATAAAGGGGTTGTCAATCCCTTCATGATTACTTGCAAAAGTAAGATCTGATAGAGATAGATAAATGATAAAGTAAATATTTTTGGTATTTTTGGTTCATAGATCGGAAAGTAAAAGATTGCAAAAAGAGTAGATCGGAAACTATTATTGTAGATCGGAAACTTATATGATGGAAAATAGACCTGGGGGCCATAGGTTTCACTAGAGGCTTCTCTCAAGATAGAAAATAATACGGTGGGTGAACAAATTACTACCGAGCAATTGATAGAAAAGCGCAAAGTTATGACGATATCTAAGGTACTGATCATGAATATAGACATCACGTCCGTGTCAAGTAGAACGATTTGCATCTACTACTATTACTCCACACATTGACTGCTATCCAGCATGCTTTTAGAGTATTAAGTTCATAAAGAACGGAGTAACGCATTAAGTAAGATGACATGATGTAGAGGAATTAACTCAAGCAATATGACGAAAACCCCATCTTTTTATCCTCGATGGCAACAATACAATACATGCCTTGCTGCCCCTACTGTCAATGGGAAAGGACACCGCAAGATTGAACCCAAAGCCAAGCACTTCTCCCATTGCAAGAAAAACCAACCTTGTTGGCCAAACCAAACCGATAGTTCGAAGAGAATTACAAAGATATCAAATCATGCATATAAGAATTTAGAGAAGGTTAAAATAATATTCATAGATAAGTTGATCATAAATCCACAATTCATCGGATCTCGGCAACACACCGCAAAAAAGTATTACATCACTCAAGACATTTTAAGCAAGGTGGCACAAAATTTTCCTGAGCGGAACTGATCTGTTGAGCAAGTAGTGAATCATTTTCTTTTTGAAGATCTTCATGAGATGCTCTCAGTTTCTCTAGATCTTACTTCCTTCGAAGATAATCATAGGAAAGCTTCTCATGAGTGGTTGAGAGAGTTTCATGATGACTTTCAAGTTCTTTGTACTTAACTCGAAGATTTTTTATGTCTTCGATTAAGGACTGAGTTTGATTCATTTCCTCATCCAACAGGTCATTGCTTTTGTTTAGCAATTTCTGAATCTTATCCATGGTTGTTTGTTGTTCAGTTGCAATATTAGCAAGAGTTTTATAGCTGGGTTTGGATTCACAATCAGAGTCATCTTCATTGGAGGTCTGAAAGTAAGCATCGCGAGAGTTTACCTTAGCACCTCGTGCCATGAAGCAGTAAGTGGGAGCAGAATCATCATCATCATTGGCTTCAGCATCGGCCTCTTGACCATTGTCTTCAGTGTTGAAGATGGACTTAGCGAAAAATGCCGAAGCTAGTGCCAGGCTTGCCACGCCTGAACCAGACTCCTCCTCAGACTCCACCTCCGCCTCCTCAGAAGCAGATTCCTCCTCTAAATCCATATCCTTGCCAATGAACGCATGATCCTTGCCAGATGAGCTATTCTTGTAAGATGAAGGCTTTGAAGCAGACTTTGAAGAAGGCTTTGAGGATTTCTTCTTCTTATTATTCTTATCATCAGAGTAATATTCCTTGCTCTTCTTCTTTTTATTAGCTTCCTTGTCCCATTGAGGACATTCAGATATATAGTGGCCTGGCTTCTTGCATTTGTGGCATGTTCCCTTCTTGTAGTCACGAGTGGAAGCCTCATCGTTCTTAGAGCTGGATATTGAAGACTTTCCAAAGCGATTCTTCTTGGAGAACTTTTGGAACTTCCTCACAAGCATTGCTAGCTCTTTGCCTATGTCTTTAGGATCATCGGAACTGCAATCAGATTCTTCAGATGAGCATACAAGCTTTGCCTTCAAAACGCAAGATCAGCCATAGTTGGACCATAGATATCTCTCTTCTGCGATAGCTGGAATTCATGTGTGTTGAGCATCTCAAGTATGTCATATGGATCGAGATCTCTGGAGTCAGGGCGTTCTTGGATCATCAAGGCCAGAGTGTCAAATGAGTTGTCAAGTGATCCCAGTAGCTTCTTCACTATTTCATGCTTGGTGATCTCAGTGGAGCCAAGTGTGCGAAGCTCATTTGTGATATCAGTGAGGCAGTCGAAAGTGAGTTGGACATTCTCATTGGCATTCCTCTTGAATCGATTGAAGAGATTGCGAAGCACATCTATTCTTGAGTCTCTCTATGTTGAGACGCCTTCGTTGACCTTGGACAACCAGTCTCAGACTAGCTTCGCAGTTTCCAGAGCACTCACACGGCCATACTGCCCTTTGGTAAGATGACCACAGAAGATGTTCTTGGTGGTTGGGTCCAGTTGCGCGAACCTCTTGACATCAACAGCGGTGACGCCTTCACCGAATTTGGGAACACCAGTCTTGATGACATACGAGAGGTTGATGTCATGGCTTCAAGATGTCGGTGTTCTGGGAACTAGGGTACCCAGACTTGCCTGCATGCGGCCCACGGCGTGGCTGCATCAACGGCCTGGTATGGCCCATCTTCAGCACCTTCAAGACAAGACCCTCGCGAGGCGGGCGATGCCAAGACCTTCGAAGGAAGCGGACTCCCCAGGCTGGCTCCCGAGGAGCGGACATTCCTATGCAAGCACCCACCTCATGAGGTTGAGGTGACGCCAGCCATGACGACCAAGGCCAGGCGGGCGCCAGCGGTGTAGAGCAGCAGGTTTCCTCTTTGGTGCTAAGGAGGTAAGCGTAGGCGCGAGGTCCCGGGGAATCAGCCGAAGGTTTCCGTTCTCGTGCAACAAGACCAGGACTACCAGGACGGCAGGACGGATGTCATCGCCGAGCCCACCGCAGTGTCACGACCAAAAGCTTTGCAGGTGAAGACCACCTTTCGTCAGGATAGGATATACTTCTGGTCCCCCTTCAAAATTGGCCACTATGGGATCCCTTCCCGCCTTCGTTTGGAGGAAGAGGACAGAGGCCACTATAAATATAGCTTAGCCACCACCGTAGGAGGGGAGGGAGAGAGAGAGCAAGACCTCACTAGCTCACACCCACACTATAACGGACCCCCTGAGGTTGTTCATCCCTTGTACTAGTTCATCCTCAACCCCTCGCGAGGCTAATCCACCACAAAGCAGGAGTAGGGTCTTACACCGCAAGGTGGCCCGAACTTGGGTAAACTACTGTATCCCTTACCTTTCCTGTTCATCGAGCTAGGTCGTGGGTGCGACAACTGGTTGGCCGGAGAGGTTGAGTTCTTCGCACACGCCATAGAGTTTGAACCTTTCTTAGGTCTACGATGCCCTAAATCCGCCATTGGTGCGCCAGGTAGGGGCGTGTTGAAGCTCTTCGCCTATCCCCGCCCCATGTCCGTTCCGCCGCACCCATGGAGGAGGTTCCCCGAGCTTGCGCTGAGCGTTGGGCTGCTCGCGCCACCTAGGTGGTGCCTCTCGGGCAGGGAGTTCATCATCACCCTATGCTCCCCGTGGCCAGCGCGGATGCACGCGTCAATCACCACCGACGGCGTGGGCCACTCCCGCCCCTCCTCTTCGCTGCCGCAACCGAGCCACCACACGGTCCTCCGGCTATGCCGTTGCGTCATCCCTGCACGCTTGCCGGGAGTAAGTGAACACGCGAGCGGCGCTCCTCGTGGCATGCAAGTTGTTATGATGTAGGTTAGCGGAAGGTGGCCGCGACGCCTTGTTCGCCCGCATCATCGAGCTTCTCGACTCTACTTGCGAGGACACGGCACCCTTTTGCATCCTACTGGCTTCGCGGACACCTTCAGGGACCCGCACCCGCCCTTGCTGCCTCTACTTGTCCCCTCGGGAGGAGCCCAGGGAACCCCGCGGAGGCGATTCAGTGCGCGGCACCACCTACCAGACCCAAGAGGCACGCCCCCACGGACTGGCCAGGTTAGGTGGCCTCCACTGAGGCAACAGTGAAGGGCCACCCCTAGGATGGCAAGGCAGTACATCGGAGATGGTGGACAACGAAGTAGAGGGACTAGGGGTTGGCCTTAGGATGATAGCCCTCGGTACCTCTGTGCCACCGTCGGCGGGCTCATCGTACGAGCAAAGGAGAAGCCCATACAAATTTCCCCTATTGGCCTGGACGTCAAGATTGCCAAGGCCATGTGGGGCAGAAGCCCCTTACGAGCCAACCCAACGCCTCACCGGTGCCTTCGATAGTGATGGCCTGATAACCCACAAGTATAGGGGATCGCAACAGTTTTCGAGGGTAGAGTATTCAACCCAAATTTATTGATTCGACACAAGGGGAGCCAAAGAATACTCTCAAGTATTAGCAGTTGAGTTGTCAATTCAACCACAGCTGGATAACTTAGTATCTGCAACAAAGTATTTAGTAGCAAAGTAGTATGACAGTAACGGTAACAGTGGCAAAAGTAAAGATAGCAGTTTTGTAGTAATTGTAATAATAGCAACGGTAAAGTAAATAAGCAAAGCAGAATATGTGAAAAGCTCGTAGGCATTGGATCAGTGATGGATAATTATGTCGGATGCGATTCCTCATGTAATAGTTATAACATAGGGTGACACAGAACTAGCTCCAGTTCATCAATGTAATGTAGGCATGTATTCCGTATATAGTCATACGTGCTTATGGAAAAGAATTTGCATGACATCTTTTGTCCTACCCTCCCTTGGCAGCGGGGTCCTAATGGAAACTAAGGGATATTAAGGCCTCCTTTTAATAGAGTACCGGACCAAAGCATTAGCACTTAGTGAATACATGAACTCCCCAAAAAATCGGTCATCACCGAGAAGTATCCCGATTATTGTCACTTCGGGGTTGTCGGATCATAACACATAATAGGTGACTATAGACTTGCAAGATAGGATCAAGAACTCACATATATTCATGAAAACATAATAGGTTCAGATCTGAAATCATGGAACTCGGGCCCTAGTGACAAACATTAAGCATAGCAAAGTCATAGCAACATCAATCTCAGAACATAGTGGATACTAGGGATCAAACCCTAACAAAACTAACTTGATTACATGGTAAATCTCATCCAATCCATCACCGTCCAGCAAGCCTATGATGGAATTACTCACGCACGGTGGTGAGCATCATGAAATTGGTGATGGAGGATGGTTGATGATGACAACAGCGATGAATCCCCCTCTCCGGAGCCCCGAACAGAATCTAGATCAGCCCTCCCGAGAGAGATTAGGGCTTGGCGGCAGCTCCGTATCGTTAAACGTGATGAAACTTTCTCTCTGGGTTTTTTCTCCGCCAAAGCAAATATATAGAGTTGGAGTTGAGGTCGGTGGAGCTCCAGGGGGGGCCATGAGGCAGGGGCACGCCCAGGGGGAGGGGGCGCGCCCCCACCCTCGTGGACAGGGTGTGGGCAACCTGGCCTTGATTCTTTCACCAGTATTTTTTATATTTTCCAAAAGTAATCTCCGTGGATTTTTAGGTCATTCCGAGAATTTTTTGTTTCTGCACAAAAATAACACCATGGTAGTTCTGCTGAAAACAGCGTCAGTCCGGGTTAGTTTCATTCAAATCATGCAAGTTAGAGTCCAAAATAAGGGCAAAAGTGTTTGGAAAAGTAGATACGTTGGAGACATATCAACTCCCCCAAGCTTAAACCTTTGCTTGTCCTCAAGCAATTCAGTTGACAAACTGAAAGTGATAAAGAAAAACTTTTACAAACTCTGTTTGCTCTTGTTGTTGTAAATATGTAAAGCCAGCATTCAAGTTTTCAGCAAAGATTATGAACTAACCATATTCACAATAACACTTAGGTCTCATGTTTACTCGTATCAATGGCATAATCAACTAACGAGCAATAATAATAAATCTCGGATGACAACACTTTCTCAAAACAATCATAATATGATATGACAAGATGGTATCTCGCTAGCCCTTTCTGAGACCGCAAAACATAAATGCAGAGCACCTTTAAAGATCAAGGACTGACTAAACATTGTAATTCATGGTAAAAGAGATCCAGTCAAGTCATACCCAATATAAACTAATAGTAATGCATGCAAATGATAATGTGCTCTCCAGCGGCTGCTTTTTAATAAGAGGGTGATGACTCAACATAAAAGTAAATAGATAGGCCCTTCGCAGAGGGAAGCAGGGATTTGTAGAGGTGCCAGCGCTCGATTTTAAAACAGAGAGGAATAACATTTTGAGCGGTATACTTTCACTGTCAACATAACAACTATGAGATCTCAATATCTTCCATGCTACATACATTATAGGCGGTTCCCAAATAGAATGGTAAAGTTTATACTCCCCCACCACCAACAAGCATCAATCCATGGCTTGCTCGAAACAACGAGTGCCTCCAACTAGCAACAGCCCTAGGGGAGTTTTGTTTAATTATTTTGATTTGCTTTGATCTTTTTGAGCATGGGACTGGGCGTCCAGGTTACCAGCCATTTTCTCGTGAATGAGGAGCGGAGTCCACTCCTCTTGAGAATAACCCACCTAGCATGGAAGATATAGACAGCCCTATTTGAAACATGAGCTGCTCGAGCATACAAAACAGAATTTCATTTGAAGGATTGGAGTTTGGCACATACAAATTTACTTGGAACGGCAGGTAAATACCGCATATAGGAAGGTATGGTGGACTCATATGGAATAACTTTGGGGTTTATGGAGTTTGGATGCACAAGCAGTATTCCCGCTTAGTATAGGTGAAGGCTAGCAAAAGACTGGGAAGCGACCAACTGAGAGAGCGACAACAGTCATGAACATGCATTAAAATCAATCAACACTGAGTGCAAGCATGAGTAGGATATAATCCACCATGAACATAAATATCGTGAAGGCTATGTTGATTTTGTTTCAACTACATGCGTAAACATGTGCCAAGTCAAGTCACTCGAATCATTCAAAGGAGGATACCACCCTATCATACCACATCACAACCATTTTAATAGCATGTTGGCACACAAGGTAAACCATTATAAGCTCCTAGCTAATTAAGCATGGCATAAGCAAATACAATCTCTAATTGTCATTGCAAACATGTTTATTCATAATAAGCTGAATCAGGAACGATGAACTAATCATATTTACAAAAACAAGAGAGGTCGAGTTCATACCAGCTTCTCTCATCTCAATCAGTCCATCATATATCTTCATTATTGCCTTTCACTTGCACGACCGAACGATGTGTATATTAATAATTGTGCACGTGCATTGGACTAAGCTGGAATCTGCAAGCATTCAGTTCAAGGGAGAAGACAAGGTAATATAGGCTCTTGGTTAAATCAACTATCATGCATATGAGAGCCACTAAGCATTTTCATTATGGTCTTCTCCTCTCGACCCCCAAAGGAAAGAAAAGAAATAAAACTATTTACACGGAAAGCTCCCAACAAGTAAGAAGAAGAACAATAACTTTTTGGGTTTTCATTTTAATTACTACTACAAGCATGGAAATTAAACTAACTAATTTTTTTGGTTTTTCTTAAGATTTATCAAACACACAAGAAGAAAGCTAGAAAAACAAATTAAACTAGCATGGATAGTACAATGAAAAAGTATGAACACCGACAACTAGAATGAGTGTGTGAACATGAATGTAATGTCGGTGAGAAATACGTACTCCCCAAGCTTAGGCTTTTGTCCTAAGTTGATCTACTGCCATGGATAACGGCTACTCTCCCCGGTGTACTGAGGAGTGTCATCAGGATACCACTGGCTGGCGATCTCCTCCGGATCCCACTGATAAGATGATGGACGATAAGGGTCCAGTGGTGGTTCTAGCTCAGGCTCTGGAGCGGATGTCTGGCCTCGGTGCGCATACACGGCCGCCGGCAGAACAAGGTAATGGCCTGCAGTTAAATCAAACAAAGAAGGCGCAGGCAGGGTAATAATCTCATTGTGTTTCTTATTAAATCTCAGGTTATACAGAAGCATCTTATCATCATTGTCAACAATAAACTCATGCGCTACCATGCTCCTGTAATCTAAAAAGGTAAGAGGCGGCAATGTCTCCTCTTTCTCATAATGCCTAATAGGTATCTCGAAATGTTTAGCAAGGCGTGCAGCATAGATACCTCCAAAGATGGGGCCCTTGGTACGGTTCAGGCTTAATCGTTTAGCAATAATGACACCCATACTAAAAGAGTTATCACAAAATAAGGCATGGAACAGAATAATAATATCAGGAACACTGAGGTTTCCACAGTTTCCGCGACCAATTAAACATCGACTAGCAAATATGGCAAAGTAGCATAAAACAGGAAAATGTATGCTAGTTATTCTTGCATCGGAAACCTTCCTCGATTCCCCTACAGTAATAGTATCAATAAAACCATCCACATCTTTACGATGTGGTTCATTAAAATGCCCTCGAAGGGTATTCTACAAACCGCGCAAAAATTACGTAATGACATTTCCTTAGTCTCATCATATAAATGAAAAGCTACTAAAGGAGGTGAATTCTTAGGATAATAGTAGAAGTTTTGCACGAAAGTATTGGTGAGTAAGAGATACTGTTCGATCCGGTCGTGGAGGAAATCGGTAAGGCCCGCATTATCAGCCAAAGAATAGAAGTCTTTATAAATCCCGGCTGCTCTCAAGAAATTATCACAAGGCCACTCACACAGCCTTACTTCCGCTACGCGAGGAAGATTATACTTGGCCTTTTCTTTCTCATTAGCTTGTTTATCCTTGGAGCTTTGACTAGAAGAGCCCCTCAAAATTCTCTTCATCATTTTCTAAAAATTTCTGAAATTTTTAGTAACTCGAAATAAAAGTGAATCAAACTAAACAAGACTGATAGCAACTACTCCCACAAGTGCCTAGAGCCTATATCATGCATTAGAAATACTTGGGACCTCATAAATTTGACATGCAAGCTCAAGAACAGGGTCACCTAGGCAGCAAAAATTTGCAATGAATATAGCACTAGAACAAAAACTAATTGGACCATTAGAGGAGTCACTTACCAAGGAACCATCTCCCAAAGCAGTTTTGTGAATGGAGCTTTGAGCAAGGAGATTGAAAATCACAGCAAAATGGGCTAGAACTCGTGCTTGAGCTGGATGGGGATTTTTTTGTCAGGAAGATGAAGTGTGTGCGTGCAGGAATAAGGGGAGGGGGGCACCGTGGGCCCACGAGGTAGGGGGCGCGCACAGTCAGAGTGGGCGGGCCCTAGACCCTCGTGGCAAGGTGCTTGCCCCCCCCCCTATTGTGTTCTCAGTGTCTAAAATCCTCAAATATTCCATAAAAATCATACTAAATTTGGAGGGCATTTGGAGAACTTTTATTTTCAGGTATTTTTTATTGCATGGATAATTCAGAAAACAGACAAATAATACTATTTTTGCTTTATTTATTCTAAATAATAGAAAGTAAAAAGAGGGTACAGAAGGTTGTGCCTTCTAGTTTCATCCATCTCATGATCATCAAAAGGAATCCACTAACAAGGTTGATCAAGTCTGTTAACAAACTCATTCTGAACAACATGGAACCGAAGAAATTTCGAATAACACTAGGTTACCTCAACGGGGATATGAACATCCCCTATAATAAGAATATCATATTTCTTCTTAACAGTAGGAAGAGGAAATTCAAAACCTCCAATAATGATAGTTGGAACTTTTCCAATAGAATTGATGCTATGAACCTGAGGTTGTTTCCTCGGAAAGTGTACCGTATGCTCATTACCATTAACATGAAAAGTGGCATTGCCTTTGTTGCAATCAATAACAGCCCCTACAGTATTCAAAAAGGGTCTACCAAGGATAATTGACATACTATCATCCTCAAGAATATCAAGAATAACAAAGTCCGTTAAGATAGTGACATTTGCAACCACAACAGACACATCCTCACAAATACCGACAGGTATAGCAGTTGATTTATCGGCCATTTGCAAAGATATTTCAGTAGGTGTCAACTTATTCAATTCAAGTCTACGATATAAAGAGAGAGGCATAACACTAACACCGGCTCCAAGATCACATAAAGCAGTTTTAACATAATTTCTTTTAATGGAGCATGGTATAGTTGGTACCCCTGGATCTCCTAGTTTCCTTGGTATTCCACCTTTAAAAGTGTAATTAGCAAGCATGGTGGAAATTTCAGCTTCCGATATCTTTCTTTTATTTGTAATAATGTCCTTCATGTATTTAGCATAAGGGTTTACTTTAAGCATATCAGTTAAGCGCATACGTAAGAAGATAGGTCTAATCATTTCAGCAAAGCACTCAAAATCCTCATTATCCTTTTTTTGGATGGTTTAGGAGGAAAAGGCATGGGTTTCTAAACCCATGGTTCTCTTTCCTTACCGTGCTTCCTAGCAACAATGTCTCTTTTATCATAACGTTGATTCTTTGATTGTGGGTTATCAAGATCAACAGCATGTTCAATCTCTACATCATTATTATTGATAGGTTGAGCATCAACATGAACATTATCATTAATATTATCACTAGGTTCATGTTCATCACCTGATCGTGTTTCAGCATCAGAAATAGAAATATCATTAGGATTCTCAGCTGTGTCTACAACAGGTTCACTAGAAGCATGCAAAGTCCTATCATTTTTCTTTTTCTTCTTTTTAGAAGGACTAGGTGCATCTAAATTATTTCTCTGAGAATCTTGCTCAATTCTCATAGGGTGGCCTTCAGGATACAAAGGTTCCTAAGTCATTTTACCAGTTCTAATAGCCACTCTAACAGCAAAATCATGTTTATTATTCAATTCATCAGGCAAATCACTTTGAGCTTTAAGTACATGTTCAGCGTGAGTGGTAACCATAGAAGCATATTTGATAATGAGTTTAAGTTCACCTTTAACTCTAGCCATATAATCACTCAAGCGTACAATCATGTAAGCATTACTCTTTAATTCTCTACCAACATAAGCATTAAAACTTTCTTATCTAGCCATGAAATCATCAAATTCATCTAAACATTGGCTAGGAAATTTAGTAGATGGGATTTCAACTTTATCATATCTATAGAGAGAATTTACCTTAGTACCTGTGACGGGTTATAAAGACCATGTATTTCTTCAATAGGAGGTAAATTCTTAACATCTTCAGCTTTACTACCTTTTTCTTTCATCGATTTCTTTGCTTCTTGCATATCTTCAGGACTGAGAAATAGAACACCCCTCTTCTTCGGAGTTGGTTTAGGAATTGGCTCAGGAGTTGGCTCAATTGGCTTAGGAAGAGTCCAATTATTTTCATTAGTCAACATATTATTCAATAGCAATTCAGCTTGGTCGATCGTTCTTTCCCTGAAAACACAACCATTAGAACTATCCAAGTGGTCCTTGGAAACATCGGTTAGTCCATTATAAAAGATATCAAGTATTTCATTTTTATTAAGAGCATGATCAGGCAAAGCATTAAGTAATCGGAGAAGCCTCCCCCAAGCTTGTGGGAGACTCTCTTCTTCGATTTGCACAAAATTATATATTTCCCTCAAGGCAACTTGTTTCTTATGAGCAGGGAAATATTTAGCAGAGAAGTAATAAATCATATCCTGGGGACTACACACACAACCAGGACCAAGATAATTAAACCAAGTTTTAGCATCACCCTTTAATGAGAACGGAAATATCTTAAGGATATAATAGTAGCGAGATTTCTCATCATTAGTAAACAGGGTGGCTATATCGTTTAACTTAGTAAGATGTGCCACAATAGTTTCAGATTCATTGCCATAAAAAGGATCAGATTCAACCAAAGTAATTATCTCAGGATCAATAGAGAATTCATAATCCTTATCAGTAACAAAGGTAGGTGAAGTAGCAAAAGCAGGATCATGTTTCATTCTAGCATTCAGAGATTGCTGCTTCCATTTAGCTAATAACTTCTTAAGATCAGATCTATCATTGCAAGCAAGAATAGCTCTAGCAGCTTCTTCATCCATAACATAACCCTCAGGAACAATAGGCAATTCATACTTAGGGGAAGAACCTTCATCATCACTATCTTCAATAATATCATCTTCAATAATTTCATTCTCTCGAACCCTAGCAAGTTGTTCATCTATAAATTCACCTAATGGCAAAGTACTATCAAGCATAGAAGTAATTTCATCATAAGTATCATGCATAGCAGAAGTGGCATCATCAATAACATGCGACATATCAGAATTCATAGCAGTAGCAGGTTTAAGTGTCGCAAGCTTACTCAAAACAGAAGGAGAATCTAGTGCAGAGCTAGATGGCAGTTCCTTACATCCCCTCGTAGTTGAGGGAAAAATCTTAGTTCTTTCGTCTTTCAAGTTCTTCATAGTGATGAGCAGATATAAATCCCAAGTGACACAAAGAATAGAGCTATGATCCCCGGCAATGGCGCCAGAAAATAGTCTTGAACCCACAAGTATAGGGGATCGCAACAGTTTTCGAGGGTAGAGTATTCAACCCAAATTTATTGACAAGGGGAGCCAAAGAATATTCCCAAGTATTAGCAGTTGAGTTGTCAATTCAATCACACCTGGATAACTTAGTATTTGTAGCAAAGTATTTAGTAGCAAAGTAGTATGATAGTAATGGTAATAGTGGCAAAAGTAAAGATAGCAGTTTTGTAGTAATTGTAACAGTAGCAACGGTAAAGTAAATAAGCAGAGCACAGTATGTGAAAAGCTCGTAGGCATTGGATCAGTGATGGATAATTATGTCGGATGTGATTCCTCATGTAATAGTTATAACATAGGGTGACACAGAACTAGCTCCAGTTCATCAATGTAATGTAGGCATGTATTCCGAATATATTCATACGTGCTTATGGAAAAGAACTTGCATGACATCTTTTGTCCTACCCTCCCGTGGCAGCAGGGTCCTAATGGAAACTAAGGGATATTAAGGCCTCCTTTTAATAGAGTACCGGACCAAAGCATTAGCACTTAGTGAATACATGAACTCCCCAAAAAATTGGTCATCACCAAGAAGTATCCCGATTATTATCACTTCGGGGTTGTCGGATCATAACACATAATAGGTGACTATAGACTTGCAAGATAGGATCGAGAACTCACATATATTCATGAAAACATAATAGGTTCAGATCTGAAATCATGGCACTCGGGCCCTAGTGACAAGCATTAAGCATAGCAAAGTCATAGCAACATCAATCTCAGAACATAGTGGATACTAGGGATCAAACCCTAACAAAGCTAACTTGATTACATGGTAAATCTCATCCAACCCATCACCGTCCAGCAAGCCTACGATGGAATTACTCACGCACGGCGGTGAGCATCATGAAATTGGTGATGGAGGATGATTAATGATGACAACGGCGACGAATCCCCCTCTCCGGAGCCCCGAACAGACTCCAGATCAGCCCTCCCGAGAGAGATTAGGGCTTGGCGGCGGCTCTGTATCGTAAAACGCGATGAAACTTTCTCACTGATTTTTTTCTCTGCGAAAGCAAATATATGGAGTTGGAGTTGAGGTCAGTGGAGCTCCAGGGGGCCCACAAGGCAGGGGGCGCGCCTAGGGGGAGGGGGCGCCCCCCCCCCCCACCCTCGTGGACAGGGTGTGGGCCCCCTGGCCTTGATTCTTTCGCCAGTATTTTTTATATTTTCCAAAAGTAATCTTCATGGATTTTCAAGTCATTCCGAGAACTTTTGTTTCTGCACAAAAATAACACCATGGCAGTTCTACTGAAAACACCGTCAGTCCAGGTTAGTTTCATTTAAATCATGCAAGTTAGAGTCCAAAACAAGGGCAAAAGTGTTTGGAAAAGTAGATATGTTGGAGACGTATCATGGCCGCCGGCTACAACAAATATCCTTGGAACACGTTGCACTAACTTTGGATCGCAGGTAAACCACACTGCGCACCTCCGGATGTTGGCCCCGCCCCAGGCAGGCAGGACACACTGGGGTCACGGGGGGAAGCCCCGGTGCTAGATCTCTCCCCCGCGCTCCGTGGTGTAGGGCGCCGCCACGACGGTGGCGCGTGCCATCCAGAAGTAGGTCCTCCGCCGGGAAGGGCGCCGGCGAGCCCCTCCCCAGGTCGAGGGCCTTCCACCACCTGACCACAGCCCACGTAGCCCCTTACCCCTTGGTCCTATCCTGGTTTCCAGACGCCCCAACAGTGGTTGGGGCATGCGCGGGGTGGAGTCCCCGCCCAGGCAGGGCAAGGAGTGCCCCTCAAGTCTCCGCCTGTGACACTCCCACATAATAATGAGTGGGGTTGTACATGCTCCGGAGTCTCCTGAGCGCTGCCCCTGAGCCTCACGGGGGCTCCCACCCACGTCCAAGTGGAAGCACCATGCTTCGTGCTGGCAGTCGACACTGTCCTCCAATGACTATGCCCACTCCCAGTGGAAGCACTGACCTCCGCGCTGGTGAGAGGACTAGTGTAGACGTCAGATGCGGCCATCTCTTTTGTTGTCTTTTGTAATCCGATTTGCTATGTTTGGAATGAAATTCGGAGTTTTATGCACTTACTAAAAGAAAAAAGGGGATTTTTGATTCATGATGTTTTCTCATTCTCCGATTTGTGTTTTGCGAGGCATAGCTCCTGCCTGCTGCTCTCCCCCCAAGCGTCCCGCGAGCGGGGGCTGGGTGTGCGTGCGCATCTGAGCTAGCCCGAGCGGCATCAGTGCCCCCTCAGGACCAAGGACATAACTGCCGTGGGTCCGTCCATGTGCACACCTTGCCAAAGCTTGGTGCTTGGCTCCTCGTGCGGCACCCTCGGGCAAGCAACCAGGCACGCGCCATGCCCGACATTCAGTTCTGGGCCTCAGGGGTGCTCAGCGACGAGCGCCCCCCACACTCCACGAAGCTCGACGTCGGGCGGAGGCACACTAGGGGCTGGCCCTAAGCTCTCGCAAGCCCCTCCTGAGGTTCCACGGACAAGGGGCTCCAGAGAGCCCGCCTCAGGAGAAATGCGTCTTCGCGGCACAGGAACCCGTCCAAGGCCGTGAACACAGAGATAAGCCACGCCAACAACTCTAGTTAGGAGCCCTCCGGCTCACGAAGGCACGTTTTCAAAATTAATCTAGAGGGCATATAATTGTTTCATACATTACAGGGGAGCCCCCTCCACAAAATGCTTTCTCACCCCGCAGGGCCATGCCTGAAATTTTGGCAAGAAAACAGGGAAATACAAGCCTTGTGGGACGCTGCTACCGCCGGCATCGCTGTCATCATCATCACCATAAGCTCCGCCTTCTTCGCCCGCGAGCGCAGCCACGTCGTTGGCAAGGGTGAATTCCTTGATCAGGTCTTTCACATGGTCGTTCACCCAGCACACCAGGTCACCCCGGGTTACTCCGGGCACGGGGGTAATTGCAGCGTTGAAGTCGAAGTCGGGGTCGAGGCTAAGGAGGTAGCTGAAGACACGCGAGAACGCGCGCCCAAGAAGGTCTTGGCTCTTCTCTTCGATGAGCTAGCACGCCCTCGCGGCCTTGCCTTCGAGGCAGGTCACGACTTGGGTGAAGAAGCAGAGGTAGCCGGCATCATCAGCTTCGTACGGGCGGGCAATGCTCTCCTTGCAGATGGTGTCTAAGGCCCGGTTGGCCCTGACCCTGAGGTCCTCGAGCATCAAGGAATGCTCACGCTGCAATGTTCGGCGGCGGCCCGCCTCGTCCGAGGCTCTCTTCGTGAGGGACGTGACACCCACGACCTGCTGATGAAGTGAGGACAGCTCGGCCTCAACAGTGGCCCAGGCCTCCTCGGTGGCCTTCTCACGCCGCTCCGTCATGGCCAGCTTCGCCTCGAGGGCATCGGCCTTGCCCTGCAGCTTGACTTGCCGCTGCTTGAAGGGAGTCTCCTAGAGCCCCAACTTTCGGTGGTATTCCCTGACAAGGGCCTCGCGGATCCCCTCCACCTTCTGGTCAACCTCCCATTGAATTCTCGCCTCCTGAGAGGCAAGGGCGTCCTCGGTTGTGGCTACTTGGCGCTCCATCACCTCTAGTAGCTCGCGCTTGAGGCTGTGCTCCAATGCCTCGAGCGCCAGTGCGTCCTCACGCTCTCGGACTCCCGTCTCGTTTGTAGGGACCCCACCTGGCAGCACCGCAAGGGCGGCCCTACGCGCCTAGACTTGCTGCTCAAGGGCGGCGTTCGAGGCTCAAAGCTCCCTCTCGCGCTCCTTGGATGCTTCACGACGATGATCCGCGGCTCAGGCCTCCTCCAGGGCGTGGGCACAAGCCTCCCGAGAGGCTGCAAGGGACACATCAGCCTCCGCATGGGTGCGCTCATGCTGCAAGCGCCCGAGGTTGATGGCGACTTTCAGTTGGTGCCATTCGCATGCTAAGCGGAGGCCTTCCGCCTCAAGGCATGTGTCGACGTCGTAAGCTCTGCCCCGAGCTGGCCTAGCATGCTCACCACTTCCCAGAGAAGGTCGTGACAGACGGCACTGTGCCTGCGCGCAAGCCCCAACACTCAGTCGGGCCCTTCCTCCGCGCCTTGTCTACCAAAGGGGCACGGGATGACTCGCCCGTTTCTGGCGGGGGCCCGGTGGCTGGTGCTCCTTCGACCGCTTCCCGGTCTGCAGGCGGGGCATGACGTGATCCATCCCCACCGCTTGAAGATGGAGCCATCTCGCTGGTCCCCAACCATCTGCAAGAGCCAGTGGAGGAGCCCTCGGCACAGCCTACGTGCCCCAGAGGTTGCATTGGAAGAAGAACGCCGGAAGTGCAGGCCCGCGGCCTTCCAGCAGCGGCCTCGACTCATGAGCCGGCACCACCTCGTGTGTCGTTGCCTGGCTCGGGAGGTCCGGAGTCGCAGCCAAACTAGTGGCCTCAGGAGGCCGCGCTCTGGGCGGGCCCACCATCGCGGCGGAAGGGATCCTGAGGGGAAAGACAAGGACGCGGTATGCAAAAGTCTAGGAGGGAAAGGTACTTACTCATCCACGGCTATCCACTTCCTCTTTTCTAGGGCCCATGGGGTGGGGCCCCAGTGGTTCCCAAGCCTTTTCCTCTTGAGGAGCATCCCGAGGTCTGGAATGGGCGCGCCGCAGGCTGGCACGCAGTCCCTTGCGGCAGGGGCAACAGTCGCATCCGCAGGCGGGGGCCCTCCCATACTGCCTGCGGAGGTATGGATCGTCGCCTCAGGAGCAAGTGGTGGCGCCTGCCCTCCACCGGTCACACCAGGAGAGCTCGACGATGCTTGCTCCCCCAAGGCCACCTCTGGAGCGCACACCACAGGACCAACAAGCACGGGAGCCACCAAGATGGGGTTCTCGCGAGGCCCCTCATGGCCCTCGGGGAGCAGCCCCCACTCGTCAAAGCACGACATCTTCTTGATAAAGGCCCTCCCGTTCAAGAAGTTGTACAAAGGGCACCCCTCGGCAGGGAGCACAGCGAGCACTGGGTCACCCGTCAAGAGCTGGCGCACAGTGCACAACATCTTTGAGAGAAGCGAGGGCACCTGGAGCCTCATGGGTTTGTCGGGGCTAGTGAAGGGCCACATTGGGCGAGAATGGCGCTAGAGCGGAGCGGTGCACCACAGGACGAACTCCCTCACCACCATCGCCACATCACCCCTACCTCCTTCAACATGACCATCCTAGACAAGATATGCACGAGCCATCGGTCAACGAGCTCCACGTGCCCCCAGTCGAAGCTCGGCTTCGCTAGCGCCAGTGGGAGGAGGAGCAGGGGGATGCGCACGGTGGCATCCACATACACCCACTGCTTCCGGAACCCCCTCGCATCCGGGCGGATCATGAAGTCGATGCCGGAGCCAGCTGTCGCTGCCACCACCTGGAACAACACGCACCCCAAGCGTTGTGTGTTGTCGACTAGGTGGAGCGAGAAGAAATGGCGAACCACAGACAGAGCAATGCCCATGAAGGCCTCGCACGAGAAGGCAAAGGTGGAGAGGAGGGTGATGGATCCAGGATCCAGATGCAGCGCATGGATCTGGTAGTGCGAAAGCATGGCGTTGAAGAAGTCGGAGAATGGAGGCAGTAGGCCAGCGAAGAGAGCGTGGAGATGAAGGGGAATTTCTGTGGCCTCCATATCGACCAAGGCACGGGAGGCGGGCCAGACCATCGTTGCCTTCCACTCGTTGGAATCGGCAGCGACGGCCTGCCGAACCTTGTCCAGCCCCTCTTGATTGATCACCATGGAATGGTCCAGCACTAGCTCCGACCCGGGCGAGAGCTCCGCGGTTGCACGAGCTTTCCCCTTCTTCGACCTGGGAGCCATGGCGGCGGAGTGGATTGGAGCTGGCGTGGAATCTGGCGAAGGAGGTGCGAGCTCGTAGGAAAGAGGAGGAGCAAAGGACAAGCACAGCGGGCAATGATGGCTGGGCCGCGTATGCCAGGCAATTGTCAAGTCGAGCAGTTGCCGAGGCGGCATGGGGAAGTGGAGATGCCCATGTCCCGTCAAGCGCCACGCGTCGACTCGGCCCGCAGCGCTTCGCCCTTGCCCTTTGGCTTTAACCTGAAGCCAAGTCCGAGTGCGCCTTGGGCCCGGTGGCTACTGTCGGTGTTCTGGGAACCAGGGTACCCAGACTTGCCTGCCTGCAGCCCACGGCATGGCTCCATCGACGTCCTAGTATGGACCATCTTCAACACCTTCAAGACAAGACCCTCGCAAGGGGCCAAGCCTCACGAGGCGGCCTTCCCAGGTGGCCTCTTGAGTAGCAGAGATTCCTATGCAGGCGCCCACCTCATGAGCTTGAGGTGACACCAGCCATGACTACCAAGGCCAGGTGGGCGCCAGCGGGCGCAGAGCAGCATGTTTCCTCTTTGGTGCTAAGGAGGTAAGTGCAGGCGCGGGGTCCTGGTGAATCAGCCAAAGGTTTGCATTCTCATGCAACAAGACCAGGACCGCCAGGACGGTAGGACGGATGTCATCGCCGAGCCCACCACGGCGTCATGACCAGAAGCTTTGCAGGAGAAGACCACATTTCGTCAGGATAGGATGTACTTCTTGTCCCCCTTCAAAATTGGCCACTATGGGATCCCTTCCCGCCTTCGTTTAGAGGAAGAGGACGGAGTCCACTACAAATATAGCTTAGCCACCACTATAGGAGGGGAGGGAGAGAGAGAGACCTCACTAGCTCACACCTACACTAGAACAGACCCCATGAGGTTGTTCTTCCCTTGTACTAGTTCATCCTCAATCCCTCGCGAGGCTAATCCACCATAAAACAGGAGTAGGGTCTTACACCGCTAGGTGGCCCGAACATGGGTAAACTACTGTGTCCCTTCCCTTTCTTGTTCATCGAGCTAGGTGCGACGAAATGGTTGGCTGGAGAGGTTGAGTTCTTTGCACACGCCCTAGAGTCCGAACCTTTCTTGGGTCTGCGGAGCCCTGAATCCGACACAAGATGCATGCGCATCTTATTCTTCCAGTAAGGGTAATCAGTGCCATCGAAGACGGGGCATGCAACAGAGACTTTGATTATCCGTGCTGTCGACATTGTTAAAACTCCAGGTGGTTAAATCGAATCACACAGAACAAGGGAGCACCTTGCTCTGATACTAATTGAAAGTGCTACTAATCAACTAGAGGGGGGTGAATAGACGATATTTATGAAAGTCTTCAACACAGACAATGTCTTCAAAGACAGACAACCAAATACAACCTATACACTATGTAGTGTAAGATAAACTACACTAGCCAAGCCATAGTCTAAGAAATAGTACTAAGTAAACATGAAGACAAATAGCAGCTAGGTAGAGTGGATCAGAATAGGAAGATAGTATGAAGCCAAATATGCAATCAGAGAGAATGTCTTCACACATTGAAGTCAAACAGGGCAAGCAATCAAAAACTTCACGAAGCTAAATAGAAAGCAAAGGGTGAAGGGATGTAACCAGTTGCTTGACTAAGACAAGGATTTGGTAGACTAGTTCCAGTTGCTGTGACAAATGTACGTCTGGTTAGGGAGGCTGAGATTGAACTCAGAAAACTGCATCTTCACCTTATTCCCCTTGAGTTAACTACACTTAGTCCTTGCCAAATCACTCTAGTAAGTCTTTTAAGATAGACTTCCAAACCTTCACAGACTTTGTTCACCAGCGATCCACAACGACTCCTGGATCCTCAAAACGCGACGCTTAACCGACTGGAAGATACACAGTCTTCAAGTGTAATAAGTCTTCAGATCATGCGGACAAAAAAGAATTCAATGATGCCAAACAGTCCTTGGGCTCTGGGTGTTTTGGGCTTTGTCCTTGCAAGGTTTCTCTCTCAAAGGCTTCAAAGGTGGGTTGCCCTCAAATGACAAAAGTCATGCACTAACTCTGAGCAGCCACCGATTTATGGTGGAGGGGTGGGCTAGTTATAGTCAGGAGGCAACCCGACATGATATGTCCAAAATGACCCTCGGTCACTAAGGAACCGACATATATCCAACGGTCGGATTTCAAACACACGCGGCAGCTTGACTTGCGTTACAAGCAAAGCTGACTCATCCAACTCTGGATAAGATTAGCTCTCATTATCTTCACTCGAAGACGTAGGTTTTGGCTTGAGCATCATGTCAATTTCTCTGACTTTGTTCACATGGACCCCACTTAACAGTTCGGTGGTTCCTATGACTCAAGAAAGAAGAAAATTAAACTACGAAAGAAACTATGTCTTCGCACTCCATAGTCTTCAAGTGAATGTCTTCACACGTCATTATCTTTGACGTGAATGTCTTCATGAGCCACCATTGTCTTCAATGTCTTCATACGTTTTAGGGGTCATCTCTGATAGGTAAACCGAATCAATGAGGGACTTCTAACTCTTCTCCTGTGAATCTCACAAACACATTAGTCCCTCAACCACATTTGTCGTTAATACTCCAAAACCAACTAGGGATGGCACTAGATGCACTTACAATAAGATTCTCTGTAATCCTACTGTGTTGGTCCATCAACCCAGAAAATATTCTCAACCTTATCCTCTACATCATACTTTACCTTGTAGTAGAAATCTGGATCTGACTTCCGTATCTCTTTGAAATAGGCAACTGTCTCAATCATATCACCCTCTTTAGTTGCATTCATGTTCAAGCTCGACTTAAGGTTCGTGATGTGCTTGGTAGTATAAGGAACAATCAGCTATGTGTAATAGTACTCCGACATGATGTGCACTGATGTCTACTATGCAACCTTCTTCTTGTAGACTCTTGTTGGGCCTCTAAGCGCAGAGTTTTGTTGGACAAAATTTCCCTCAAGTGGATGACCTAAGGTTTATCAATCCATGGGAGGCGTAGGATGAAGATGGTCTCTGCCAAACAACCCTCCAACCAAATAACAAAGAGTCTCTTGTGTCCCCAACACATCCAATACAATGGTGAATTGTATAGGTGCACTAGTTCGGCGAAGGGATGGTGATACAAGTGTAATAAGGATGGTAGATATAGGTTTTTGTAATCTGAAAATATAAAAACTGCAAGGTAACTAGTAACAAAAGTGAGCAAAAACGGTATTGCAATGCTTGAAAACAAGGCCTATGGTTCATACTTTCACTAGTGCAAAGTCTCTCAACAATGATAACATAATTAAATCATATGGCAATCCCTCAACATGCAACAAAGAATCACTCCAAAGTTCCTATCAGAGAACGTTGGACAAATACGTGCATCAACCCCTATGCACAGATTACCCCAATGTCACCTCAGGAATCCACGAGTTGAGTGCCAAAACACACATCAAGTGAATCAATAGAACATCCCATTGTCACCACAGATATCCCATCGCAAGACATACATCAAGTGTTCTCAAATCCAATACTCAATCCAACATAACGAAACATCAAAGAGCAAGACTCAATTCATCACAAGAAGGTAGAGGGGGAGAAACACCATATGATTCAACTATAGTAACAAAGCTCGCGGTACATCAAGATCATTCCAAATCAAGAACACGAGAGAGAGAGAGAGAGAGATCTCAAACACATAGCTACTGGTACATACCCTTAGCCCCGAGGGTGAATTACTCCCTCCTCGTCATGGAGACTGCCGAGATGATGAAGATGGCCACCGGTGATGGTTTCCCCCTCTGGTAGGGTGCCGGAACGGGCCCCTGATTGGTTTTTTGTGGCTATAGAGGCTTGCGGATGCGGAACTTCCGATCTAGGGTTCTTTTCGGAGGTTTCTATATTTATAAAAAAAATTGGTGTCGGTCTCACGTTAGGGGGGTTCCGAGGGGCCCACAAGCCAGGGGCGCCCCTAGGCTTGTGGTCGCCTTGGGACTCTTTTGGCCCAACTCCGATGCTCCATGGGTCTCTTCTGGTCCATAAAAAATCATTGTAAATTTTTAGCTCGTTTGGACTCCGTTTGATATTCCTTTTCAGTAAAACTCAAAAACAAGGAAGAAACAGAAACTGGCATTGGGCTCTAGGTTAATAGGTTAGTCCCAAAAATAATATAAAATAGCATAGTAATGCTTATAAAACATCCAAAACAGATAATATAATAGCGCGGAACAATCAAAAATTATAGATACGTTGGAGACGTATCAGCATCCCCAAGCTTAATTCCTACTCGTCCTCGAGTAGGTAAATGATAAAAACAGAATTATATATGTGGAATTCTACCTAACATATTTATCCATTTAATCTTCTTTATTGTGGCAAGAATATTCAGATCCATAAGATTCAAAACAAAAGTTTAATATTGACATAAAAACAATAATAACTCAAGCACACTAATAAAGCAATCATGTCTTCTCAAAATATCATGGCCAAAGAAAATTATCCCTACAAAATCATATAGTCTGGCTATGTTCCTCTTCATCACACAAAGTATTTCATCATGCAGAACCCCGATGACAAGCCAAGCAATTGTTTCATACTTTTAATGTTCTCAAGCCTTTTCAACTTTCATGCAATACATGAGCGTGAGCCATGGATATAACACTATAGGTGGAATAGAATATGGTGGTTGTGGAGAAGACAAAAAGAAGGAGAGAGTCTCACATCAACTAGGCGTATTAATGGGCTATGGAGACACCCATCAATAGATATCAATGTGAGTGATTAGGGATTGCAATGCAATGGATGCACTAGAGCTATAAGTGTATGAAAGCTCAAAAAGAAACTAAGTGGGTGTGCATCCAACTTGCTTGCTCATGAAGACCTAGGGAAATTTGAGGAAGCCCATCATTGAAATATACAAGCCAAGTTCTATAATGAAAAAAACCCACTAGTATATGAAAGTGGCAAAAATAGGAGACTCTCTATCATGAAGAACATGGTGCTACTTTGAAGGACAAGTGTGGTAAAAGGATAGTAACATTGACCCTTCTCTCTGTTTCTCTCTTTTTTTGTTTTCTTTTTTTATCTTTTTATTTTGGGCTCTATGGCCTCTTTTTTATTTTAAGTCCAGAGCCTCATCTCGACTTGTGAGGGAATCATAGCTTCCATCATCCTTTACTCACATGGGACAATGTTCTAATAATGATTATAATCACACTTTTAATTAGTTACAACTCGATACTTAGAACAAAATATGACTCCATATGAATGCCTCCGGTGGTGTACCGGGATGTGCAATGATCAAGAGTGACATGTATAAAAAATATGAATGATGGCCTTTACACAAATACTATGCCAACTACATGATCATGCAAAGCAATATGACAATGATGGTATGTGTCATAATAAATGGAACTGTGGAAGTTGCATGGCAATATATCTTGGAATGGCTATGGAAATGCCATAATAGGTAGGTATGTTAGCTGTTTTGAGGAAGGGTATATGGTGGGTTTAATGCACCGGCGAAAGTTGCGCGATAGTAGAGAGGCTAGCAATGGTGGAAGGGTGAGAGTGCGTATAATCCATGGACTCAACATTAGTCATAAAGAACTCATATACTTATTGCAAAAAATTATTAGCCATCAAACCAAAGTACTACACGCTTTCTCCTAGGGGGATATATTGGTAGGAAAAGACCATCGCTCGTCCCCGACTGCCACTCATAAGGAAGACAATCAAAAAATAAATCATGCTCCGACTTCATAACATAACGGTTCGCCATACGTGCATGCGTCGGGAATCACAAACTTTAACACAAGTATTTCTACCAATCCACAATTACTCACTAGCATGACTCTAATATCACCATCTTTATATCTCAAAACAAATGAAAGGAATCAAACTTCTCATATATTCAATTCTCTTCATGAAAGTTTTTATTATACCCTTCTTGAATACCCATCATATTAGGACTAAATTCATAACCTGAGAAAATTGCCATACTATTTATTAGACTCTCAAAATAATATAATTAAAGCACGAGAGTTCATCAACTTACACAAAATAAAACCACCGCCGTGCTCTAAAAAGATATAAGTGAAGCACTAGAGCAACTACCTAGCTCAAAAGATATACGTGAAGCACATAGGGTATTCTAATAAATTCATGATTAATATGTGTCCCTCTCAAAAGTTGTGTACATCAAGGATGATTGTGGCAAACTAAAAGGCAAAGACTCATATCATACAAGACAATCCAAGCAAAACACATATCATGTGGTGACTAAAAATATAGCCTCGGGTAAATTTACTGATGGATTGAAGACAAAAGAGGGGATGCCATCCAGGGCATCCCCAAGCTTAGATGTTTAGTTGTCCTTGAATATTACCTTAGGGTTCCTTGGGCATCCCCAAGCTTAGGCTCTTTCCACTCCTTATTCCGTTGTCCATCAAAACTTTACCCAAAACTTGAAAACTTCACAACAGAAAACTCGTAAGATCCGTTAGTATAATAAAATAAATCACCACTTAGGCACTGTTGTCAACTCATTCTAAATTTATATTGGTGTTATATCTACTGTATTCCAACTTCATCATGGTTCATACCCTCTGATACTACCCATAGATTCATCAAAATAAGCCAACAACACAATGAAAACAGAATCTGTCAAAAATAGAACATTCTGTAGTAATCTGGAAACTTTGTATACTTTTGTAACTCCAAAAATTCTGAAAAATTAGGAAAATCTAGGAAATTTGTATATCAATCTTTTGTGACAAAATTTCAGATCAAAAGCACGCTTTGTGAATTTCTACAATTCTGGCAATGAGCACAAAAGTTTATGTTTTTCAGCAAGATCAAATCAACTATCACCATAGACCATCCCAAAGGTCTTACTTGGCACTTTATTGAAACAAAAGCTATAAAACATGATTACTACAGTATCATAATCATGTGAACAAACAAAAACAGTAAGGGTAAATATTGGGTTGTCTCCTAGCAAGCGCTTTTCTTTAATTCTTTTTTAGCTAGGCATGATGACGTCGATGATGCTCACATAAAAGATAAGAGTTGAAACATAATGGGAGCATCATGAAGCATATGACTAGCATATTTAAGTATAACCCACTTCCTATGCATAGGGATTTTATGAACAAACAATCTATGGGATCAAGAATCAATTAGCATAAGAGGGCAAAACAAGCAAAACTTCAAAACTTTAAACACATAGAGAGGAAACTTAGTATTATTGCAATATGTAGAAGCATAAGTTCTTCTCTCATAATATTTTTTAGTAGCATCATGAATGAATTCAACAATATAACCATCACATAAAAGCATTATTTTCATGATTCATAAGCATAGAAACTTTACTACGCTCTGCATAAGCAAAATTCTTCTCATTCGGAATAGTGGGAGTATCATAAGAAACTCGAATACTATAAACTGTTTCCACATTAAAAGAGTAATGTTTAGAAAAAGGGTAATCATAATTATGACAAGTTTTATAAATATAATCATTGCTACTTTTTTATAACATAAGTGTCATCACAATAATCATCATAAGTAGCAACGTTGTTCCCATCAAAATCAATTGAAACCTCTTCCAAGATAGTGGAATCATTACTAATTAAAGTCATGACCTATCCAAATCCACCTTTATAAATATTGCAATCATCGTAAGTAGGAGGCATGCTATCATCATAATAAATTTGCACATCAAAACTTGGGGGACTAAAAATAGCATCTTCAGCAAACATGGCATCCCCAAGCTTGTAGCTTTGTATATCATTAGCATAATGGATATTCATAGAATTCATATTAACAACACTGAAATCATGCTCATCGTTCAAAGATTTTATGCCAAACATTTTATTGACTTCTTCTTCTAACAATTGAGCACAATTTTCCTTTCCATCATTCACGAAAGACATTATAAAGATGAACTATTAACCTCAATTCCAATTTTTTAGTTTTCTTTTATAGACTAAACTAGTGATAAAACAAGAAACTAAAAGATTCAATTGCAAGATCTAGAGATATACCTTCAACCACTCACCTCCCCGGCAATGGCGCCAGAAAAGAGCTTGATATCTACTACGAAACCTTCTTCTTGTAGACTCGTGTTGGGCCACCAAGCACAGAGTTTTGTAGGACAATAGCAATTTTCCCTCAAGTGGATGACCTAAGGTTTATCAATACATGGGAGGTGTAGGATGAAGATGGTCTCTCTTAAACAACCCTGTAACCAAATAACAAAGTCTCTTGTGTCCCCAACACATCCAATACAATGGTAAATTGTATTGGTGCAGTAGTACGGTGAAGAGATGGTGATACAAGTGTAATATGGATGGTAGATATAGGTTTCTGTAATCTGAAAATATAAAAACAACAAGGTAACTAGTAACAGAAGTGAGCAAAAACAGTATTGCAATGCTTGAGAACAAGGCCTAGGGTTCATACTTTCACTAGTGTGAAGTCTCTCAACAATGATAACATAATTAAGTCATATGGCAATCCCTCAACATGCAACAAAGAATTACTCCAAAGTTCCTATCAGAGAACGTAGGAGAAAAACATACATCAACCCCTGTGCATAGATTACCCCAATGTCACCCCAAGAATCGACGAGTTGAGTGCCAAAACATACATCAAGTGAATCAATAGAACATCCCATTGTCACCATAGATATCCCATCGCAAGACATACATCAAGTGTTCTCAAATCCAATACTCAATCCAACATAACGAAACCTCAAAGAGCAAGACTCAATTCATCACAAGAAGGTAGAGGGGGAGAAACACCATATGATCCAACTATAGTAACAGAGCTCACGGTACATCAAGATCATTCCAAATCAAGAACACGAGAGAGATATCAAACACATAGCTACTAGTACATACCCTCAGCCCCGAGGGTGAACTACTCCCTCCTCGTCATGGAGACCGCCGAGATGATGAAGATGGCCACCGGTGATGGTTTCCCCCCTCTGGCAGGGTGCATGAACGGGCTCCCGATTGGTTTTTCGTGGCTGCAGAGGCTTGCGGCGGCGGAACTTCCGATCTAGGGTTCTTTTCGGAGGTTTCTATATTTATAGGAACTTTTGGCGTGGTCTCACGTAAGGGGGGTCCTGAGGGGCCCACAAGCCATGGGCATGTCCTAGGGGGCGCCCTCTAGGCTTGTGGTCGCCTTGGGACTCTTCTGGCCCAACTCCGATGCTCTATGGGTCTCTTCTGGTCGATAAAAAATCTTCGTAAAGTTTTAGATCGTTTGGACTCCGTTTGATATTCCTTTTCTGTAAAACTCAAAAACAAGGAAAAAATAGAAACTAGCATTGGGCTCTATGTTAATAGCTTAGTCCCAGAAATAATATAAAATAGCATATTAATGCATATAGAACATCCAAAACAAATAATATAATAGCATGGAACAATCAAAAATTATAGATACGTTGGAGACATATCATGCATCATTCATCCTGCACAAAAAACAAGAACAATGTTTTTTGGTTACAGATCTACCCAACAGGCAATCAAAACTGGTTATCATAAAATTATGTTCACTACTTTTTGATGTATTAACCCCAGGCAACTACACAACCCAAATGGAAGCAACTAGCACCCAATCTTCATGCAGTTGTTTGCTATCTTTTTAGCAACAACCAAGGGAAGCACATGGAAAGCAGCGAGGAGACAAAAATCTCATAGACAAAGCTTACATTTAGCAACCCAAGCAACTAAACACACCAGATGCAAGCAACAAAACACCAAATAAGAACAATTTTTTTGTTATAGAACTACAAGCAGGAAATCAAAACTGCTATCCTAAATTTATGCTCACTGCTTTTAGATGTATTAACCCCAACCAACTACACACACCAAAGGAAGAAACTAGCACCCAATCTTCAGGCAATTGTTTTTCTATCTTCTAACAACAACCAAGGGGGAAGCACATACAAAATTGTGATAGTTATTGGAGAATACCAGGAAAAAACAAGATTGTCTATGAGATTTTTTATCTGATGAACACTTACATTTAGTAACCCAGGCAACTTAAATGCACTACAGCAACAAAACACCAAATGCCAAGGCAATTTTTTGTGCAGGGCAACCAAACTACTTTTCTTAACAACACATACATGTAGTCAAGTTGCAGTTATGAATGTTCATTAGGAACAACTTCTCTTCTAGGGGTTGGTATGATCACAAATATTTAGTTAAAGATGGTTTGTCAACCAACGGATGGTTATGCTCACCAATGAAATAAGTGACCTCCTACCACCCATCAATGAATTTTACTATCATCTTGGCTTTGCAACCTATCTGTATTATATTCTCTCTTTTTTGCTTCTTCCTCTTCTTCTTCTTTTGTCCAGTAGCATCATTACCAAATATAATGACATTGTCTTCTCCATCATCATCATCTGCACCTTCACATGGATCTTCAAGCAATTCATTATGGTCGTTCATCTCCTGCTGGTAGTTTGAAACTTGTGGCAAAAAAAATGGTACTTCTCCATTTGACCAGTAACTAAAGACCTTCTTGAAGTATTCATTCTAATTAAAAAACTCATATCCAAAGCATAAGCATTATAGTGTTCTCTGGCACCTTGCAAAGTGCCAAACCTCATACCCAACGAAGTCTATTTTGGTTGAGACCATGCTTCATCATCGTTATCAGCACCTCCCGCCACACCCTCATGTCCAATAGTACCCCCTGTTGAACCCAAAGTATCTGTCTCATCAAGGGTGTGCTCTTCTGTTTGCATTTCTTGCACACTATGGTTAGCAGCATTTCACGTGACAGAAGGGTTTGAAGATTCTGCCACAAACTCATTGTTCGCTGCCTCACCCCCATGGGCAGTAGGTTATGTGCAATACATGGGATCAACATTTCCACTTCAACATTGGATGGCAACTCATCATTAAGGTCATCTAGCAATTCATTATGGTCGTTCATCTCCTGCCGCATAATTGGTCAAAAATTGAAAAAACGCACAAGTTACAAGTTTTTGACAAAGTTGAAATGTTGTACTGTCAACCAAACAACAATTCATAGAACAAGAGAAAAGCAACTACTGAACAAATATATAACAAGAATCTAGTAATATCAGCCAACAAAACCAAACTACAAAAAATGTATATTTTTATAGTTGCATGCAACAATCAACATAGCTGACTATAACTTTGTCTTCTTTTTCCTTTTTCCAGGGGATAAATCAGGGTCAGAAAAAGCAATAACAGATGATGTAACGCACTCTTATTTTCCGAAGTGGAGGCGATAAGGGGAGCACAAAACATGGTGCTTTCCTTGCCTTTTGTTTTCACAAGGATTGGAAAATGATGAAAGATTGTAGCATCAGCATCAGTAGCAGCAACAACAGTAGTAGAGTAGGAGCAGTAGGAGTAGTAGTAGCAGTAGGAGTAGTAGTAGTAGAGGAGCAGTAGCAACAGCAGGAGCAGGAGCATCGGCAGCAGCAGTAGCAGTACTAGCAGTACTAGTAGTACTAGCAGTAGTCGTAGTCGTAGTGGTAGTGTTAGCATTTTCTTATTTGTTGTCATAGTTGCAACCATTTTATACATGCACAACACACATATGGGAGTTCATACTTCTTTTTTCAACAATTTACTGGCACACATGTAGTTGCCTAAAAGGTTTTCACAGAGATCTATTTTAGAATCCTTTTAGAATTGCTACAAATAAGGAACTCTCACAAAGAGATTCTCAATTGCGCACATGCAGTTTGCCTACTATCACACACGTAGTTGCCTAATAAGTACACAGAGTTGCTACAAAAATTACCCAAAGCTGGTCAAAAGTAACCACTGAGTTGCTTGCTACTATTATAAAATAGTTCTATGGTAGGGGTGGGGGGACTTTTGGCAAGTATATATGCAATCATTCATGCGCGGAAGAAAAATAGTATTATTTTTCCCACAACTAGTAAATTGCTTGTTGTAACACAATTAGTTGCCTACAAGTTTGACAATAGTTGCTATGAACTTTTAGAATTCATAACATCCACAAGTAGCCAATAGTTGTGTCACAACCTAGCTAGCTCATGCATTAGAGTGTTTGCATCATGTTTACTTTGATCATAAACTTGGAAATGGGGATGACAGAACCCCCAGCACCCCCTAGTCCAACTAGGGTTTACTAAAAGGGATAATTAATTTGGTGCCCTTAGTTGTTTCACCCTCGGCAGGTTTGCCCCTAGTTTCCAAAAACCCTCGTTCTTTCCCAACTCACTTTGGTTTCTTTGTGCTTTTGCCCTCCCGTCACGATTCCGTCCAGTCAGCACCGTTTGACCGCTACCGCTAGGGCTAGAATTCGAGCCGAGCCGAGCCAGCTCGGCTCGACTGGCTAGAGCTCGTTTCGTTAACGAGCTAGCTCGACTCGACTCGTTGTTATAACGAGCTCAAATCCAAGATTGGCTCGACTCGTATAACTCGCGAGCTGGCTCGTTTAGCTTGTTAAGCTCATTAAAGATATGAAGATAAAACCCTCATATATTATAAAATGATTATGTATATATTAAACATATATATTACTAAACAATAGTAATTTCCTTGTAACGCATGAGTCTCCTAGGCGGTTGGGCCTTCAACGGCTAGGCCTTGTGTTGTGCGCCTGGGACATAGGGTGCTGAACGGTTGATCTTTTTTTGTATTGGGAGTGGCTGATCTTTTGTACCGAGCCTAACGAGTTACACGAGTACTCGTGAGATTGGCTCGTTTAACTTGGTCTATAAATGATCTTAAAATAAAGCTCGGCTCGACTCGTTATTCTTTGAGTTCGAGTCGATTCGAGCCGAGTCATGAGCTACTCGTTTAGCTCGCGAGCTTCGAGCTTTTTTTCCAGCCCTAGCTACCGCCACTAGATTTAGGACACGGCTTGCCCCCCGTGCTCACTCGCTTGTTCCCCCCCCCCTCACTCTTTCGTTCCCCATTCCTCCCGTCACTCCCTCTTCCTGTCCAAACCCTAGTTCGTCGGCGCCACCACCAGATCCAGAAACCCTAAGGGCACCACCACCAGAACATCGTCTGCAGCACCAGCACATCCAGTTCCAGGCGATGGGGGAGAATGGAGAAACCCTAGGCGGCGGCCGCCGCCCAAAGAAGGGAATCGCATCGGCGCGGGAGGGCGATGGCTGCATGCACGGCCACGGCGACAGTGGCCTCATCGACGGCGACAAAAGCTTGCCATCGGTTACGAGGAGCGTTGA
This sequence comes from Triticum aestivum, assembly GCF_018294505.1. NCBI lineage: Eukaryota > Viridiplantae > Streptophyta > Magnoliopsida > Poales > Poaceae > Triticum > Triticum aestivum. The sequence continues at coordinate 368,839,739 of NC_057798.1, read as the reverse complement.
AGGCGGCTATGGTAGCAGTCAGGGCGACAAGGGCAAGGGCACCACATCTGCATGGGAGATCCCAACGGGGTAAGTCTCACATCTGCTTTTCCATAGTATCGTAGGCTTGATTCAGAGAAGATTTAGTCATGGTAGATGTTGTGTTCATTATTGTAGGATGGATCGAGCTGTTGCATTCTTTCTGTCTATTAGAATGGAGACCACAACCATAGTTTCTGCTGGTACCAGAGGAAAAGAAAGCAACTTCACATTTCCATTAGTTGTGGACAACAGTAGTAGTTCATTTAATGATTTTAGGGCTAGTATTTGTGCAAAGTATCCATGGGGATTGTTTGATGCTGTTGAAATAAGATATTGGGACAGTTCACAGGAGAGTTGGAACCCTCTACAGTGTGATGATGAGTTAGGTTTGATGTTTGCAAGAAATGCAGAGACAAGGTCATGCAATTTGGAAATTACAGTAATTCAGAGAAAGAGAGGAGAAAGGTGTGAAAAAACACCTGCATCTAGGACAACTTCTAGAGGGACCAGAGGTAGAAGAAGGGGTAGACCATGTGCATCTAGGACAGGAGCTAGCAGTACTCCTAGTGCTCCTGGCACTAGTGCAGCAAGTGCTAGTACCACCCCAACTGCTCCTGGCACTGAGAAAGAAGATGATCAACTTGATCCAGTTGTGGAGGAAGCACTGCCTGATGCACAACCTGAGGAGGATGAGAAGCTTTATCCAGGTTATGTACAACAAAATAATCAGGAACATGCAGCAAATGAAGACTACATACCTGCAGAATTTTCAGATACTGATGAAGATGAAAGGCAAGAGGATCATGACATGGGAGCTTTTGAGGATGCAGATGAGGACAGACCTGTCATGATGTATGATAGAGATAACCCAAGCATTGAGGAAGGTGTGGTCTTTCCTGGGGCAGTTGATTGCAGAAATGCAGTTGGAACATTCTCAATCAAGTCTGGAACTGAGTACATCACACTGAAGAGTGACCAGAGTAGGTTCACTGTTAAATGTGCCCATGACAGGTGTAAGTGGAGGTTGCATGCATCTTTGATGAGGAGGAGCACTTCGTTTCAGGTAATAGCTATTTAGTTTACTAGTATTTGTTTTAAAATTGTGACTTTTTGTTTTACTAATGTTGTACTGATAGACAATTTGTTTCTTTGTTTCATTTTCAGATCAAAGTGAACCCCCACCCTCACACATGTCCTAGTGTGAACAGATCTCAGAGATTGAGAGCTGCAAAAAGGTGGATTGCAGATGCTTCTATGGCTTGGATCAGAAAAAATCCAGGGATTGGCACAAAGGAAATCCAGGGTAGGTTGTTAGAGAAGTATGGTCTTGAGGTGCCTTACAGCAGATGCTATTATGGTAAGGAAATGGCACTTGATAAGTTATATGGTAAGTACAATGACAGTTTTCAGTTACTTTTTGCTTTCAAAGCAGAAGTAGAGAGGGCATCACCAGGCAGTGTTGTTGACATTGACCATCACACGGTGGAGTACAAGTTAAAAGGAAAGAAATTCTACAAAGAGTGTTTTAGAAGGGTTTTTGTTTGTTTCAAAGCTTGTCAGAAGGGGTTTCTAGAGGGGTGCAGGCCATACTTGGCTGTAGATGCAACTGCATTGCATGGTAGGTTTAGGGGCCAACTTGTAGCAGCATGTGCCCTAGATGCACACAATTGGTTATTTCCTGTTGCATGTGGTGTTCTTGAAGTGGAGTCCACTGAGAGTTGGACATGGTTTTTCAATAATTTGAAGAAAGTTATAGGACATCCTGAAGGATTAGTTATCCATACTGATGCCTGCAAAGGACTGGAGAGTGTTGTTGATGATGTTTATCTTGGAGTTGAGCATAGACAGTGCATGAGACATTTGTCTCAAAATTTTGGCAAGAAATTCAAAGGGAAATTTTATGATGACAATCTGTGGCCTTGCTCACTTACTTACAACATCAAAAAGCACAATTATCATCTGAACCAGTTGAAAAGCAAGCTCAAAGTGAAGGACTATCTTGAGGAGAACCACACCAAAATCTGGGCTAGAGCTGATTTCACTGAGTTGAGCAAGGTTGACTATGTAAATAACAATCTAGCTGAATCATTCAACTCTAGAGAGGTGGAGATGTACAACCAACAACTACATTGTCAGCTACTGGAAGCAGTGTTGACAGCAAGCTTGTTCCTCCTGCATCAAAAGAACCAGCACTAAACCAAGCTCCACCAACTGGCCCCAACCCAGCCAGAAATACTAGAAGCAAGGCAAGGGAAGCTCCAAACCCAGCCAGAAACACCAGGAGCAAAAAACTGAAGTTCTAGATGCTGTTATCAACTAGATGGTGTTTTTTACACCTTTTATTTACTATTATGTGTACTGTGTGATGTTGCTAAACTTCTGAGATGCACCTGTTATGTCTACTGTCTGCTATGGTGTTGTTATGTACTTGGTGTTTTTATGCACAATGTGTTCTAATCTTAAGGTTGTCGAACTTGTGTCATTCATATGTGATGCACAATGTTGTGTCATTCTAGTTGTTGTTGAACTTGTGTCATTCATCTGCCATTTCACAAGTTTACGATCAAATTGAGCTGGCAAGATCAAATTCAGCAGTACAATATCAAATTCATTCACCAAACCACATTTGACAACAACATCTTGGAATACCAAACTACTATAGCTGACATCGAACAACTGCATAATTTCTTCGACAATTACCATAGTAGTGCAACTATCATACTAATTCCCACAAGCAACAGTGCCCACAACAGCAGCATCTCATCTCTCTCTCTCTAAGCTTCTTCTTCAAAGCCTTGTTCTTCCTTGCCAGCTCAATGTTTTCCTTCTTCAAATGGTGGCACTTGATCCAACTCACTTCAACCTCAACATGCAAGTCTTCAAAAGCTAGTCCAACACGCAATGGAGGAGCTGGGTCAACCCAAACCACCCAGTCACACTCATCTGGTAACTAACTATAAATCAAGAGTCATAATTAGAAAAGTAAAAATTAGAGAGTAAAATCAAGAGTCATAATTTGACATGAACTTACATCCAATGGGCAACCTAAAAAACGGCGGCCACTGCTTGCACCACCCCATGATGCACGGCGGGCAAGAACAAGGCCATGACCGGGGCATCGATGCTTCGACAGAAACTCCAAGCCGGAATAAGACTCGTCGGGAAGATAAAACTCTGATGAATGCTGCACAATCCTGACCCCGTCGACCTAAAAAAGTCAAATTTCCCCCCAAATGTCACAAACCCTAGCTTTGAACCCCAAAATGCCGGGTAGGGGTGGAGAAGCACGACCCCACCATATTGCTTACCTCTCCGGTCGCCGACGAGAAGCTAGATGAGCCCGAGCTCGCCATGCGCACCGGCTCCTTCTTCTCCCGCGTCCCGTTCCCCCCTCCAATCTGGCCGCGCCTTCCTTTCCTCTGTTTTTCGTGAGAGCTGGATGAGGACGAAGGGGTACTGAAGTTAGCAGCCACAGGGGCAAAAATGTCCAAAATCTAGCGCCGATAGCGGTCAAAAAGCGCTGAATGGACGGAACTGTGTCGGACGGGCAAAAGCATAAGAAAGCCAAAGTGAGTCGGGCAAGAACGAGGGTTTTCAGAAACTAGGGGCAAACCTGCCGAGGGTGACACAACTAGGGGTATAAAATCAATTTTCCCTTACTAAAATCATTTTCAATGAACCTAAAATGCCCTTCTAAAATGTTCATCATCTTTACCTTGGTCTTAAACCTCTGACAAAAATGGTGCACAATTTTCTAGGACATCTTGAGGCCACTCGATTAAATCATATGTTATTTGCATTTGGGCATTTAAATACTATAAAATATTTTAAATGTCCAAATAATAATAAACTAAAGTGTTTACTATTCGATATATTCTATACAGTGGGCATGAGTAGTTTGGTGATTTTTTAAAGTACCTAGGTATTTTTAGAAAAGCTATAAACTTACAGAAAGAAAAGAAAATAAAAATAAAAGAGAAAGAAGCTTACCTGGCCAAACCCACTAGCCGGGCCAATTGGCGGCCCAGCATTGTGCTGGCCCGCGCCAGCCAGCTGCTTCATCCCCGCCAGGCAGGGAGGGAGGTGACGCTGGCGCGCGAGCTCGCCACGGTGCCAGCTGCTTGCCGCTCAAGCTGCTGGATGCCTGGACGTCCTCCACGTCGTCGCCCTGACCCGTTGGACACCCCACTCTTCCCCCAGCGCCTCTCCCTTGCTCTCTCCCACCATGGTCGACGCCGTCGTAGCCGCACCGCCGTCGTAGCCGCGGCCACCATCGACTCCACGCCACCTCGCCGTGTCCAGAAGCTTCGCCGCCCTCCTATCCATCGAGCAAACCGAGCCCCGAGCGCTCGTTCGCCCCGGAGCCACCACAACAGCCTCGCCCAACCTCTCCGTTGCCGGTGATCCCCTTCACCATGAGCTCATGCCTCTCCCCATCCTCTCTGTTCTTGCTGCCGTCCTCCGCAGCGAATGCAAGAAGCACCACCGCACACGCCACCGCATGAGCTCGTCACCGACGCAGCACCGGCCACCCAACGGCCATGCCACCGTGTCCACTGACTTCACTGCACCGTGTAGGCAACATAGTAGCTAGCCTCGTGCCTCTAGAACCACCACAACGACGAGTTCGTCCTCGCCCGAACTCCGGCAGCCACAAAGCTCGTCATCGGCGTCGTTTCCGGTGACCTTGAGCTCAACCACCACCACCCCTCGACGCGGCTCGCTCCCAACTACACGTAGGTGGCCTCCGCCGTCCATTTGGTCACCGGAGGGCGAAACCCACAACCTCTGCCGCATTTGGATGTTGGCGGCGGCTAATCACTAGCGAGTCAGCCCAATTTGACCAGGGATTTGACCCCCCGTGGGTCGCTGACATGTGGGCCCTGCCCTTTAGTCAAACCTAGATCAGGGTTAAACTAGTCCTAATTAAATATGTTAACCAACAGTGACACTGACCAGTGGGTCCCACTAGTCAGGTTTGACCTGGACCGCGCAGTTGACCTACAGATGCAATACTGACGTGTTAACTCATTTTCTGGATTTATTCTTATTCAAGAAATTTTAGAAAATAGTGCTAACTTCAAAAATTCATAGAAATTAATCTGTAACTCCAAATGCAAAGTGTTATATATGAAAAATGATCAGAAAACTCCAATCTATCCATTTGTACTGGTTTCATGCATGTTTAAACAAGTTAACTTGCTGTTTAGTGCAAAACATGTTAAGGCACTATTTAAGATCACAAATGAGTTTGGATTTTGAATCTTTGGTTCAAAATGGCTCGAACTCATCTGGTTATAGTTGCATTAGCCCAACACACTCATTTTTCAATGTCACATGCATGCATCATATTGTTGCATATTGTTTGGTATTGATTGTGTATCGGTGCTCTCTGCGGTAGGTTCTGCCCCAGAGGAATACCGTGAGTACCCGATCAAAGAACAGTATCAGACTACGGACCTGCTAGGCAATCAACCACCCATTTGATCATATCGATAAAATCCCATGTTCTCGCTCCTGCTCTCATTTACTGCATTTAAGACAACCATGTTTCAAACCGCTGTGTGCTATGGTAGTTGAACCCATTTCCTCTACATGACCTGTCATTGCCACAGTAACTAGATGAAACCCACTAGCATGTGTAGGAGTTGATTGAGCCATGTATGTGTTTCCTACCTTGTTATGCCTGCTATGCTTAGAGTCATGTCAGGTCTGGTTCATCTGGGTGATGGGCTAGAGTGAAATGATCATGTCGGTAATGAGAGTGATGTGTTGAACACGATTTGGTAAAGGTATCGATGAGAGGCCATGTAGGAGTACATGGTGGGTTGTTTCATTGGAACCGTCCTTAAGCACTAAGATCTGTATGCGTAATTTAAGATTCAGCTACTACCATGCATTGGGCCCGAAACCAATGGACCCTCTCGGCTTCTTAACCACCCTTGTCCTCTGTCCAGGAGTTGCAAGTAGTTTCTGGTGTTTGTAGTATACTGGAGGCCGTGGGCAGCGCTGACCCTCGGGGTGGGCTGTGATGCAGTAGGTACATGGTCGGGTATGTCGGGCACCCGTTAGGTGTCTCGGAACCCTGTACACATTGTTCGGGGCCGTATGTGGAAACCTCGGTCGGACTCCTAACGGATGGAACCTGAATAGGCGATAAACCTGGACTAGCGACTTGAGTGTTTGGTAGGCCATGGCCGACACCCTCGTTGGGCTTCCGCTTGAAGGTTGTCGAGTACATGTTGTGTAAACGGTGATAAGTGGTGGAAGCGTGTATGAAGAAGTACACCCCTGCAGGGTTAACATCATCTATTCCAATAGCCGCGTCCGTGGTAAAGGACTACTTGGTTGCCCATACAGTTCATAGACAAGTAAATGGAAACTACTAAAATCCTCAAGACAGGTGTGAGTGTCGTGGATGGCCCTTCTATAGGATGACGGAGGTGGATCCCCGGTAGTGTATTGATGTGTTGTGTAGTGGACTCGAGTGCGCAAAACAATTACAAGTTGGAGTCTCGTAAGATAGTTTAGCCAAGAGTCAAAGCTGGCTTGCTGCAATAACCCCACCATCCCTTTATTGATAATGTGCATCTATGTAGGATCTGATGTAAGTCTTGCTAAGTACCTTTGTACTCATGTTTGCTTAACTACGTTTGCAGAAAATGCTGCAACCCCTTCTGATGGGTTCTACGTAGACCTTGATGTCGACAAGTAGCTTGAGGACCAGGTGGTGATCCTGAGCACATGGTGGACCCTTGTAGGATAGTTAGGCTTCCTCAAGACTTTTACTTTCTAGATGTTTGTACCCAGACATGTTGCTTCCGCTTATGGCTTGTATGCGTGTATGACTTGAATGTTGGGTCGTGTGACCCCTATCTGTATGAATGATATGTATGGCTCCCTGGAGCCTTTAAATAAAGTACTTGAGTTGTAGAGTTTTGTTGTGATGCCATGTTGTATTTGCACATATCGAGCATATTGTGTGTATTTGAAATGCTTGGTATGTGTGGGATCTAACTACCTAGTTGTTTATCCTTGGTAGCCTCTCTTACCGGGAAATGTCTCCTAGTGCTTCCACCGAGCCATGATAACTTGCTACTGCTCCGGAACACTGTGACTAGCCGGCATGTGTCCTTCTTTGTTCCTGTGTTTGTCCCTTCGGGGAAATGTCACGCGATGATCCTTTAAGTCCTTGTAGCTTGCTACGACTTGGGATTCATTCGCTGTTGATCGACACGTTCGTTGTTGGGTCATGTATGTCTGTCCCTGTAAGTTAGTGCCACTTTGGGTTCATGACTAGTCATGTCAGCCCGGGTTCTTTGTCATATGGATGCTACCAACACTATCATATACGTGTGCCAAAAGGCACAAACGGTCCCAGGCCTAGTAAGGCAACACCCATGGGAATACCGTGCATGAGGCCGCAAAGTGATATGAGGTGTTACATGCTAGATCGGTGTGGCATAGAATCGGGGTCCTGACAGCGTTGGCATCAGAGCCGGACTGCCTGTAGGTTCTTCAAGCCAAACTGGTCGATGTTGAGTCTAGAAATGCTTCAGTTATATGTAGGGGAATTGATTGTGGGATGGAACGTAAGGCTCTTTTTACTCCTTTACCTCCTGGCATTCTGATCTGAGTTAGTCCATTCTTTCCACGGGGGTTAAGGAGTAGGATTTCTTCTCTCTATCAGGTTCACGTGTTACTAATTCATAGTAACTTATAGGATTGATGGTTACAAGCCCCAGTTCAGCTCTACTGCTTCAGTATGTTGTTAGTTGGACCCAGAACCTTGATATCATGTTATTGAGTGTCTATGCAATCTTTTGCAAAGTGTCTCAAAATCCTTTTTGAGCATTTACAACTGTTAGGTTGTCCAATTTCTGCTAGAAATTTTAATGCCTTTGCAGTATTTGGTGTTTCAGATGTCTTCTCGCACTACTCACCAGGTGGTACGACTGACCCGGTGCATTGACGTGCCCAGGCACACGACCATGTTAGTTTGAGTGATGACTGAGACAGGCTACAGATGTCCGTGCAGGATCTTCCCTTCTTATCCCGGAGCTACTGAGCCCTTGCACTTTTCCTATGGGCTTGGTATTACCGTGGAGATGTCCGTGCAGGATGCTACCTACTCTATGATCTCCATCATTTGAGTCGGGCATACATCACTTCAGGATACCGAGTTCCGCTATCTGTCAGCAGCACACACTGGCTAGGAGGGCTATTACACTGGGCTATATGTCGATGCTTCTCATGAGGAGCCACTTCTTCGCACCACTACTGAGATGTTGGAGGAGAGAGACCGAGAGAACCGTGCCTTACACATGGAGCTGTACAACACCTGCATGGACCACTGGGCTACCATGACACGGCTCGCACCTGCCGTGCAGACCGGTTACCTGGATATGCGGGATTTGTACCCCATCCGCACACGTCTGCCAGCTTGCATGGATATCCAGATGTTGGAGGTATCACGCCTCCACGTGGGCGCCATCTTCCACCCTTCATGGGGCCGAGGCCTCATCCAAGTCCATATGGTCCACAGGCCCGACGTGACCGTGAGTTTCCGGATCCGCACGTCCCGCTCCAGGCTATGCGGGGGATCTCTATGAGGACTACTACCGAGCCGGAGATGACTGAGATGGATCACGACACTAGTAGTATGTAGTAGTTGTATTTCCACAGTCCTACGCGTCTTGTGGAATATGACTTAGTGTGTACTAGATTCCGGAGGTGTAGAAAAATAATGTATAGGAGCTTGGGATGCCTCTGATGAGATGTAATCTTCCTTTCACGTAGTTGTACTTCAGTTTGGTCTTGTACTAAATCATGTATGGTGTGTATGACCGATGGTATAAATATGGTTGTTTCTGTATTACCATGTCGTACGGATGAACGTCTTGCATTCTGAGTCATCCATTACATTCTGCACTTCCATGTCAGAATTTTGTCATCCTTGTCTAAACCGTTGTTTTGTTTCCTAGGATGGTCAACACCCGAGACAACCTTGCTGCCCTGGAGCAGGCTGAAGGCAGTGGGGTTAGGAATGCGGATCTGCGTCAACCTCCTTCCTTGGCTGAGGTCATGCTGGAGGCCAAGAGGAACAAACGTGAGACCAACCGTTTGCTGGAACGCATTGAGCAGAACACAGCACAACACCAGAGGAATGACTTGGTGTCTCTCAGTGACTTCATCAAGTTGCACCCACCCACCTTCCATCATTCCGTCGAGCCTCTCGATGCGGATGATTGGTTCCGCAGCATCGCCCACAAGCTACGCTCTGCACACGTAGCCGAAGCTGACAAGGTCACTTACGCTGCTTATCATCTTGAAGGCCCCGCCAGCCTTTGGTGGGAGAACTATGAGGCCATGCGCCCATTTGGCCAGGTTACCACTTGGGCAGAGTTCAACGAGGCTTTCCGTGAGCATCACATTCCGGAAGGTCTTATGGATTGCAAGCAGGAGGAGTTCTGCAGCTTCACCCAGATGCATACAATAGGGAGTTTGGAAACCTAGCACGTTATGCGACTGAGGAAGTATCAACCGATGCCAAGAAGCAGGCAAGGTTTCGCAAGGGACTTAGCCCTGAGCTTTGCCGTGATCTCCGACTGCACGAGTGCACTTCCTTCCAGAAGTTAGTGAACAAAGCTATCAGTGCCGAGACAGGTCAGACTGACTTCGAAGCTACACGCAAGTCGTGACACTGGTTCCTCATCCGGTTCTAGCTCTCAGAAGTGCCGGGTGTGGGTGCCTAACACATCTCTGCCACCCAGATTCACACCGAGGACATTCTATTAGGCGCCTTGTCCAACCCAGCAGTATGCACTGCCCAAGTCTTATGGTGGATCAACCGCCAATGCTCCCCCATGCACCATCACTGTGACATGCTTCAAGTGTGGAGAACCGGGCCACTACATGCGAGAGTGTCCCCAGGTCAACCCCAACCCCAACCAATCCAGAAAGGCTGTTGGTCGTGGCAAGCCAATAGGAAAGGCGTACTACGCCAAGCCGACCACCACTACACGCGGCCATGTGAACTGTGCCTCAGCTGAAGAGGCTCAGGATGATCCCAACGTCGTTCTTGGTATGCTCCTTGTTAACTGCCATTCGGCATCTGTTCTTTTTGATAATGGAGCATCTCATTCATTTATATCCGAGAGCTATGCTCGTTTGCATAACACTGCATTTTGTGACATGCCCTCTACCATGGAAATTTCTACTCCTGGCTCGAGATGGCAAACTTCTAAAGTGAGCCATGGGAATGAAATTCATGTCGATAGACTTGTTTTCCTTGCGTCTTTGGTAGGTCTAAAATCCTCGGACATTAATATCATCTTGGGTATGGACTGGATGTCAGCCCATCATGCTAAGATTGATTGCTTCTCTAGGACTGTTCAACTTACACATCATCGGGCAAGGTAGTCAATGTCTTGACCCGAGTAGCTAAGCGACAGCTCTACTCTCTTAATGCCAGTCCTTTGCCAGACCTCGAAGACGTTCCGGTAGTCCGTGACTTTCCGGATGTCTTTCCAGAAGAACTGCCAGGTGTTCCACCTGACAGGGATGTTGAGTTTGTGATAGATCTTATCCCAGGAACTGTCCCAATCTCTAGGAGACCCTATAAGATGGCACCACTAGAACTAGCTGAGCTCAAGAAACAACTCGATGAGTCCTTGAAAAAGGATTTCATCCGTCCTAGTTCTTCTCCATGGGCTTGTCCCGTCCTCTTCGTCAAGAAGAAGGATGGTACAGATCGGATGGTTGTAGATTATCGACCCGTCAATCTGGTCACCATAAAGTACAAGTATCCGCTCCCCAGGATCAACGATCTGTATGATCAGCTCGCTGGATCCTCAGTCTTCTCTAAGATGGATTTGAGGTTGGGTTACCATCAAATCAAAATCAAGAACAGGGACATTCCCAAAACGGCCTTTGTTACTCGTTATGGCCAATACGAGTACACCGTCATCTTTCGGTTTAACCAATGCCCCAGCCACTTTCTCTCGGTTAATGAACTCGATCTTCATGGAGTATTCGGATAAATTCGTCATAGTATACCTCGATGATATACTCATCTACTCCAAGAATGAGGAAGAACATGTCGAGCATCTAAGGCTAGTGTTGATGAAACATTGAGATCATCACCTTTATGCCAAATTCTCTAAATGTGAATTTTGGTTGCCAAAAGTGACCTACTTAGGCCATGTAATCTTTGGTAAGGGTATTTCTGTCAATCCCGAGCGAGTTCAAGCCGTTCTTAATTGGACTCCACCTGAATCGGTCAAGCAAGTTTGGAGTTTCCTTGGCTTAGCGAGCTACTGTCGCCGCTTTGTCGAGAACTTCTCCAAATTTGCTAAACCTCTAACTGAACTCCTCAAGAAAGATAAAAAGTTCAAGTGGACCCCACAGCGCGAGCACGATTTTCAGCAACTGAAAAGACGCCTGACATCTGCTCCCGTACTGGTACCACCAGATTTTTCCAAGGACTTTGTTATCTATTGCGAGGCCTCGCGACAAGGACTAGGTTGCATACTCATGCAAGATCATCATATAATTGCCTATGCTTCACAACAATTGCATCCACATGAGGAAAATTATCCTACACGTGATCTAGAGCTTGCAGCTGTAGTCCATGCACTCAAGACCTGGCGACATTACCTTCTCGGTAATCGTTGCGAAATCTTCACCGATCACCGAAGTCTGAAATATATATTCACCCAACCGGATTTGAATCTCAGCAAAGTCATTGGGTCGAGTTGATCTCAGATTACGACTTAGGGATAACTTACACCCCAGGAAAGGCCAATGTCATGGCTGATGCACTAAGTCGTAAGTCTTATTGTAACAATCTGATGTTACAACAAAGTCAACCACTCCTCCATGAGGAATTTCGGAAGCTTAACCTTCACATTGTTCCTCAAGGATTCCTTTCCACTTTGGTGGCGAAATCTACCCTTACAGATCAGATCTTCAAAGCTCAGAAGGTAGATCCGGGAATCTCCCATATCAAGAGAAACATCAAGAAAGGAGTCACGAATTGTTTCTCCATTGATGATCATGGAGTCGTATACTCCGGAAACCGCTTAGTGGTTCTCAAAGTGTGAAACCTGAGGCGATTGATCCTTAAGGAAGCTCATGAATCTCCTCTCACCATTCATCCCGGTAGTACCAAGATGTATCAGGACCCACGCCAGAGGTTCTGGTGGACTAGGATGAAGAGAGAAATTGCTTAGTATATTGCTAATTGCGACGTTTCTCGTCGTGTTAAATCAGAGCATCAATGGCCTGCTGGCACCCTTCAACCTTTAGCTATTCCTGAATGGAAATGGGATGAAATTGGTATGGACTTCATCACCGGTTTTCCCAGGACCAAGAGAGGGAATAAGCTATCTTTGTTGTCATCGATAGTCTTTCCAAAGTAGCCCATTTTCTGCCTGTTCGTGAGAGTATAACCGCTAGTCAGCTAGCAGACTTGTATATCTCCCGAATAGTGTCTCTGCATGGTGTTCCATTGGAAATTAACTCGGATCGTGGAAGTCTCTTTACCTCTCGATTTTGGGAAAGTTTCCAAAATGCTATGGGAACTCCTCTCTCTTTTAGCACCGCCTTCCACCCTCAATCAAATCCTGGAAGATATGCTTTGAGCTTCTGTTATCTCATTCGGAATGGATTGGGAGAAATGCCTTCCATTTGCCGAATTTGCTTACAACAATAGTTATAATGTAGCTTGGGCAAAGCTCCTTCTGAAGTCTCTATGGACAAAGGTGTCGAACGCCTCTTAACTGGTCAGAAACCGGGGAAAGACAATTCTTTGGCTCGGATATGATCCAGGAAGCAGAAGAGCAAGTTCGCATTGTTCGTGAAAAGCTGAAAACAGCCCAATCTCGTCAAAAGAGCCATTATGATCGTAAACATAAGGCTATGACTTTTGAAGTTGACGAGAAGGCTTACCTTCGGGTTACTCCTCTGAAGGGAACCCATCGCTTTGGTATCAAAGGCAAATTGGCTCCTCGCTACATTGGACCCTTTCGTATTCTTGCCAAACAAGGAGAAGTTGCCTATTGGAACTACCTCCGCACCTCTCCAGAGTCCATGATGTCTTCCACGTTTCTCAACTCAGGCGTTGCTTCTCGGACCCTATCTGTGGAGTGGACCACGAAACGCTTGATCTCCAAGATAATCTCACATATCGAGAATATCCCGTTCGTATCCTTGATCAAGCCGAGCGTACCACTCGACGCCATAACATCAAGTTTCTCAAGGTTCAATGGTCACACCATTCCGAGAAAGAAGCCACTTGGGAAAGGGAGGATCGTCTTCGACTTGAGTATCCCACCTTCTTTCCGAAGGATCCTAAATCTCGGGACGAGATTTTTTTGAGTGGGGGTGAGTTGTCACACCCTAGCTAGCTCATGCATTAGAGTGTTTGCATCATGTTTACTTTGATCATAAACTTGGAAATGGGGATGACAGAACCCCGAGCACCCCCTTAATCCAACTAGGGTTTACTAAAATCATTTTCAATGAACCTGAAATTACCTTCTAAAATGTTCATCATCTTTGCCTTGGTCTTAAACCTCTGACAAAAATGGTGCACAATTTTCTAGGACATCCTGAGGTCACTGGATTAAATCATATGTTATTTGCATTTGGGCATTTAAATACTATAACATGTTTTAAATGTCCAAATAATCCTAAACTAAAATGTTTACTGTTGGATATATTCTATACAGTGGGCATGAGTAGTATGGTGATTTTTGAAAGTGCCTAGGTATTTTTAGAAAAGCTACAAACTTACAGAAAGAAAAGAAAACAAAAATAAAAGAGAAAGAAGCTTACCTGGACAAACCCACCAGCCGGGCCACCTGGCGGCCCAGCACTGTGCTGGACCGCGCCAGCCAGCTGCTTCTTCCTCCCCAGGCAGGCAGGGAGGTGACGCCGGCGCGTGCGAGCTCGCCATGGTGCCAGCTGCTTGCCGCTCGAGCTACTGGACGCCTAGACATCCTCCACGTCATCACCCCGACCCCCTGGACACCTCACTCTCCCCCCAGTGCCTCTCCCTCGCTCTCTCCCACCATGGCCGACGCAGCCGCAGCCGCACCGTCGTCGTAGTCGCGAGCACCGTCAACTCCACGCCGCCTCGCCGTGTCCATAAGCTTCGCCACTCTCCTCTCCATCGAGCAGACCGAGCCCCAAGCGCTTGTTCGCCCCGGAGCCACTGCAATAGGCTCGCCCGACCTCGCGGTCGCCGGAGATCCCCTTCGTTGTCACGCCTGCACCAGCTCGTCCCCGACCTCGCCGCCTAGCTCACTGAGACCACCGTGAGCTCCTGCCTCTCCCCATCCTCTCCGTTCTCGCTGTCGTCCTCTGCAGCGATTGCAACAAGCACCACCGCACAAGCCGCCGCCTGAGCTCGTCGCAGACGCAGCTTCGGCCACCCAACAGCCACGCCACCGTGTCCACTAACTTCACTGCAGCGTGTAGGCCACGTAGGAGCTGGCCTCGTGCTTCCAGAACCACCACAACGACGAGTTCGTCCTCGCTCGAACTTCGGCAGCCACAAAGCTCGTTGTTGGCATCATTTCCGGCGACCTTGATCTCAACCACCACCACCCCTCGACGCGGCTCACTCCCAGCTACACGTAGGTGGCCTCCGCCGTCCATTTGGTCGCCGGAGGGTGAAACCCGCAGCCTCCGCCGTGTTTGGACATCGCCGGCGGCTAAACACCGGCGAGTCAGCCCAGTTTGACTAGGGATTTGACCCCCGTGGGTCACTGACATGTGGACCCTACCCTTTAGTCAAACCTAGATTAGGGTTAAACTAATCCTAATTAAATTAGTTAACTAAAAGTGACACTGACCAATGGGTCCCACTGGTCAGGTTTGACCTGGACCGCCCCAGTTGACCTGCTGATGCAATGCCGATGTAGTAACTCATTTTCTGGATTTATTTTTATTCAGGAAATTTCAGAAAATAGTGATAACTTCAAAAATTCATAGAAATTAATCTGTAACTCCAAATGCAAAGTGTTATATATGAAAAATGATCAGAAAAATCTAATCTATCCATCTGTACTGGCTTCATGCATGTTTAAACAAGTTAACTTGCTGTTTAGTGAAAAACATGATAAGGCACTATTTAAGATCACAAATGAGTTTGGATTTTGAATCTTTGGTTCAAAATGGCTCAAACTCATCTGGTTATAGTTGCATTAGCCCAGTACACTCATTTTGCCATGTCACATGCATGCATCATATTGTTGCATATTGTTTGGTATTGATTGTGTATCGGTGCTCTCTGCGTTAGGTTCTGCCCCGGAGGAATACCGTGAGCACCCGATCGAAGAACAGTATCAGACTACGGACCTGCCAGGCAAGCAACCACCCATTTGATCATATCGAGAAAATCCCATGTTCTTGCTCCTACTCTCATTTAGTGCATTTAAGACAACCGCGTTTCAAACTGCTGTGTGCTATGGTAGTTGAACCCATTTCCTCTGCATGACCTGTCATTGCCACAGTAACTAGATGAAACCCACTAGCATGTGTAGGAGTTGATTGAGCCATGTATGTGTTTCTTACCTTGCTATGCTTAGAGTCGTGTCAGGTCTGGTTCACCTGGGTGATGGGCTAGAGTGAAATGATCATGTCGGTAATGAGAGTGATGTGTTGAACACGATTTGGTAAAGGTATTGATGAGAGGCCATGTAGGAGTACATGGTGGGTTGTTTCACTGGAACCATCCTTAAGCACTGAGATATGTATGTGTGATTTAAGATTCAGCTACTACCATGCATTGGGTCCAAAACCAATGGACCCTCTCGGCTTCTTAACCAAACTTATCCTCTGTCCAGGAGTTGCAAGTAGTTTCTGGTGTTTGTAGTATACTGGAGGCCGTGGGCAGCGCTGACCCTCGGGATGGGCTGTGATGCGGTAGGTACATGGTCGGGTATGCCGGTCGCCCTTTAGGTGTCTCGGAACCCTGTACACATCGTTCGGTGCCGTATGTGGAAACCTCGGCCGGGCTCCTTGCGGATGGAACCTGAATAGGCAATAAACCTGGACTAGAGACTTGAGTGTTTAGGTAGGCCGTGGCCGACACCCTCGTCGGGCTTCCGCTTGAAGGTTTCCGAGTACATGCCATGTAAACGACGATAAGTGGTGGAAGCGTGTATGAAGAAGTACACCCCTACAGGGTTAACATCATCTATTCGAATAGCTGTGTCCACAATAAAGGACTACTTGGTTGCCTATATAGTTCATAGATAAGTAAATGGAAACTACTAAAATCCTCAAGACAAGTGTGAGTGCCGTGGATGGCCCTTCCGTAGGATGACGGAGGTGGATCCCCGGTAGTGTATTGATGTGGTGTGTAGTGGTCTCGAGTGCGCAAAACAATTACAAGTTGGAGTCTTGTAAGATAGTTTAGCCAAGAGTCAAAGCTGGCTTGCTGCAATAACCCCACCATCCATTTATTGATAATGTGCATGTATGTAGGATCTGATGTAAGTCTTGCTTGTACCTTTGTACTCATGTTTGCTTAATTACGTTTGCAGAAGATGTTGCAACCCCTTCTGATGTGTTCTACGTAGACCTTGATGTCGATGAGTAGCCTGAGGCCCAGGTGGTGATCCTGAGCACATGGTGGACCCTTGTAGGATAGTTAGGCTTCCTCAAGCCTTTTACTTTCTAGATGTCTGTACCCAGACATGTTGCTTCCACCTATGGCTTGTATGCGTGTATGACTTGAATGCTGGGTCGTGTGGCCCCTATCTGTATGAATGATATGTATGGCTCTCTGGAGCCCTTAAATAAAGTACTTGAGTTGTAGAGTTTTGTTGTGATGCCATGTTATATTTGCACATATCGAGCATATTGTGTGTATGTTTGAAATGCTTGGTATGTGTGAGATCTGACTACCTAGTTGTTTATCCTTGGTAGCCTCTCTTACTGAGAAATGTCTCCTAGTGCTTCCACCGAGCCATGGTAGCTTGCTACTTCTCCAGAACACTTAGGCTAGCCAACATGTGTCCTTCTTCTTTCCTGTGTCTGTCCCTTCGGGGAAATGTCACGCGGTGATCCTTTAAGTCTTTGTAGCTTTCTACGACTTGGGATTCATTTGCTGTTGATCGACACGTTCGTTGCTGGGTCATATATGCCTGTCTCTGTAAGTTAGTGCCACTTTGGGTTCACGACTAGTCATGTCATCCTGGGTTCTTTGTCATATGGATGCTAGTGACACTATCATATACGTGTGTCAAAAGGCGCAAACGGTCCCGGGCCTGGTAAGGCGACACCCATGGGAATACCGTGCGTGAGGCCGCAAAGTGATATGAAGTGTTACATGCTAGATCGGTGTGGCATAGAATCGGGGTCTTGACAAGTTGCTTACTAGCTGCACTACTTTTGCTTAAACAAAACACACCCGCTGCTTTGTTTTTTTTCTTTTCTCTCCCTATCTCATGTTATTCTTGCCACAAAGGTGGCAGCAACAAAATTCTTACTGTAACACAATTAGTTGCCTGCATGTTTCACAACAGTTGCTACAAACTGTTAGAATTCATAGCATCCACAAGCAGCCAAAGAAGTTGCTTACCAGTTGCACTAGTTTTTCCTAAACAAAACACTCCAATTGCTTATTTTTTCGCTTTTCTGCAGCAGAGGTGCCAGAACAAATCATAGAGGAGGCTCACGATAAACAAGGGTAGGGGAGGGTCACGGTGAACAAGAACGGGGAGACGGGTAAAAATCGCACCTTCTTCTTCTCGTACACGCCAGCGGATCTTTTCTTTGCTGCAACTCTAATGGTGCAGATCCATGGCGATTTGATCCAGACAGTTTCGTTGGGGGAGAAGAAGAAGAGAGAGCGGGAGGGGGCGGGTGGAGAGAAGGATGAAGGGAGCCAATGACGAGTCATGCGGGGGGGGGGGGGGGGGGGGGGAAGCACGTGATCGGGTAGAAGAGGGGGGGGCACGTGAGTCTTCGAGTCACGGGATGACACACACAGGGCTTGATCGCGGGCTCCCTTACACTTATGCTTGGAAGACCAAACTTTCCTAATACTAGTAAAATGCCCGTGCGTTGCCACGAGCTTTTGAAATATTTTTCCGGAGTTATATATAAACTTAATGCATGTTAAAATTCACATGCATAGAATATATAGGCAGTAACAATCAAGTAATAACTGAAATCCACTCCACTTGCAGTGTAAGATTAAAAAAAGGTAAAGGTAATTTAATGATGTATACATAATTACATAGACAACAATGATCCAACTAATATTTTGTTACGAATTAACATCTACTTGTAACCATACGATTTTTATTGCCTGACAGACGAATATTTACCAGATAAACACATATATTATTGCAGAGATAAGCAACCCTTTATGCCTATGAGCCCTTAAGTAGACCGCCAGATCCTTCTTTTTGCACATGCACACCATATTATTGCAGAGATGATGGGAGAAGCAAAGAAGTTCTGCCTCTTCGTGTGTGCATTGCGTGGAACCCCCAACAAGTCTTGAACTCTTGGTAGGGGCAAGCAAGTATGATAAATCCTCCATTTGTCCAATTTAGAATGGATGCACCAAAGTGAGTTTGGTGGAAAACATACATTGTTGTTTTGTATACATGTATACATGAATTTTCACAACTTCCTAGAGTTATCCGATCGCCAATGTCAAACCTCGTAAGTCATAGCACAATATTTTTTTATATGTGTATCAAAAAGTAAGGATTATAAAATTCAAATACGGCACTAAGGATATATATCTTTGGCAGAATTTGAGGGAAAACATCACTATGCAGCGTAAAGTAGGATACATATGTACTCACATCCATGTTCAAAACGGAAACACAAGGTACCAATTCTTTAACTCTTTAATTGTTTTCTTCTCTTGTCAAATAATTTATTATTCTATTAGTAATCTTCCCTTCATCATACTGTGCTCTAGCATTGACATTAGTTATTAAAAGGTTAGTATAAATATATTGCTATAGAACAATAAACCAATGTCATCATTAATTACAAAATGTTTCATTTAACTGTCATCATCTATGTAACACACGTTATTCTCCATCCTCATATATTAAGAATAGACAGGGTGTAATATTTCTCAATGTTCGTCCGCTCATCGGGTTCTCTGAAGCCACCATGTAATCATCACATTGTCATGTGCATAACTTTTACTATTCTGGTACAATTCCGCCATGCTTCCTACCGCCTCAGCCACCATTTGACGTCGTCTCATTCGGCTGCAGCATTGTTTTGTTATTTGCTCACGCATTGTTTTTGCCATCATGTTCATGCCATTTCCTAATCCGCTAAATTTCTACAATGGCTCCCATCCCCTCCATGTCCTCTTCCATTCCAGCTCGTTGACTCCTCTTGCTCCGAGATTGTTGTGTCTTCGCTAGCTTCTGCCTTCCCTGTCACTTCGCCATCATATACACACTTTCTCCTATTCTGTATTTGCTATGCCCATGCCTACCCCCACCATTGATGTGACATCCACCTAATTGAGCATCATGCCAAGTTGCATCACTCATCGTTACATCCTAATAGAGCATTTGTTTTCTAAGCATCATGTTCCTCATCCGCAAACATAATTCAATTACAAATCATGCAGTCAGGCAAAATAAATCTGATTAAAATAACTGCTGCAAATTGCACAATAGAAAATTCAGATTTATGGAAGTCTAACACCTGAAATCTAGCGTCAAAGGACATTCAATTTTTTACCACGAGATGCAATACTATGCAACAAACAAATAATTATTTTTATATTTTTCCTAAATTAAGTTTCCCATGAAACTTGCCCGAATGCGCAAGAAGACAGAGTGCCAACTTACATGTAGCATGAAAGTGACTTGTACCTCGTTAGAATTTTTTGTAGTCACTGATCCCTTTCATCCATTTTAAATATATCAGCTACAAAAGCTCACTTGCTTCAGTCTCCGCCTGAGTTCACTAACATGTTGTCTTGAAGTACCTCCAAAACGGTAGATGGTCTAGAAGTTCAATAATTAATGAAGTTCTCAAAGAAAATCATGTGTTTTACATAAACTAATATGGTAGCGGCATAGATGAGATCTCGGTGTCTGATGATGGTACATATCATTAATTAAGAGTAGTACGACCAATTTAATCAGCAGCCGCATGTACCAAATAATTATTTGAGTGCATATACCTGATCTTTGTAGACCTTTTCTTGCGATGCGGTCAGAGTGCCATCAGGGCAAACCTAAGATGACGGATGTAGCTATGACCTAGGTGATTCTCAACCAACTCAAATAATCATGTCATGTGTCCTTGAGACCTCTAGATAAGATGATAGAATATTCCTGCCAGCAGCTTGTGTGCCACTCTTGCTTCAAAGATGTTATTGTTGCCTTCATATAATCACTGATCGGAAGTGGTGCTAGAAGCTTCTTCATCTTATATGCCATCAAGCTATTTACCAATATTCCCTAAATATGGAAATACTTCACATAGCCAACAACCTAATGAAAATGATCACTCGAAGCTACAACGAGAGAAGATCAATCCAGCATATATTCATAAACATAAGACAAATTCAGATCCTACACAAAATACTAACATCAACTATGCATCCACCATCATGTCCCTCACTCCCCATAGCTCTCTCAACTTGCCAAAACATAAATTGAATTAAAGGACAATAACCATTCGTTATTTGAGACGCGATATTTGATCGAACGTAGTCAGAAAGATGTCTTTATCCATTTTCCTATCAGTTTATTTTTAGATTTTATTCAGAGTAATCTTACATGTCTGCATATCTTCAATAGGGCCTTTCCAGATCCATCACAAAACCTGCGTACGTGTTCCCTATTGGAATTGCTAATTGACCAAAGGCTCTAGCAATACAAGTATGAGAATTAGTACCAAGGATAACCTACACATAATATGAACCAAGTTAAGCATGTACAACAAAATCACAAGCTTCCCGTACTTAGCCAAAACACCATGAAAAGGCAGATGAGTTGATTCAATGGAATAAAGATTCTGCAAGAACTCTTATACACAACTCTCGGCGCTAATTATCATATCAGCAAAGGTACTCACTTGAACGAACCTCACATAGGAGCTTCATCCTAATAACGACATGCACGTATTCCTGTTAAACTGTTGGATGTACGAGACTTTGTGAGAACAAGCCCTAACCTGCAAACTATATTTTATTGATCGAGTAATTAATTCACAGCTAGTCATTTCCTTGAAAAAATATATACCACGGACATAAATTAGTTATCACAATGGATGCTTGGGGGTAAAGAACCATTGTCATGAAGCTACACCAGTTTCTACTTGTAGTAAATTATGAGGATACATTAGAGGGGACAATAATATAGCAGCCTATATGGGCGTGAATCGGAGAGGAGACCGTATGATGAGATTTCTTCACCCTGTATATTTCCTTCTCTTTAATTATGATGAAACCAACATCCTGTACATGAAAAAAATTGCATTTTAGTTGATGTTTTTTTCCCTATGAACCGAGATTTTGAGCATATTGGAATCCAATTCGTTCAAATTTGAGAACTCTAACATGTGACACTAAAAGTTTATGGCTAATATATATATATATATATATAATATATATATATATATATATATATATATATATATATATATATAACCACAACAATTTGATATGTTCATCATCAAGACGATGTACATATGTAAATAATCAGTGTTAATTTGAATTCATATATACAGAACACAGTTCCTTAATTTGAATTAGCTCAAGTAGGACTATACTGACTGTAAAAAGACCCCATGCATGAAGACATGACCATAGTTAACTTAGAGCCTTACATTTTGATGCTAATTTTCTAGGATGTACCCCACATGTCGTCAAGATATTCCAAATTTTGTGGACCTTATCATCTACTGCTATGAAGCACCGATACAACAACATCCATACGACGATACAGACACGGGGATATGAGATACGACAATTTCTAAAAACAGCAATACGATGATACGACGAGTATATATAAATAATCAATAAAATGCCATATTAGAAGATAATGAATTGAATGCCTGAGATGAGATCAAAATACTGCCCATTTGTTGCATTCATGCCTCTTTCTCTATGACCGGAACATCATCACTTTACTCAATCCTCGCCTCCTAGCTGACTGAATTATCATCAATATACTTGATCAGTTAATCCTTGTAGTACTTGCATGCAGCAGTGGCTACTGGCCAGCGCCCAACAGCAGCCAGCAAGCACACACACATACACAACAACCATGCATGCATGGTGACAACAAGGACACAAAGCCAGCACGCCCGCATCACGACACTAGCAAGGCAACAAGCAAGCAAGTGTCGGAGGACCGGACACCACCGGAGAAGAGCAGGGATTGGGAAGGGGAGGATTACCTTGCTGGCGACGAACACCGGTGGCAGAGGCGAGGCGAGGCGAGACAGCGGCGAGCGACTTTAGCTGTCGGCGGCTGCATAGGTGAGGCGAGTCCAGACGACAGTGAGCAACTTCAGTCGGTGGGGGCGGCAGGTATGAGCGAATCCAGGCGGCGGCAATGACGAGCGGCTCCAGTCATCGATGCGTTCGCCCGTGAATACTCAATCCAATCTGCTGCCGACCCGTAGCTTCTGGATGTATGGTGGCTTCGCATCTGTACCGATTTCCGCCGCCTTCGCAAGCTTCTCCTACATTCTTCCCGCTCAGCGGCTTCACGTCCATCGTCTTCTACTCTCTCATCCTCGCTCTCCGTATTGCTCTTTGTCGCCCCTCCCGCCGTCTTCAACGAGCAACTGGACGCGAGGTTCCGTGGCGACAGCGAGAAAGAGGAGTTTCATGTATGTGCATGATCCACGACGGCCTCCATGAGATAGGCGGCAGCCTCCCTGGGATCGGCGACGGATCCACGAAGGCGACGACGGCGATCCCAGTGAGGCATCTGTGGGGTTCCGCAGCGACGGATCTGCAAAGGTGACGGCGGCGGCAGAGGCGTCCGTGGGGTTCCGTGGCGACGGCGAGAAACAGGAGTGTCCTCGAGATCGCACGACGACGGTGCTGTGTCCTCGAGGGGATCGATAGGAGTGGTCTTTCTGCGGGATGTTTTTTGGGGCTGCGTGCGTGGGATACGTGATCACGTGAGGGCGTGGCTTCCACGGTTGTGATTTTTCTCCTAGTGGAGCAAAGTATGGAAGGGAATCGATGGGAGAAATAAATTGGAGAGAAAGGTGATCTGTTTGGAAGGTGATCTCATGTATATGGTATTATTTCTGAATTCTTAATTACCAAATTTTTACGTGATGAATAGAATCGACACCTGCCAAAACAAGACCGAATAAATGGAAGGAATATCATATGCGATTCAGTTTTAAATGCGAAGAAGAAAAAATAAATGTGGGTGTGGGGGTGATCGGACGAAAACACCAGACAAAAAAACCCAGACGAAAGTGATGAGACTATTCAACCAACTCGTCCATTAGGAGTAGAGATGACATGTTGACAGAAATTCAATTGCTGGCTAGACGCGTCCATTTATATCACTAGGGTTAGTAAGCTCCTAAGAAATGGAGCTTCATGGTTGAATCGGGGATGTAGGCAGCGCATGGGACCAACATGTCATTCAGTGAGAGGGACCTACTTACCGCCTTGGACCAGCCTTGGACCAACCATTGCTTACGCGTGTCCTATCTAACCAATTCTAGACAACGTGCCGCACATTGGTTAGAGGAGCCGTCGTTGTCATCACGTCGTGGGTTGACTCAATTTCTTTCTCCCAGTCCTTGATTCCAATTTCCCTGCCCGACCGCCGCCGCTTCCAACCGATCCCCTGTCTCACATCAGCCCTTCCTCACTCTCCCCGCTGCCCGACCAGCCGTCGATGCCCACATGTCCTAGACGCCGTCTCCCAGTAGCTACGCCATCTCCTGCCGCCCCCTCCAACCTTCCAGGAATGCATACTTGGCGGCCACCCCCTTCTGGGAGTGCATCCGGCTCTACGACAAGCCCATGGAGTACTACGACGACCTCGCCGAGATGTACGTGGGCATGAAGTATTCCCCTGACTTCTACGGCTAGGTGTTCCCCAAGTGCGACCACATCGCCATCAGGACCAGCATCATCACAACCATGTTCGGCCGGCTTGAGCTACCGCAGGTGAGAAGTGATAGCTAGGATTCAAAATTTGGGGCATTTTAGATATTAATCGACGGGGAAAACAGGATACCTGGCCACTTTCGCATATGGAATCCATTTTCATTGAACAACTCTGTGTAAGACAATAAGTTTTGGGAACCAGCACAACCCTCTAGGGGTGGCTTATCTCATTATATATAATGGTTGTGTTACAATACGTACATAGATACAGAAGTTATACATAGTCTAACACCCTCCCTCAATCTTAGCCACTTTCTAAAGAACTGAGAAGGGTAAGATTGCGCCTACAAGCCTCAAACTGTGGCAGTGGTAAAGGCTTAGTGAAGATGTCTGCAAGTTGATCCTTAGACGAGATAAACTTGATCTGGAGTTGCTTCTGTGATACACGTTCCCGTACAAAGTGATAGTCAACTTCAATGTGTTTCGTTCGGGCATGAAATACTGGATTTGCAGAAAGGTATGTAGCACCGATGTTATCACACCAAAGAATAGGAGGCTGTGGTTGAGACAAACCCAACTCCTGAAGCAAAGACTGCACCCAAATAATCTCTGCAGTAGCATTAGCCACAGCCTTGTACTCAGCTTCAGTACTGCTACGTGACACAGTAGCCTGTTTCCGAGCACTCCAGGCGATCAAATTAGAGCCAAAGAATACTGCATAACCCCCCGTGGATCGCCTGTCATCTGGACTACCAGCCCAATCTGCATCAGAGAAGGCCGAAAGGACCCGAGAGGAAGTCGGCCGAATATGCATACCAAAAGTCAGAGTGAACTGAACATAACGAAGAATGCGTTTAACAGCAGCCCAATGAGTATCTCTGGGAGCCTGAAGATACTGACAAACCCTGTTAACAGCATAAGAGATATCTGGTCTCGTGATCGTCAAGTACTGAAGTCCACCAACAATGCTTCTGTACTCTGTGGCATCCGCAGGAGACAAAAGCTCACCATCAACAGCTGTTATCTTGTCGGTAGACGACATGGGTGTGGTGGTCGGTTTGCACTTCAGCATGCCGGCTTTTTGTAACAACTCCAAGGAGTACTTCTTCTGCGTAAGGACAAGACCAGTAGCACGAGAAGTGACCTCAACTCCAAGAAAGTAGTGAAGCTTCCCAAGATCTTTGACCGCAAAATCAGCACCAAGAGAGCAGACAAGAGCATCAGCAGCATACTGAGAAGAGCTGACAAGGATAATATCATCGACATATACCAAAAGATACATAGTGACTTCTGGCTTCTGTAGAAGAAATAATGAAGTGTCAGCAGTGGACGGCACAAACCCATGAGCACGAAGGGCAGAGGCAAGGCGGGCATGCCAGGCACGAGGAGCTTGCTTCAAACCATATAGTGCTTTGGAAAGACGACAGATATAGTCAGGACGATCAGGATCAGAGAAACCAGGCGGCTGTTTCATATAAACCTCTTCCTCCAAAAATCCATGTAGAAAGGCATTCTGCACATCAAGTTGACGAAGTGACCAACCACGAGAAACAGCAATGGAGAGAAGAAGCCGAATAGTGGTAGGCTTGACGACAGGACTGAAGGTGTCCTCATAGTCAAGACCATGACGCTGCCGAAAACCGCGAGCAACAAGTCGCGCTTTGTAACGCTCAATAGATCCATCCGAATGCTTCTTCACTTTGAATACCCATTTTGAGTCAATAACATTTACCCGTGGTGGTGGAGGAACGAGAGTCCATGTCTTGTTACGAAGAAGAGCATGAAACTCCTGCTCCATAGCCTCTCACCAATGTGGAATGCGCAGGGCAGCCTGATATGAGCGAGGCTCAGAAGATGGATCCGCAACAGCAGCAGCCAAACAAGCAGCCAACCAAGCAACCGTACCATCCGTACGTTCCTTAGGTTTGAAAATGCCACTGCGACTGCGTGTATGTGATCGAGACACAGGAACCACCAAGGTCGACGGAGCAGCCTGCAACGGGCTGGAGGACGGCGACGTTGATGAGTCAGCCGGTGACGAGGAGCCAGGCACAGTAGCCTCGGACTCAGTCGGCGAAGAAGGCCGGCCCACCGGCGAAACCGGCAGAGCAGACGAAGCAGCTGGCGACTCCGGCATCCCAGACCGGGCCGATGGCGAGCTCGGCATAGTGGGCCGTGGCGCGGCCGGTGTCGCGGGCCGATCCGCTGATGAAGGCGACGTGAGGACCCGAGCTGCGGGCGAAGACGGCGTGACGGGCCGAGCCACGGGCGACTCGGCGGCCGCTGGTGAAAAAGGCCGAGCCGCTGGAGACTCGGCGATCACTGGCGTAGCAGACCGAGCAGTGGAGATGCTCGGCGCGACGGGCTCGTCGGGTGACCATGCATGGGCACGCGAATCGATGCCATGCAACATAGGGCGATCGACATGCCCACCAGAAGACGACGATGATGATGGTGAATCCTCCAACAGCTCCAAACGAGCTCCACGTCCGGTTCCTGCACCATGGTTAGGTAACAACAAAGGAGAGTATGCAACATCATCAAATTGGTCAGAAGCAACAGAGGATGAATGCAGGGATGGTGGTTCGACAGTGGACACAGGAAGGTTGGCAAAGGGAAAAACATGCTCATCAAACACGACGTCCCGAGATATATAGACACGATTAGTGGGAACATGAAGACATTTGTAACCTTTATGAAGAGAGCTATAGCCAAGGAAGACACACTTCTTAGAACGAAACTCAAGCTTGCGCTTGTTATATGGACGAAGATGCGGCCAGCAAGCACACCCAAATACCTTGAGAAAGGTATAATCAGGTTGTTCATTAAGGAGAACCTCAATGGGAGTCTTCATGTTTAAAACACGAGTAGGAGTACGGTTGATGAGAAAGCATGCAGTGGTGAAAGCATCACTCCAAAACCGAAACGGAACAGATGCATGGGCCAAAAGAGTAAGACCAGCTTCAACAATATGACGATGCTTACGTTCGACTGAACCATTCTGCTGATGTGTATGTGGACATGCTAAACGATGAGCTATCCCAAGCGACTGAAAGAAGGAGTTGAGGTTGCGATACTCGCCCCCCCCCCAAGTCCGACTGGACATGAACAATTTTGTGCTTGAGAAGACGTTCAACATGTTTTTGAAACTGAACAAAAATATCAAACACATCAGATTTGCGTTTAATAAGGTAAAGCCAGGTAAAGCGACTATAAGCATCAACGAAACTGATATAGTAATTATGACCACTGACAGAAGTCTGAGCAGGACCCCATACATCTGAAAACACAAGTTCTAACGGATGTTTCACCTCACGACTGGACTCCGAAAAAGGAAGTTGATGACTCTTCCCCTGCTGACAAGCATCACACACTGCTACATCTTTATTACTAGACAAACTAGGAAGCTCATGACGACGCAAAATATGACGGACAATAGGTGTGGCCGGGTGACCAAGACGAGCATGCCACTGTGACGGAGAGACCCGAACTCCACTGAAAACGCGAGCGACGCCAGGATGCTCCAGACGGTAGAGGCCCTGGCACAACTGCCCACTAAGAAGAATGTCCCTCGTGCCACGATTTTTAATAAAAAGATCAAAAGGGTGAAATTCACAAAGCACATTATTATCACGTGTGAGTTTAGGAACTGAAAGAAGATTGCGGGTCACAGATGGAACGCGAAGAACATTGCGAAGCTGAAGACTCCTATTGGCATGTCTAGTGAGAAGAGATGCTTGACCAATATGAGAGATGTGCATACCTGCTCCATTGGCGGTGTGGATCTTGTCGGAGCCATGATAGGGTTCACGAGTGTGAAGCTTCCCCATCTCGCTGGTCAGATGCTCTGTCGCCCCAGAGTCCATGTACCAGTGTGGATCGATGGAGTAGGACTGAGTGTGTCCCTGGTGCTTCTGCGGCGCGGGACGATCAGCCATGGCGACCTGACGGGCATTGTTGCGTGTATCTTTGCCGTCATTGCCAAGACCAAGGAAGCTTCGCTGGAAGCGCTTATGACACTTGGAGGCCCAGTGCCCATCGCGGCCACAAAGCTGACACAC
Organism: Triticum aestivum; assembly: GCF_018294505.1. Taxonomy (NCBI): domain Eukaryota; kingdom Viridiplantae; phylum Streptophyta; class Magnoliopsida; order Poales; family Poaceae; genus Triticum; species Triticum aestivum. The sequence goes on along the minus strand of NC_057798.1, from coordinate 368,811,551 downwards.
ACGTGGACCGCCAGCCCCCGGTAAGGTCGCAGTAGGTGGGGGGCCGAGGCGGGCGACGGTGGCAGCCCCAAGGGAGACCTGGGTGATGAAGAAGAGCGGCCACCCTTGGTGGCGACGTTGGCCGAGAGAGAGCCAGTGCCCCTGGTGCGGCGAGTCTCGACCCGTTGCTCAGTGAGAAGAAGCCGAGAGAAAACCTCGTGTGCCAACATGGGTGTCGAGTTACCCCGCTCGTTGATGATCTCGACTAAGGCATCATACTCCTCATCAAGACCATTGACAATAAACGAGTTGAACTCGGAGTCGGTGAGGGGCTGTCCAATGGAGGCCAATGTGTCGGCAAGGCCCTTGACCTTGTTGTAGAACTCAGTGGCCGTGGAGTCAAGCTTCTGACACTCTCCAAGCTGACGACGGAGTGCAGAGACACGAGCCTGGGACTGCGCTGCAAAGGTGCGCTCAAGGATGGTCCATGCCTCATGAGACGTCTTCGCGAAGACAACAAGGCCGGCAACTGCCGGCGAGAGCGACCCCTGGATGGAGGAGAGGTTCGCCTGGTCCTGCCCCGTCCAGACGCGATGGGCCGGATTGTAGACCGGACCGTGCACGCTGTCTACCAGCGCGGGTGGGCAGGGAAGCGATCCGTCGACGTAGCCTAGCAGGTAGTGACTCCCCAAGAGCGGGAGAACCTGCGCACGCCAGAAGATGTAGTTGTCTGCGGAGAGCTTGATGGTGATGAGATGACCGAAGTGAAACGGCGACGGCGAAGACGATCCCATCGAGTAGGCTGCCTGGGGTGCAAACACCATGGAGGCAGCCGGAGGCACCGAAGCCGGTGCGGGAGGAGGCGGGACCGCAGCCAGGGCGGGCGCCGCAAAGCTCGCGGCCGGTGCGGACGCCGCAAGGCCCGCGGCCGGGGCGGACGCCGCCAACCCCGCCAGCGGGGCGGTGTGATCCGCTCGCGGCAGGAGCGGCGGGACGACGCCTGCGGAATCCGCAGCGGACGGCGAGGGCGCCAGCGGCGTGGAGAAGACGGAGCCGATGCTCCTTGTCCCGATCGGAGCCGGAACGGAGACGGCATCGAGCGGGAGGTTGAGCAGAGTCGCAAGAGAGGCCGGGAGGAAGCCCGCAGCAGTGGAACCGGTGGTGGCGGCGCTCGACATGGCGGCGGCGCGATCGGAGGCGCGGCGGCGGCGGTGAAGGCGGCGGCGACTGCGGCGGCGGTGCGGGTATTAGGGTTTAGAAGCGGAAGCGATCGTAACCTAGCGTGATACCATGTAAGACAATAAGTTTTGGGAACCAGCACAACCCTCTAAGGGTGGCTTATCTCATTATATATAATGGTTGTGTTACAATACGTACATAGGTACAGAAGTTATACATAGTCTAACACTCTGAGATATGTCTTTGCTTGGCACAAATTTGGAGAGTTCAATGTCTGTGTTTGCAGGCAGGAGAGAGAAGGAACAGAGGAAGAAGTCAGCGAGCATTCTCTTCTTCTTTAGTTCAGTTTATTTCTCTGATGGGGCTGAAAAGTATACACTATGATCTATGAAGGGAAAAGCTCATTGTTTATGCTTTGAAGCAGCGTACATTTCTGCATGATTACAACGTGGTTGAACAGAACAGTAGTAATCTCATACTGCTAAAGTTGATTGATCAGCCCATGACGCCGGTATATGTTTGCAACTAGCTTTACTTAATTGCTGCATACTGAGATTGGGGTGATATATGCAGTCACTTTTCATGTCGCGATATATGTTAGTCCATACAGAGTCATGAACATGGATGTTGTTATCTATACAGTTGGTAAACTAAATTGATATATTGGTTTGTACTCCTAACAGTTCAGGAGGTCAACATTTTTGTCATATTTAGCGGACTTTTAGGTGTTTAATTCGCATTCTCATGGTTAAAATTCTCATACATAATCTGAGGAGAGCATGTGTTTTGTTTGAGTTAAATTTCTCAATAGATGGATGCATGATGTAAATAGCATAGCATAGCATAGCATCTAACATTAATATTTGCATGTTTCAGAAAAATTGCTATTGATAACTGAAAGTCTCAAACTCATTTTGTAGTTTGAGGAGATCACTAACTGCCAGTGCTCTTAGTTTAAGCCTAAAATCACTCTGAATTCAATGTATTTCTACAAAACTAGATAGTTTCATTTATGACGAATCTTAACAGAACAAATGAGAAGTTTATGCTAAGTCAAAGAGGCTTGCAACAATTAGTTAATTCAGCAAATATGAGTTCAGAAGATTAAATATGACAATTTCTTCTACTGGATGGTACAATTTGCTTCATTTTATTTTTCTGTATCATGCAGACCATTCCTGGTGCCCTTCAGATTTTCTAGTATCAAGAGATATATATGGAGGAAATGATTATGTAATATATTTACAAAAATACTTCCAAAACCATAAGGTGGACTAAAGGTACCTAAATCTTTTGAGGTTTTCATCTAATTCTGCACTCAATAGTTTTTTTGAAAAATTGCTCTTTTAGTTTGATGAATTGTTGTCCACAACTGTTCCTAATTTGAACCCAAACCATCAATAAAGTGGTGGTTTGCTGCGAACTTCTTATACACAATTTGACCTTATACCTAACATCTATTTAGTTCTCTGTTTTTCCAAATATTCTCTATGATGACATGTGTGCAAATTAAAATGTCTGATTAAAAAAATACGAGATTCGGAATAAATCCTTTTCCAGTTTATCTGAACAAATCTGTATACATGTCCAATTGGAAAACTAAGATTAACTATTTTCTCAGATTACTCTGGGAGACAGAGCCTTCTTTGATGTATATACCATTATTTGCTCTTCCGGAGACATGTAGCTCTACCATGGTTTGATTGGAGTTTCAATAAGTAAATTCTTTTCTATCGCCTGGAGTTCACCTTCCTTATTTTGTCGCATATGTATTGTGTGCGGAGATATGCAGGGAAGATATAGATACGATCACATGTGAGCACTGATCAAAGTTGAGATTTGATGAGTCACACTAAGATGTATGTGCAAATTTATTTTTCAAAGATATACATGAGAAATACATGTTTCTTGCTTAACAACTCATACAAACTTCTGTTATTGCTACTACCATTGATTATTTTAGTTGTTGCTATGCAATGCAGATTATTTTGGTAGAAATATAATTTTTCGATCTTTTGCAAGGTGATGTTGGATTGAGTGTTTTGAATTGGAGTGATCCAGACGTCAACAACAGTCGAGGATCTCGAAGATGGGCATGAACAACCTACCACACCTATGGGGGGAAGCTTAAAGAGGCAAAGAAATTTCGGCGAGCTTAAAGACTGGACGTTGGTGGATGTTTAGAGATAACTGGATTCAGTCATAGGAGTCGACCAATCTCTTGCTTATTATTGGAAAGAGTCCATGATTTCTTCCACGTCTAGAAATAAACAGGATTTAGATTGATCTTAGAGTTCTCTTTAATATTGTTGGAATGTTATTTGAGAATAAGTGAATAGCTTTTGTGCAAGGAAGATGTTATAGTGAAGAGCGGTACAGCAAAGCGCGCATATGCTTCTAGTATACCTTAAAACCCCTTTTAGGCTGCGTTCGAACTGGAGGAGAGCAAAATAAAGGAATGTGAAAAAGTACAGGAAGTGAAGTTGTGTGTACAGTACAAACCACAGGTTTTCAAAGCAAAGGAATAAAGAAAAATGATGTGTGTTCGGGTTACAGGAAACTTGCTAGCCGTATCAAATCTGTCTTGATAAGAAAATTTTAACACTAATCTGAGATTTCTGAACGAGAAACCAAGATGTATCAAGTGGATTACCTATTTCTTGCAAGATCTCCTCACTTCCCCCAAATTTCAGATCTTCCAACCCTTGTGTCGATGGGAGGGGAGGTGGAGCTTGAGGGACACAAGGAGGGGGAGGAGGAGGAGGAGGAGGAGGACGGAGTGGAGGAGGTGGGACTCGGATCTGCCAGTTGGGCATGTTGCACCGCTGGCCGTCCATGTTGATTTCGTGCGAAGCTCGCGGGAGGCGGGGTGTGGGCTGGAGCGGGAGAGCGACGGAGCGAGGAATGGAGATTTTCACCCGGCCTTTCCTTTGGTTGGAGTAGATTTTATTTTCCCCGTGAAAAGTACAGGTATGTGACGCTTTTCTGTGGAACAGAAGAATCCGATTTCTGAGGAGCGAACACGCTTACAGGAATTTATTCCTATGGCAGTTTGGCCTGCAAAATTCCTGCGAAATTCCCATGCGCCGAACGCAGCCTTAATCATTCCGCTGCACTTCCCTTGCTGCCGCGAGAAGGCAGAGGTGACACCCTAGTCCCAGCTGCAGACAGGCCGCGCATCGAGTATAATCAATCTAACAAATCCACGGTTGGACCGACCTGTCAGCCGCGGCACACAAAGGCGTCCAGCTTACCCCCACTCGTTCAAAGCATCTCCGACAGTACAACGGCCAACCTCTCTCTCTCTCTCCTCGCCGCGCCGCGCCTCCTGCCCCGCCGCCATGAACAACCTACTCACCGTAAGTTCCCTCTATCTGTCTCCTTCCCTCCCCTCTGAACCGTCCTGTCCCTCGATCTACTCACGCTGGCTCCCTCAATTGCTTCACCGAGTGGCGGGGGTCCAGCACACGAGCTCGAGATCTGAGCGGGGCTGCCCGCCGTGCCCCCCTCCCGCACGGGCTTCTTTCTGAAGCAACCGTTGTTCTGTTGCTATGAGCTCCAAGTCGGCTGGGCCTGATCGAGTTTAGAGGCGGTTGAGTGACTGGTGGAGAAAGGGATTGCTTAAGCGGCGCGGCGCGAAAAAAAAAAGGAAATGCCACGCAAGGAATCGGCTTAGCTGCTCAGATGTGCGTGGCGAAGTAGCAGGATTTATCCTTTTAGGATGGTCGCGTTAGATCTGCTTTTTTGTGTTATGAGCAATGGCCTGGTTGCTGTTGTTTCAAGAACCTCTCCGTGATGTGCAACGACTTTTGTTCTGATTTATTCCGAGCTTTATGCTTAACACCGGAGTAAATTTTACTACCATCCTCGAAATGTCATTGACTGTTAGGCTGAAAACACATAATGATCACATTAGTTATTTGAACAGTCAAATTAACTGGCTTGGGAGTTTCTGTGGGGTTTGATATGCTGGAAGACTTCAGAATATTCTTTTGGCATTACATGATCGTTCTCATGTTTCTTTTGAGTTTTGACATGCACTGTGTTATGAATACAAACGATTCGCAACTGGGAAGGAAGTGTTTTGATTTTGAAAGTGACAGCTCAAATACTCTTTTGGCTGTTTATCTGCAGTATTAGCAATTTAAGCTTAATACTCTTCTGGGATTAGTTATAATGTCAATGCTTTATTGTTCAACTATAGTATTTGTTTTAGCTTATGAAAGTAGCGCAATTGGCTTGTCAGATCGAATTCATAACAATCAAGCCTTCGTGCAGGTGCTGCAGTACATGCATTACATACTCTAAATATTCCGATTTTGCAGGATTCCTTTGAGCTTCCTCGGCGGGATTCCTCAAGAGATGGGGATGTTGAAATGGGAATGCATCAGCCTGATGCTTCTGATAATTTAAAAGGCTTCTTGAAGAAGGTGCTGTTTAGGAAACTCTTCAGTCTTCGCATTTTGTAACGGCCTTATTTGTCCATTTTTGCACTTACAGATTAATGACATGATGCTTTCATACACAGGTTGATGGAATTGAGAGCCTAATAGCTAAGCTGACGAATCTCTTGACTAAGCTCCAGGTCCATTCATCATCCCCCATTCTGCTTTTCTTATTTCTGTTTCTGGTCCTTATTCATAGTAATGACGGAATCTTGGTGTGTGAGTACTAACTTCCTTGATGAATTTATCAAAGCCCCGCAGCTAAATATAATATATATACACCTTGCCTTTTCTTGCAGACTGCAAACGAGGAATCAAAAGCAGTTACGAAAGCAAGTGCCATGAAAGGTGAGAACTCGTGTTCTTTAGCAGAGCCAAACCTTATCCGAAATGAGTGTAGACTCTCTTGAAAATTTCGCTATATGTATAGTCACGCACAACAATACATTTTTGTAGCAATTAAGCAGCGAATGGAGAAAGATATTGATGAAGTGGGGAAAATTGCTCGTATGGCAAAAACAAAAGTTGATGAACTGGAAAAAGATGTATGTTTACACTTGACCTGCTCGTGTCTGTCATTCTTTCCTAGCTTTATCTGCATAAATTAAAGGATGGACATGCTTATGTTTTGCTGCCTCTGTGCTACAGAACTTATCTAACAGGCAGAAACCTGGATGTGGGAAGGGGTCTGCAGTAGATCGATCAAGAGAACAGACTACTGGGTAAATTTGCTGTCAATTTGTGTTTCCGATTTCTTGCCTTCATGAATTAGTTGTTCACTGTGCTTACCGGTCTCTACAGAGCAGTCAAAAAGAAATTGAAGGAACGGATGGACGATTTTCAGGTATTGTTTTCCTCTAACTGGAATGTCCAAATTACCATGTATGTGATGATTTTCTTGTTCTGTGAATAAATGTTCCCTCTAATGCCTAATAATCTTTAGACACATAGAAAATCAACCCATATTTTTCTATTTACTACCTCTACCTGGGCTATTTGATATGCCCTCATAGAGCAGCAGGGATATCCAGCTATATGAAGTCTGAATATCTAGCTCTTCATAAGCGGTGGAAGTGGCTTCATTGATGCTTATATGTTCTAAAAAGTAAAGGAAAAATATTACTGAACTATGTTTTGCAAATTATCCTCCTTTCAACTTTCATTAACTTTACAAGAATGTTTCTTACCATCATGGTAGGTTGAAAGTATGCATCAGCCTGATGTCTGAAAATAGAATAATATAATGTACTATTGCAACTATGTGAGTTGTACGGTGTTGTTACCCTCTGATGCAGGTATTGAGAGAATCAATCCGGCAGGAGTACCGGGAAGTTGTTGAAAGAAGGGTATTTACTGTAACTGGCAATCGCCCTGATGAAGAGGTATAGTTGCAACATTTTTTTTATATGGTTAAATTTGTGCTTTGATTTGCAATGTTTTTTTAGTTGTTTATCTTACAGTGTGCCTCCTTTGTTACTTTGGAACCTTCAGACTATTGATGATTTAATCGAGACAGGGAGAAGTGAGCAAATTTTCAAAGATGCTGTTCAGCAGCAGGGGAGAGGCCAGGTATATGAGTTATAACTTGGTCATTATTTGTGTACTTGTGGGAAAATGCATCAAAATCTCATCAGGATAATTTGGCCTCTTCTAGATATTGGATACTGTTGCTGAGATACAGGAGCGTCATGATGCTGTCAGAGATCTGGAGAGGAAGCTTCTGGAGTTGCAGCAGGTTATCTTTCATTTGCATAAGCTCTTATACAATTTTATAGTTCACACCATGTGAATACAAGGGTTGTAATATGTCTTATGTACCCCATTTCCTGGGCTTTGCCTTGTAGATATTCCTGGATATGGCAGTATTGGTTGAGGCTCAAGGAGACATGATCAACCACATAGAGACACATGTAAGACACTTACGAAAACAGCTTATTCTGAATAAACCTGACCGATTTTATAAAGCAAACTAACGAAATGTTGCTAACATTTGCACTGTCATGCCATTTTCTTTTTTCAAGGTTTCAAATGCTACCAACCACATACAGCAAGGTGTGGGTGCTCTCCAGAATGCAAAGAAGCTGCAGAAAAACTCGAGAAAGTGGATGTGCTACGCCATCATCCTTCTCCTGGTAATAGTGGTTATCATCGTGGTCGCGGTTATCCAGCCATGGAAGAAGTAACTCTTGAGCACGACCTGGAACCCAAGATCTTGGCAAAATATATATATATATATATATATATATATATATATATACACTGTTTTTGTGTTTGTGCAATCTGTGTAGTTCTGTGACCGATTCAAACTCTTCTATCATTGTACCTATGCTCAACCAGACAAAGCCCCATATTGTTTGCCCCTGGAGGTGGTGCTATTCATTTGTGTTTCGTGTGCTCCAGCTATTTTAGCGGTGAAAGTGGTGAACGCGAAACCGAAATGTGCATTCTTGTTCCTAAATCCATTTATTGCAGTTTGTGCACCATACTAACACGTAAGAACGTTTTGCTGTTTGTTACCGGATAATGCTCATTCATCTTTGTTTCTTCTTGCAAAAGAAAATGCTCATTCATCTTGGGGCTATTTTTTGCGCGGTGCCTTCGATGGCAGGAAAGTGCCCACCTGCTACCCCTGATTGAGAAGCTCTCCCGTAAGCTTGCCACGTGGAAAGCCGCCCTGCTCAACCGCGTCGAATGTCTAAATCTGGTCCGGTAAGTTCTGAGCGCCATGCGCGTCCACCTGCTCCTCACCATGGCCCTCTCGCCTGCCATCCTCAAGCAGACCAACAGAATCCTCCGTGACTTCCTCTGGCATGGAAGGAACGACGCACGCGTTGGCTCCTGTCTAGTCAACTGGGCACGGGTCTGTTGCCCCCTCGACCTGGGTGGTCTTGGCATCCGCGACCTTCACCGCACCGGCATCTCTCTCCGGGTCCGTTGGCTATGGCTCAAGGCCACCGATCCCTCGCGACTATGGTCCCATCTTCAGCTTCCCCAGGACCCCGAGGTGCTCCAATTCTTCCGAGCCTCTATGTCTTGGACCATTGGGGATGGCACCACCTGCCGCTTCTGGGAGGACCCGTGGCTGGATGGGCAATCCCTCCCCGACAGCGCACCAGCCCTGTCAGCCCTAGTTCCTTGACGGCTTCGGCGCTCCCGCACGGTGGCCCCGGCGCTTTCGGACCGCCGCTGGATCTCTAACATCCAGGGCGCTCTTGGCCCTGCCGCCTCGGTGGAGTATGTGGGACTCTGGCGGCGCCTCCGGGTTGTCGTGCTCTCCCCGCGCCCGGACCTGCTTTGATGGCGCTGGACCGACAATGGAGTGTACTTCGCCTCCTCTTGCTACAACGCTCTGTTCTTCGGCTCCACGGCCTCCGAGTTTTGGTGCCTCGCCTGGCAAACTAGCGCTCCCACCTCGGTTCAATTCTTCACCTGGCTTGCTTCCCTCAACCGATGCTGGTCTGCTAACCGCCTTGCTCGGTGTGGCCTGCCACACGAACCGGCGTGCGTCTTCTGCTTGCAGGAGCCCGGAACACTACACCACATCCTTGTGGGTTGTGTGTTCGCGCGCATCACTTGACACGAAATTCTATCGTGGTGTTCTCCAGCAACCGCAGCTCCAGACGACTCTACTAGCTACTTTGCATGGCTTTCAGAAGCCATCCTGCTCACCCCGGCTACGCGGCGCTGAGGCCTGGCCACCATTGCCTCGCTCACGGCTTGGTCACTCTGGTGACACCGGAATGCAATCATCTTCGACAAGATTGCCTCATCCTCCTCTTCGCTGATCGCAACAATAAAATACGAAGCTCGCTCCTGGGCCGCAACAGGAGCTTGAGGGTTCATTACGAATAGCTTTGTAACCTGACCATGTAATTTCTTGGGGGCTGAGCAACCCCCTGTCCTCTGCTCCCCTAGGGATCATAGCCTCGCCATTCGTGTGTACGAGGCTATGTCTCCCTACCCTGTACTTGCTTCAATCCTCCTATCAATGCAATGATATGCTAGCTTAGCGTATTCGAGAAAAAAAACTTAGGGCTATTGCGCGCAGGTCACAAACTTGAGACACATGATGCACTTTGATAAAAGAACTTCCAAAGTGCTGCGCTGCGGTCTCAAACCACACCTGTGACGAATAGGCCACTGGCCAATCACAGCGCGCCTGCTGGCAGCCACATTGTTGTTGTTTGCCGAGCTGATGATGCTTTGTACATGGTTGCAATCTTGTTGATAGGCCCCGTTGTTTACGTAACCCGCACTATCATTGTGCACTTGTCATTCAAACCCATTTAGTCTTGATAGTAACCTGTGGTCTTTGTTTTTTTAATGATAACGCCCATACGTGTGGCATGTTTGTACATCGCCCACACGCCTTGATCCACGTTGATTCTGTTTTGCACGAACCCTAAAGGAATTTGTTAGAATCTAAGTGCCATGTGGGCATCATCGTGTGTGTGGGCGTTGGAGAGTTCACCCACACGCCCCGCAGCACGCGGTTTGCTAGCTGCGCTGTGTGGGCGAACTAGTTTCTTCCCACACAGCCATCACCTAGTCCACGCGCGTTTCCCACGCGACACCCACACATTGTTGGATGGCAACTGCAGTTGCGCGTACGTGGCAACTATGATTCATTGCTAGACGGCAACTGTAGTTGCGCATATGTGGCAACCAGATAAACACACATGGTAACTGTGATTAACCATACATGGCAACTATGGTTGGACCACACGTGGCAACTAGGTAAACACACGTGGCAACTATTGTTTGACCATATGTAGCAAGTAGTTAATCACACACGACAACTATGATTTGATTACATGCGACAACTATCATAAATTAGACATGGCAACTATAGTTAACCAAAACAGAGAGAGTTGCCATGCTTTTACAACTACATTTGCTATCCCGGATAACTACATCTGCCATTCCGGATGGCAACTAAATCGTCATGCCATCGGTACCTGACGTAGCTGCGCCAGGATGTGTGGGCATATTTGCTTCGTGCCACACGCGCGGGGTGGGGATGAGTAGTACTTGTTGGACATGTGGCACGAAGTAGCTGCGCCCACACATGTGGGCAATTCTAATGTTCGTGCACACACAACCCGTGTGGGCTGCCTCCTGCTCATGCCATGCATGACGTGTGGGCGGATGCCTAGTATGCCACACGTGTGGGCGTTATCAGGACCCTTTTTTTAATATGATACAGATGCAAGCACTCATACATACGCGCATACACTCACCCCTATGGACGCATACACTCACACCCTACCCCTATGAGCACCTTCAAGAGACTGAGCCGACATATCATCTTGAGATTTATGAAGTCACCGTAAGCGCCTCATCATCGACGGGAACGTCTCCTCCCACTAAAATGCACCACCGGAAATCCTGAAATAAATCTAGGAATAATGCGAGCACCAGGACTTGAACCTTGGTGGGCTGGGGATACCACTGTCCCTCTAATCACCCAACCACAGGTGGGTTCGCTCCCTGGTCCCTGTCGACTGGTACATAGTGAGATGCACCTTCTAAAGATTTGGGACGACATAAGGATGTCCGCCGCCACATACTACATGGAGGATGTCATGCGATAGGCATACCAAGCCATCTTTCACATTGGGTTTAGAAAGTAAAATTTATTGAAGTTTGACAATCACAATATTGGTCCTACAAACAATTCATGAATGGTTAATATAAGGAAGAGAACTTTCACATACAAATATATTATCTTGGACATCATTTATAATTGTGAATACCCATTAATTATTTTCAAACTTGAGCAAATTGGTTGAAGTTGGACAAGAAAGACAAGGTAATGAGTTATGGTTGAGTATATTTGTATAGAAGTTGTATCGTTATGGATCCTCCAACATGTGGTGCTTGTTTAGAATCTTTTGCTAGCCAAAATTTCTGTACGAAGCGGGAATACTGCTTGTGCATCCAAATCCTTGAGCTAAGTTTCTTCCATGAGTATCCATCATACCTACCTATATACGGTATTAACCTGTCGTTCCAAGTAAATTTGCATGTGCCATCTCTAAATCTTCAAATAAACATCCGTTTTGTGTGCCCGTACCGCTCATGAAGCGGCAGGGGGTGGTCAGTATCTTTCATGCTAAGCGGGTTATTCTCACGACGGGTGTTTATTCACTTGTCATTGCACGAGAGAGGCTGGTAATCGGGATGCCCAGTCCTATGAACAAAATGAAAAATAATGAAACAAACTCCCCCGGAAAGTTGATTGTATGGAGGGCACATGAGGATTCGGCTATCCATAGCTTGTGTTATGGTTGGGGGGGGGTAAACTTTACCTTTCTGCTTGGGAACCACTTATAATGTGTTTAGCATGGAAGATATTGAGAACTCTCGGTCGTGACGTTGACAGGAAAAGTACACCTCTCAAAATGTATTCATCTCTATTTTAAGCAATGAACTCTGGCACTTCCACAAATCCATGCTTCCCTCTGTGAAGGACATATCTTTTACTTTTTAGTATTTACTTTTATGCAAGAGTCAACAGTATTCGTTATTATTCCAACATATTCTTTAGTTGGCAAGCATCGTGTGGTGGGGAAAGATCCAGACATATATGGCCATTCAAATACATTTTATCTGAATCATTATTGTTGACAATTATCTCTATGATAAATAAGTTGGGAGGCGAAACATTAAGCCTCTATCTTTCTCTGTGTTCGACGGATGCTATTTGTTCTAAACATATGCTTTCAGTACTAGCAATCTTAGAGGACTAAATGATAATTGAGTATGTGGATCCCTTACTTAGACTTTGTTGAAAATAATATGCATTGCAATTGTTTGGTGACTAATAACATAGGTTGTTAAGTTTCAAGAGAATGAATTGTTTGAATCATAACATCTGAATTGATTGCTACTTTATCATGATGAGTTTTATGAGAAAGAGTTGTTGTTATGATGATAGGAAAAGTGATTGAAATTATCATTGATCAAACTTATGCACTATGCTAGCATTCACACTTCATAAATTATTTCTTTTATCATTTACCTACTCGAGGACGAGCAGGAATTAAGCTTGGGAATACTGATACGTCTCCAACGTATCTATAATTTATGAAGTATTCATGTCATGTTTGTATAATTTTGTATGGTTTTGGTGCACTTTTATATTATTTTTATGAACTAACTTATTGATCTAGTGCCCAGTGTCAGTTCCGGTTTTTTGCATGTTTTTTGTTTCGCAGAATTACCATACCAAACAAAGTCCAAACGGGATAAAAACTTACAGATATTTATTTTGAAATATATGTGATTTTTGGGAAGAAGAATCAATGCAAGACGGTGCCCGAGGTGGCCACAAGGCACCAGGGCATAGCCTACCCCCTGGCTGCGCCCTGGTGGCTTGTGGGCCCCTTGTAGGTTGGTTGATGCCCTTCTTTCGCCCCAAGAAAGATAATATCCAAAAAGAAATCATGTTGAAATTTCAGCCCAATCGGAGTTACGGACCTCCGGGATTTAAGAAACGGTTTTCGGCCAGAAACAGGGTCGTAGAAACAGAAGGCAACAGGGAGACCAAATATAGGGGAGAGCTCCCTCTCCCCCCTAGAGGGCCAAGGAAGAAGAAGGAGGGCCCCATGCCCCTTTCTTCCGGTGGAGCCGGAACGCTGTCGGGGACATCTCCTCCATCACCATCACCACCAACCTCTCCTCCATTCTCATGGTGATGTGTGAGTAGTTGTTGTAGGGTCAAACCCTAGGTGGGATCTTTTCACACTTGGAGGGGGAAAAGGAGGAAAAACACTCAAGAACGCAAGAACAAAACTCTCAAACAAACCCAAATATCACATCCACTAGAGTAGCATACATGAGATCCACAAGATTACAAGATCAATCCAAGGGGAATAGCACTAGGGTAAAGGTCTTCTCACTAGGTGAGGTCTTGCATCGAAAGAGGATCTTCTCCAAGAGGAGGGCTTGATCTCCAAGAGGAGCTTCTCCAAGTGGAGGTCTAGATCTCCTAAAGGAGGAAGATGAGCAAAGCCCTCTTTTGTGTTCTAATATCTTTGCTAACCCTACAAATGAACTAGGAGATGCCCTTATATAGTTTAGGGACGAAATGAGGGAGGAGGGGGGATACAAGGGCAAAGCCCCGAGGAGGCACGCAACCCCACGGTTTCATCCGGGCACCCGGGGTCATGGGGTCCGGGCACCCGGACCGGTCAGGGCCATCTTCAGGTTCGGCCGGGCACCCGGGGGCGAAGGGTCCGGGCACCCGGCCCGTGCAGGGGATCGGCTGGAGAGTGGCCTGGGCACCCGGGGCCCCAAGCCCGGGCACCCGGGTGGCGCCAGGCGGGCAGCTGGGAGGGGCCGGGCACCCGGGGGTCCCAGGCCCGGGCACCCGGTGGGGCGGCCAGCGGCTGGGAGCAGAGGGCCCGGGCACCCGGGGCGAGCTGGGGCAGCTCCTAGGTGGTGAGGCCAGGCACCCGGGATGTCCAGAGCTTTCTCCTCCGTGCTTCTTTCTTCATTCTTCTTGTCCTCTCCTTCCTCCTCTTGCTCCATGGGTGCTTGGATCTTCCTCCTTGCTTCCTCACGATGATCTCCAATGTACCTAAGAACGCATAGTGTATCTTTTTGAGGTAGAATCCCATTCTCAAGTGAAACCGAACGAAACTCGAAGAGGAGAGAATCAACCTCGTTCTTGATGGCGCGCACACGTGCTCTTGTCATTGGTCCACTCGGTGCTTGCGGTGGTGATGGAGTGTCAGTGCGAGTAGTCGAGGGATGCTCTGCATCATCTCCCCCCCTTGGGAGAGATCCGTCCATGGATCGTGCTCTTCATCACCATGGTACTTGGCCAAGTCTTTGACGTTGAAGATGTCGCTAACGTTGTAGCGCGCGATCACCTTGAATGGTCCGTCGGCTCTTGGGAGTAGCTTGGACTTGCGCTCCTTGGGGAAGCGGTCTTTGCGGAGATGTATCCATACTTGATCACCCGGTTGGAACACCATCGGAGACTTGTTGATGTTGAGCTTGGTGGTGAGGCGTTGCATTTGGTGCTCAATCGTGGAACGTGTTTCTTCATGCATCTTCTTGAGGTAGGCGCCTCTTGCACTTGCATCCATGTTTGCTCGTTCTTGAAGCGGTAGAGGAAGGATGTCCAATGGCGACAAAGGGTTGAAACCGTAGACGACCTCGAAGGGAGACTTGCCGGTTGTAGAGTGTCTTGCGCGGTTGTAGGCGTACTCGGCGATGGGTAGGCACTCCTCCCATTCCTTGATGTTCTTCTTGATCAACACGCGTAGAAGAGTTGCAAGCGTCCGGTTGGTGACTTTTGTTTGGCCATCGGTTTGAGGATGATAGGACGTGGAGAATAGTAGCTTGATCCCGAGCTTGGCGCATAGTGTCTTCCAAAAGTAGCTTAAGAACTTGACGTCTCGATCTGACACAATTGTCTTTGGCACGCCGTGCAACCTCAAGATTTCCCTACGAAAGAGGTTGGCAACATGTGAAGCGTCGTCTATCTTATTGCATGGAATAAAATGAGCCATTTTAGAGAATCGGTCCACAACAACAAAAACGGAATCCTTGCCATTTTGAGTCCTAGGTAAGCCAAGCACAAAATCCATGCTAATGTCTTCCCAAGGTTGATGTGGAATAGGTAAAGGCATATGTAAACCATGGGATTGAGAGTGTGACTTAGCTTTGCAACATGTGGAGCACCGGTTGGTGAAGCGGGCGACATCGCGAAACATCTTGGGCCAATAATAGTTCTTGGAGAGCGTGGCGAAAGTCTTGTCGCGTCCAAAGTGTCCCATGAGTCCGCCTCCATGTGCCTCTTGCAAAAGGAGAAAGCGAAGAGAAGACTCGGGAATGCATAGTTTGTTAGCTCTCATAAGATAACCATCTTTGATATAATATCTTTCCAAAGAAGTATGTGTCACACACTTAGCATAAGGAGTAGCAAAAGTCACATCACCCTCATACAAATCTTTGATATGATCAAATCCAACTACATTCAATTCAAGTTGAGTAAGTAACATGCATTTGCAGGAAAGGACATCCGCCACCACGTTTTCTTTGCCTTTAATGTACTTTATCACATAGGGAAAAGATTCAATGAATTCACTCCATTTAGCATGTCGTTTATTCAACTTGGTTTGACCTTTGAGGTATTTAAGTGTTTCACGATCGGTGTGTATGACAAACTCATGCGGTCTATGGTAATGTTCCCACACATGTAACACACGCACTAAAGCAAACAATTCTTTGTCATAGATGTGAAAGTTAAGTTGAGCACTGGAAAGTTTTTCACTAAAATATGCAATAGCTCGTTTTTCTTGCATCAAAACTCCACCAATTCCGATACCGCTTGCATCGCATGAACCTCAAAAGTTTTGTCAAAGTTGGGTAAAGCAAGAATCGGAGCATGTGTAAGCAAAGATTTGAGCTCATCAAAAGTGGTTGATTGCAAAGGTCCCCAAACAAAAGGAGCATTCTTCTTACTCAAAACATGCAAAGGAGCGGCAATAGTGCTAAAACCTTTCACAAAGCAACGATAAAAACCTGCAAGGCCAAGAAAACTTCGCACTTGTTGCAAATTGGTGGGTTGGGACCAAGTTTTAATTGCTTCAATTTTAGATTCATCAACATGTACACCCTTGGAAGAAACAACGAATCCCAAGAAAACAAGCTTGTCAACACCAAATGTGCACTTTTTCATGTTGGCATAAAGACGTTCCTTGCGAAGAGTTTGTAAAACAGCCCTAACATGACTTAGATGCTCTTTCATGGATTTGCTAAAGACAAGAATATCATCAAAGTAAACCACAACGAAAACTCCAATGTAAGGTCGAAGCACAAAATGCATAAGACGCACGAAAGTACCGGGAGCTTCCGATAAACCCATAGGCATAACCAACCACTCGTACAAGCCAAATTTAGTTTTGAAAGCGGTTTTCCATTCATCACCTTCTTGTATGCGGATTTGATAATAACCACTTTTAAGATCAATTTTTGAGAAAATGGTGGCACCACTAAGTTCATCAAGCATATCATCTAAGCGAGGAATGGGATGCCTATAACAAACGGTAATAGCATTGATAGGTCTACAATCCGAGCACATGCAAAAACTACTGTCTTGCTTTGGCACAAGTATAACGTGAACGACACAAGGGCTTAAGCTTTCACATACATGATCGTTGTTGATGAGTTGTTGTACTTGCCATTGGATCTCCTTTGTTTCTTCGGGGTTGACGCAGTAGGGAGCCTTGTTTGGAAGAGGTGCGCCAGGGATGAGGTCGATTCGATGCTCAATGCCTCGAAGAGGAGGTAGACCCGGAGGTAGCTCATCGGGGAAAACATCTTGAAATTCCTGCAAAAGAGATTGAAACACCAAAGGTAGCTCGTGAGAGGTGTTAGTTTTTGGTTCTCCATCCTTACACACAAGGACAAAGTGCATCACACTCGATGGGTTCTCACACACTTCTCTCACCTCACTTTTTGTGGCAAATAGTATGAGGTTTTTCTCTCTAGGCGAAGAGGCGCTCAAGTTTGGCTTGTGGCTCTCACTCACGTTTGGGTGGATCACTTTCTCACTCTTCTCTCTATGATGGGTGGCTTGCTTATCGGCTATCACTTGACTAGGAGACATATGTCGTAGCACATATTCCTTCCCTTTCATCTTGAAGCTATAGTGATTTGTACGCCCATTGTGGATGACATCACGGTCGAATTGCCATGGTTGACCAAGAAGGAGGTGGCAAACAGTCATTGGGACCACATCACACTCCAAAGTGTCCTCATATGCATCAATTTTGAAGGAGACTTGGACCGTATGCTCAACTCGGATAGTGCCGGAGTCACTTAGCCATTGAACCTTGTAAGGGTGCGGATGCTTCCTCTTGACCAATTGAAGCTTGGAGCATAGTTCTTCACTTGCCAAATTGTGGCAACTACCTCCATCGATGATGACCTTTATGGACGTTCCATTGATGCCGGCCTTGGTGTGGAAGATGTGGCACCGTTGGTCTTCCTCCTGGTGGTGTTGGAGCGTCAAGACCTTGGCGACCATGAGAGAGGGACTTGAATCATTGTCACAAAAGACTTGGTCATCTTCATCTTCGTTCACGCGCCGGTGCATGGCCACGTGCTCAATGACTTCCATTTCTTCTTCACTCATCGAATCGTATGTGCCATCATCGTTGAAGATCATTGTTCGTTTGTTGCTGCATTGGAAGGACTTGTGGCCTCGGCCGCCACATGTGAAGCACTTGATTGAACTTGTCTTGACGAGATCATCGGCAGGCGCCGAAGATGAAGGAGTCTTGGATTTGTAGGTGCTTGCCAGAGGACGAGTCGAGGAAGGTGCCACTTGCTTGGAACTTGACTTGTCACCAGTACTTGGTGATGCTCGAGTTGATGTAGGAGGTGCCGAAGTCGCGGGAGCTTGAGAGTAGGAGCCGTAGGTCTTGGACGAGTCCTTGGTGTATTTGAAGTCATCTTGCACTTGTCGCTCGGCCTTGGTCGCTTGCTGAACTAGCCCAAGAAGGTTCGAGTATGGTTGGAAGTCGGCGATCTGCTTGATTGGGTGGTTGAGGCCATTCAAGAAGCGTGCCATTGTTTTCTCGTCATCTTCCTTGACATTGGCTCGTATCATGGCAATCTCCATTTCTTGGTAGTATTCTTCCACCGTCTTTTTTCCTTGCTTGAGGAGTTGCAACTTCTTGAAAAGATCTCGAGTGTAGTGAGTAGGCACAAAGCGGGCTCTCATGACTTCCTTCATTGCTTCCCAAGTTGTGATTGGTGGTTCGCCTCTTGTATGTCGTCGCTTGATCCTTGCTCCCACAAAATGAGTACGTAGTCTTGGAACTCGAGGGAGGCCATGGCTACCTTCTTTTCTTCATCGTAGTTGTGGAGGCGAAAAATCTTGTCCACCTTCAATGCCCAAGAGAGATATTCTTCGGGGTCATTGCTTCTGGAGAACTTTGGCATGGTGAACTTGAGCTTGCCGTAGCGGAGTTCTTCATCTTGATAGTGGTTGTGATATCGCTCTTGCCTTGGAAAGTCCTCAAATGCTCGTTCCTCGTGGTGTCGCTCTTGGCGTGGAGGAGGGTCTTGAAGCACTTGTTCCACTTGGTGTCTCTCTTGTCTTGGAGGAGGGCGAGGAATGTGCGCTTGGTTGCGCCTTTCTTGTTGCTCGTCACGTCGTGCGGCTTCTTCTTGTATCTCACGATGAAAAGCTTCCTCTTGTTCTCGCACTTGGCGGTTGCGGTCTCCGACGGCTCTAGTGGCCTCGGCGAGTGTGCATTGTCCTTTAAGTGCTTGAGCTTCACGTTCGAGGGCTTGTGCTTCACGTTGCTCTTGTGCTTGTCGAAGTGCATCACCGTCATGAGGGACTTGACGCGGTACTTGTGGAGGTATTTTCTCTTGATCCATTGCTCCTTGAGGGACTTGGTGTCGCATCTGTTCACGTGCTCGAACTCGGTCTTGTAAGCCATTGCCATGGAATGGATTTTCTTGAGCTTGGTGATCTTGAGGATGATCACGTCGAGGAGGGCGAGCTCATGGCAGACTTGCATCATAAGAGGAGTAGTCCGAAGATTGCCGACTTGTACGGTGACTTGAGTGGCACCGTCTTGACGAAGCGGATGAGGAAGACGGGCGTCGGACGATCATGTTGCGGAGCTCTTCCATTTGTGTGTTGAATTTGTCGTCGATGTTTTGACGAAGGTCGGAGGCGAGTTGCTCCAAGCGTTCACCCAATGCAACGTTTTCTTGATGAAGCGCTCGTTGCGCGATGAAGAAGTGGTTCTTGGAGACGAAGCCGGAATCATCACCTTGCTCCTCGAAAAGTGGGTTCGACGACGAGTTTGGCCTATCCATCATAACCAAGTGGGGTGAGTAGGAAAATGAGAGAACAATATCAAAGTTACCTTCTCCGAGGATTGAAGATGTAACAAGTGTCACTCAATGTAATGCCACAATAGGAGAATTGGAACCGGGTTTGTTTCTCACACCTACAAGTAAAAGGCTTATGGAGTAGCTCAGTTAGGATGATGGCAAAAATTTCAAGAAAATGTTAGTCAAGATATCGATAAGGTTGAGAAGGTTCACAAAAATGCAAGTAAAGCAAATAGATCAAACCCAAAGGTATCACTAGGTACACACGCACGGAAGATAGATGGGATCCGCACAACCAAGGAGTGAGCTCGAAATGTGCAACCACAGAAAATGCTCTTGTTGTGCGAATGCTCGAGAGACACTAGCTCGATTGCTCAAATGGGCAAGATACGCTTGTGCACCTACCTATTAGAGAACCATGCCGTCTTCAATCCCAACTATGGTATATATGCGGTGACCAAGATGGTATAGGTATGCAAATGGCTCAACTCTATTGCTTACAAGCTCTTTGTTTATCCTCTTTTTCTTAAAAGCTTTTCTTCGCTCTTTTTTTCTCTATGCTTGATTCTCGAGCCGAGTATGATATGAGACAAGTATATATGATATGCACGGGAGAGACTTATGGCACAAGGATGATAACACGATCACTACGGTGCACAATAGCGTGGCCCGACAATTCTCAACTTGCTAGTCTCAATGGGTAAGCAACGCAAAGGGGCTCGGGCTATCAATGCAAAAATCAAGGTAAGAAGTAAGTGTCGTCGAGGTTACCGTCCGTTCTCACGGTTAGCGGTGAAGATGTCTCGAAGTCGATGATGGTGATGACGATGTCACACGCTCCTAAGTAGCCAAAATAGCTTAGGAAACGCAAATGGCAACACAAAATTGGTCAAATGCGGAAGGTGGGTGTTTTTGTGATGATTTTTTGGATGGGGGCTAATGGTGGTGGTAGTGGGATTAGTGGATGGGGGATGTCAAGAGCTTCTAAATGAGCTAAAGAACACGAAAAACGGACTTGGGAGGTGGAAATTATGGCCAAAATGGAGTTGGTAGTGGGCTGATTTGGGGGGGGGGGTGCGAGCACCCGGGGGTGTGAGGTGCGGGTGCCCGGGGGTGGCTGGGCGAGGTGCGGGTGCCCGGGGGTTCGAGGTGTGGGCACCTGGTGGTCTTCGGGATGGGCGGAAAATTTGGGGGAAAAGCAAAATTTCGTGAATTTCGTGGTGGGAAGGGTGGGGATTGTTGGGGAGGGGCTAGATCCACTTGCCAAACATCAAATCCATGGACCAAAACAGCCAAATCTCACAAGATCCAACAAATTGCAAGATTTTTTTTGGGCTATTTTTGTGGGTATTTTCGAATTTGGACGAAAAACAACAAAATCAAGCTAGCAAATGGGGGGATGGGACTCCAAGATGTGAATAAACCTTGCTCATGATACCAAGATGTTGTAGGGTCAAACCCTAGGTGGGATCTTTTCACACTTGGAGGGGGAAAAGGAGGAAAAACACTCAAGAACACAAGAACAAAACTCTCAAACAAACCCAAATATCACATCCACTAGAGTATCATACATGAGATCCACAAGATTACAAGATCAATCCAAGGGGAATAGCACTAGGGTAAAGGTCTTCTAACTAGGTGAGGTCTGGCATCCAAAGAGGATCTTCTCCAAGAGGAGGGCTTGATCTCCAAGAGGAGATTCTCCAAGTGGAGGTCTAGATCTCCTAAAGGAGGAAGATGAGCAAAGCCCTCTTTTGTGTTCTAATATCTTTGCTAACCCTACAGATGAACTAGGAGATGCCCTTATACAGTTTATGGACGAAATGAGGGAGGAGAGAGGATACAAGGGCAAAGCCCCGAGGAGGCACGCAGGCCCACGGTTTCGTCCGGGCACCCGGGGTCATGGGGTCTGGGCACCCAGACCGGTCAGGGCCATCTTCAGGTTCGGCCGGGCACCCGGGGGTGAAGGGTCCGGGCACCCGGCCCTTGCAGGGGATCGGCTGGAGAGTGGCTCGGGCACCCGGGGTGGCGCCAGGCGGGCGGCTGGGAGGGGCCGGGCACCCGGGGGTCCCAGGCCTGGGCACCCGGTGGGGCGGCCAGCGGCTGGGAGCAGAGGGCCCGGGCACCCAGGGGCCAAGGGGCCGAGCACTTGGGGCGAGCCGGGGCAGCTCCCAGGTGGTGAGGCCGGGCACCCGGGGCTCGGGAGGCCGGGCACCCGGGGTGTACAGAGGTTTCTCCTCCGTGCTTCTTTCTTTGTTCTTCTTGTCCTCTCCTTCCTCCTCTTGCTCCATGGGTGCTTGGGTCTTCCTCCTTGCTTCCTCACGATGATCTCCAATGTACCTAAGAACGCATAGTGTATCTCTTTGAGGTAGAATCCCATTCTCAAGTGAAACTGAATGAAACTCGAAGAGGAGAAAATCAACCTCGTTCTCGATGGTGCGTACACGTGCTCTTGTCATTGGTCCACTCGGTGCTTGCGGTGGTGATGGAGTGTCGGTGCAAGTAGTCGAGGGATGCTCCGCATCAGTAGTTCACCCCCGAGGCTGATGGAATGTATATCTCTCTCGTGTTCTTGATTTAGTACGATCTTGATGTACCGCGAGCTTCGTTAATATAGTTGGATCATATGGTGTTCTCCATATTTATCTTGTTGTGATGAATTGAGTTTCTACCTTTGAGGTTTCACTTTTATCGGATTGAATACTTTTATGAATTTGAGAACAGTTGATGTATGTCTTGAATATGGATACTCGTGGTGACAATGGGGTGTTCTATTGATTCACTTGATGTATGTTTTAGTACTCAACTCGCGGATTCCCGAGGTGACATTGGGGTAATCTATGCATAGGGGTTGATATACATTTTCCTCCAACTTTCCCCGATAGAAACCTTGGGGCACTATTTGAAGTTCTTATGTTGGATTGAATATTATGAATCTGAAGTTGTTTGATGCATATCGTGTAATTGACCCACGGATACTGTCGGGGAAACCGATCACCTATGGGGTCACAAGGATCCCTTCTATGTTCGGCGGGGGATTAGTTGCATGAAGAGCAGGTCGAGTCGTTAGCACACAGAGGATTTTTATCCAGGTTTGGGCCGCGAAGATGCATAATACCCTGGTCCTGCTTTATCTGGTTATATGAGTGTTCTTGAGCTTTTGAACTAGCTACGATGCGTGCTTTGTCCAAAAGTCCGAATCCCCTCTCTGTGCGCCTTGGGCCTCCTTTTATACACAAAGGTGTTGCCACGGTGGCACACAGGAGGTGGCAAGCTACAGTGGTACGAGCTTATCGCTCGATCAACATAGGACAAGCGCATTTAATGCGTTGCCTACGTGTCCTCTCACTTTATTGAGGATGGCAACAGAGGCCATCTCATCCTTCGCCGCCCCTCCTCGCCTCGCCACACGTCTGGGACGACGAGGCATGCAGTGCCACGCTGGCCAACCAGCTGCTGTGTTGGCGAAATGGCAGGCTTCCACAAATATCTGCATGCCGCCACGCAGGCGCTTGCTTAGCTGGCATGCTTATCGTTGCGTTGGAGTGGTGGTGAAGTGGCGAAACCTTGCCGGGCGCGGGCTTGGCCGTGGCCCAGCGATCAACCCCGGCAAGGCTTGCTGGGGGCCTTGGAGTCATCCCCGACAAGGGTCTTGTCGGAGGTCTTTGTCTTCTGATCCCACATGATTCGTGGGTTGCCGATCTTCGTGAGGGGCTGCATGTTACCAGGCATGCACTCTCCAAATCTCACTCTTTAACATTGTCGATGGTGCCAGAGCTCTTAACCCCAAGGGTGGTGGCTCTGCCGGTCTCTTCGTAAGCTGCCCCGACAAGGGGCTTGCTGGGGGCCTCGCAGGTCGCCTCGGCAAGGCTTGTTGCCGGGCATGGCCCTGCTTGCCTCTTGCTGTTTGCCACTCTGGGCATCTGTCTTGATGTTCCTCGTTCCTGCCTTGCCTCCTGCCGTCCTTCTCTGCCTTGCTAAGCTCTGCTGTAGGGGTGGCTACGACCTTCCGTGCATAAGTAAGGGGTACAGAAGTACCCGTACTTCTGTACACGGACAGGAGCCCCCGGTCCTGGGCCACACATAAGCGCAATGCGTAGTTGGGCCAGGCCCAAAGAAGTGCGCGGGCGGGCGCGACAGAGGCGAACTGCCATGATTATTCTGGCAGTTGTGCTTCCCCATGACCCGCGTTGAGCGTGTGACGTGGGGATTGTGCGTGGAGTGATCGCAGCATGCTTGCGTCCCCCTATAGTGAATAGTAAAGAGGTGGCCCGTTTTTGCCTCAAAAAAGAGGGGAAAATCATGGGGTCGCTGCTCGTTTACTCTCCTTACCTTCCTCAATCGTGGAGCCGCCATTCCACGTTTCCTACCACATCCGCCTTTTCCGCCACGTACGGCGCATGCATGGCACGGGGTAGGTGACAGACGCATGGGATGTTGGAAGGCGCGCCATGGCTGATACCCATGCGCCTTTGATTGGCGCGGGGAGGGCGGTCAACGGCCTTGCTCGTTGTCAGTGGCTTTAATGAGTAGGATTTGAAAGGGTTCTTCAGGGGCGCAAAGCCAGCCTTCAGTCTCCTCGGTTTGGCTATAAAAGGGGTTCAGGAGGAGGAGGAGAGGCATCCTCTCGCATCTTCTCCTTTCCCCATCCTCCATCCATCACCATGCCGAGAGGGCACGACCGTGGTCGTCATTCTGCGGAGGCGACTAGATCCTCTTCCTGCCAGAAAGCCGTGGCGGTTAAGGAAGAGCTAGATGCTCAAGGCGAAGTTGCCGGACGGGGCCACGGTCGGTGAGGTGGTCGAGGCAGAGGTGGGCATGGAAGGGGACATCCGTGGCGCCACCTTCTCCGCCTCCATCTCCTCCTACCTCTTTTGAGCGGCCATGTCGGAGACACGACGCTGGAGTTCATCTTGTAGTTGTGCGAGCCGCCGCGTAGCCGCCTCCGCCTTCCCGAGGCGTTCGCAAGGGTGATGGAGATCGAACAGCCGCTGAAGCTGAGGCTTCACATGAATGGGTGCTGCAATGGCGACATGTGGGTGAACACAAGGTTCCCCATCCCTCATGTAATGCTCCTTCATCGGGGTTGGAAAACCTTTGCACGCGCCCACTGCTTGATGAAGTGGCACGTTCTCCACTTCAAACTAGTGGAGAGCGACCTGCTCTCTGTCCAGGTCTTTGGGCGCTCACTACACATGTTAGGATGTTGTGCAGAGAGCTCGACCAGCGACGAGAGCTCTTCCTCGAGCGACAGCAGCGAGGAGGACAGCGACAGTGACGACGGGGGTAGCGGTCGGGAGGATGACGGGTCCAACTAGGTGTCGGATATACCATCCCTGGGCGACGCCGGCAGCACCATCATCTGCACCTAGCCTCCTTCCCGGTAGAGCAATTTGCCGGGGGGTGGTTCTTGGCGGTGGCTTCCCAAGCCAGCTCCTTGAACTTCTCGGGGTCACCGCTTTTGGTGGCTGGCGCCGAAAGGCTGGAGAGGATGAAGAAGGCGGGTGGCGGGCCATCAAGTTGGTACAATGGCATCGATGCCTTCGTCTCGTATTGCCGGACCACTGCCTCATCTTCCAGCTTCTTCCCCGGCACCGTCATCACCAGCCCTCTTCTGGATGGCCGCCAGGAGGTTCTCTTGGTGTCTTCTGCTGCTCGTACCTCGCCCAGACGCTCTTTTTGCCCTCTTGCTATCCCGGTTCGCTTCCTGAGGAGAGGGACAAGAAAGGGATTACGAGCACCTTATCTTTTTTTCTAAATCTTAAGCCCACGGACACTTGTCAAATTTAGACTTTGCAATTCCTTGCTTATGTTTACATTCCGTATGAATTGTACTTGTTAACAACATATTAATGAAGAAAGGGTGCTTGCCGGGTTCTTTTGTGCGCGAGCGAGGATCACACCAAGGAACAAGTCCTTGTTATCTTAAGATAAACATCGTCACCCAGCAACAGACCTTGCCATCCTCGCGCTCCATAGCTCGTTCACACTCATGCCCTTGGCAGAGGTAGGAGCGAAGTAGGATTAGGCCCTCCATTCATTTCCTTCCCATCGCACTACAACCAAGTTCCGTCCCAAAGAAAGGTTTTTGGGCACGGGAGAGAGGGAGCATGGTGGTATAGGAATGAACGAAGTTTCTTATGTCCAAGTTCCATACGGAAGTACATAGCATGGGACAAAAGACTTATCTAAGTCTGTAGCCCCCATAAACCTCGGCTTGCTATTGTTGGATACTTGAATTTGCAGCCCCCGGCAACCTTGGCTTGCCAGGGTTGGGATGCCGGTCTGTCTCCTTTCCTTCAAAGGGTTTGGCAGGAACGCCTGGGCAGCCTGTGAACCAAAAAGGACCGGAAGGGACAGAGAGACGTGCACTCGACCTCTGTGCTAGGGGTTAGTCGCTGCTAAGCACTGTCAATCCTAACATAGAGAGAGGGAGAGAGAGAGAGAGAGAGAGAGAGAGAGAAACTCGACCTAGCATGCATGCTAAAACTTAGGGCGCCATCGCTTCATTTATTTAGTTGTTTCTCAGGGCCTGCTCCTGGCTTGTACAAAGGGTGACATGCCTTCCCGGCAAGGCTTGTACAAAAAGTGGTCTGCCGGGGGGCCCGACGACCGCGCCTTATGGGTAAAACTTTGCGAAGATGTTTGATGTTCCAGGAGTTGCTCACCGGAATACCATCTACGGTCTCCAGGAGGACTGCGCTAGGCCTGGTGACTCGTATTACCCGATAAGGGCCTTCCCACTTCGGTGTCAACTTGTTGGAATTCTTGGCCGACTAAACGGACCGAAGAAACAAGGTCGCCTTCCTCAAAGCTTCGGGCATGAACCTTGGAGCTATGGTAACGACGCAAGGCTTGCTGGTAGTGTGCAGGTCGCACAACCGCCCGAAGACGATCTTCCTCAAGGAGTGTTGCATCATCTTGCTGCAATCGCTCTTGCTCAAGCTCGTCATAAGCAAGCACTCGAGGTGACCCGTAAATGAGTTCCATGGGGAGAACTGCCTCTGCCCCGTATACGAGGGAGAAGGGTGTCTGGCCAGTGGCTCGATTTGGCGTCGCTGATTGGCCAAAGAACCACCGGCAACTCATCAATCCAGCGTCCTCCGCACTCGTGTAGCTTGTCCAAAGACTTTGTCCTTGCCACCAAGGTCTTGGTGCACTACATGAAGGTGCGGCTTGTGAACTGTGTGTCGTTGTCAGTGATGACCCTGTTTAGCACACCAAAATGACAGACTAGCCCCCTTGAAGAACTCGACAGTTGATAACCTCATAGAAAGGAAGAATTACTCAAAGTTGAGATAACTTAGCTTCTTGTTGTTGTGCAGATCATCATTGCTTCCATGGGTGTCGCCGCTCGCCTTCTTCTTTGAAGCCATGGCGACGAAGGAGCTACTGTACTAACTACAAACCAGATTATCACAACTAACTCCCCCTACCTGGCGCGCCAAAGATGTCGGGGAAACCGATCACCTATGGGGTCACAAGGATCCCTTCTATGTTCGGTGGGGGATTAGTTGCACAAAGAGCAGGTCGAGTCATTAGCACACAGAGGATTTTTATCCAGGTTTGGGCCGCGAAGATGCATAATACCCTAGTCGTGCTTTATCTGGTTATATGAGTGTTCTTGAGTTTTTGAACTAGCTATGATGCATGCTTTGTCCAAAAGTCCAAATCCCCTCTCCGTGCGCCTTGGGCCTCCTTTTATACACAAAGTGGTTGCCACAGTGGCCCACTGGAGGTGGCAAGCTACACTGATACGAGCTTATCGCTCGATCAACGTAGGACAAGCGCATTTAATGCGTTGCCTACGTGTCCTCTCGCTTTACCGGGGATGGCAACAGAGGACATCTCATCCTTCGCCGCTCCTCCTCACCTCGCCACGCATCCGGGCCGACGAGGCATGAAGTGCCACGCTGGCCAACCAGCTGCTGTGTTGGCGAAATGGCAGGCTTCCACGAATATCTGCATGCCGCCATGCAGGCGCCTGCTTAGCTGGCATGCTTATCGTTGCGTTGTAGTGGTAGTGAAGTGGTGAAACCTTGCCGGGCGTGGGCTTAGCTGCGGCCCAACGATCGTCCCCGGCAAGGCTTGCCGGGGGCCTTGGAGTCGTCCCTGGCATGGGTCTTGCCGGAGGTCTTTGTCTTCTGATCCTACGGGGATTCGTGGGTTGCCGATCTTCATGAGGGGTTGCATGCTACCAGGCATGCGCTCTCCAAATCTTAGTCTTTAACATTGTCGATGGTGTCAGAGCTCTCAACCCCAAGGGTGGTGGATCCACTGGTCTCTTCGCAAGCTGCCCCGATAAGGGGCTTGCCGAGGGCTTCGCAGGTCGCCTCTGCAAGGCTTGTTACCGGGCGTGGCCCTGCTTGCATCTTTATGTTTGCCACTCTGGGCATCTGTCTTGATGTTCCTCGTTCCTGCCTTGCCTCCTACCGCCCTTCTCTGCCTTGCCAAGCTCTTCTGTAGGGGTGGTTGCGACCGTCCGTGCATAAGTAAGGGGTACATAAGTACCCAGACTTCTATACACCGACAGATACTTGTGGTGACATTGGAGTATCTAGGTGACATTAGGGTTGGTTGATGTGTATCATATGGTGTTATTTTAGTACGAACTCTAGGGCCATGAAACTTATAGGAATAACTCAATAGATTAATCGGAAAGGATAACTTTGAGGTGGTTTCATACCCTATATACAATTTCATCTTATGGTCTAAGCTTGATAAGAACTTTGGTGTGATTCTTTGTCGCACGTTGAGGAATTGTTATATGATTCAATTATGCTAGCTCTATTGAGAGATTGCAGTAGTGAAAGTATGAACCCTATGCCTTGTTCTCAAGCATTGAAATACCGTTTGTGCTCCGTTTTATCACTTGCTACCTTGCTATTTTTTATTATTTCAAATTACAAAAACCTATATCTACTATCCATACCACACTTGTATCACCATCGCTTGGCCGAACTAGTGCACCTATACAATTTTCCATTGTATTAGGTGTGTTGGGGCACAGGAAATTTCTTGTATTTGGTTGCAGGGTTGTTTGAGAGAGACCATCTTCATCCTACGCCTCCCACAGATTGATAACTTTAGCTCATCTACTTGAGAGGAAATTGCTACTGTCCTACAAAACTCTGCGCCTCCCAACACGAGTCTATAAGAATAAGTTGTGTAGTAGACAATGATGTTTGCTTGAACTACGTCGGTATTTCCCCAAAGAGGAAGGGATGATGCAACACAACAACGGTAGGTATTTCCCTCAATGATGAGACCAAGGTTATCGAACCAATAGGAGAACCACGCAACACTACGTGAACGGCACCTGCACACAAATAACAAATACTCGTAACCCGACGTATTAAAGGGGTTGTCAATCCCTTTCGGGCAACGGCGCCAGAAATTGGCAAGTAGACGGGATAAAAATATAATAGATTGGACAAATAGATCTCGCGGGAACACGAGATAAAATAGATAAAAATAAATTGCAGCAAGGTATTTTTGTATTTTTGGATTAATAGATCTAAAAACAAAAGCAAATAAAAATAGACCGTGAAGGCAAATATATAAAGAAGAGACCAGGGGCCGTAGATTTTCACTAGTGGCTTCTCTTAAGAAAAATAGCAAATGGTGGGTAAATGAATTACTGTTGGGCAATTGATAGAACTTCAAATAATCATGACGATATCCAGGCAATGATCATTATATAGGCATTACGTCCAAGATTAGTAGACCGACTCCTGCCTGCATGTACTACTATTACTCCACACATCGACCGCTGTCCAGCATGCATCTAGTGTATTAAGTTCGTGGAGAAATGGAGTAATGCAATAAGAACGATGACATGATGTAGACAAGATCTATTTATGTAGAAATATACCTCATCTTGTTATCCTTAATAGCAACGATACATACGTATCGTTTCCCCTTCTGTCACTGGGATCAAGCACCGTAAGACTGAACCCATCACAAAGCACCTCTTCCCATTGCAAGATAAATAGATCAAGTTGGCAAAAAAAATATCGGAGAAGAAATACTAGGCTATAAGAGATCACGCATATAAGAGATCAAAGAACTCATAACTTTCATGGATATAAAAAGATATAACTGATCATAAACTCGAAGTTCATCAGATCCCAACAAACACACTGCCAAAAGACTTACATCATATGGATCTCCAAGAGACCATTTTATTGATAATCAAGAGAGAGAGAGAGAGAGGAAGCCATCTAGCTACTAACTACGGACCCGTAGATCTACAATGAACTACTCACGCATCATCCGAGAGGCACCAATGGACATGATGAACCCCTCCGTGATGGTGTCTAGATTGGATCTGGTGGTTCTGGAACTTGCGGCGGCTGGAATTGATTTTCGTCGACTCCCCTAGGGTTTCTGGAATATTGGGGTATTTATAGAGCAAAGAGGCGGTGCGGGAGGCCACCGAGGTGGGCACAACCCACTAGGGCGCTCCTGGGCCTCCATGCGCGCCTTGGTGTCTTGTGCTCACCTCGGGCTCCGTCTCCGATACTTCTTTGGCCCACTAGATGTCTTCTTGTCCAAAAAAATCCAGAAAAAGTTTCGATGCATTTGGACTCCGTTTGGTATCGATTTCCCGCGATGTAAAAAACATGCAGAAAACAACAACTGACACTTGGCACTATGTCAATAGGTTAGTAGCAAAAAATGATATAAAATGATTATAAATGATTGTAAAACATCCAAGAATGATAATATAACATCATGGAACAATCAAAAATTATAGATACGTTGTAGACGTATCAGACATCAGGACCACTAGCTATATCTTCGCACGGAAGGAAGTGCCTCCTTATCCTCCCTGACAGCTGGGACCCACCCAGTCGAAGCGTTTGTAGCGTTGTCTGTTTGGTCGCAAACATGTACATACATACTGGTTGATCGGTCTGTGCGCCACAATGAACCGTGGCCGAGTAAGGAGCGGTAGCAGTTCAGGCCGTCCCGTCTAAATCGTGTACACATGTGTACAACCATGCTGCAAAAAATACAGCCATGTAGATACATACGGGTGTGGTCTTTAGCGCGTACAACGACGACATCTTGTTCATCGGCAGCCAACCGGCTGGGTCGGAACGGAGAAACAACATCGTGTTCATCGGGAAGCAACCGACTGGGTCAGTATGCGTCCTATTCAATGGGAGCCAACCTGCTTGGACAAAATAGCCGAAACAGGGTCTGTCGTACCGCAGAATGGAGGAAATGACCTTCTGTTTGACCACCTATGGTTGAAACGGGATCCTGTTCATCGGGAGGGGTGCGGAATACCACAAAACAGAGGAAACTAACTTTAGTTCAACTGCCTACCGTAGAGACAAAGTCCTGTTCATCGGGAGGGGTGTGGCATACCGCAAAATGGAGGAAATGGACTTCTCTCTAACCGCCTACAGTCGAAACGGGGTCCCCGTTGCTACCTCTTGAGCTTACGTTGGTTTTTCCCTTGAAGAGGAAAGGGTGATGCAGCAGAGTAAAGTAAGTATTTCCCTCAGTTTTTGAGAACCAAGGTATCAATCCAGTAGGAGACAACGCACAAGTCATCGAGTACCTGCACAAACAAACACCAATTTACACCCAACACGATAAAGGGGTTGTCAACCCCTTCACGGTTATTTGCAAAGTGAGATCTGATAGAGATGGATAAACGGTGAAGTAATATTTTTGGTATTTTTGGTTTATGGAATGGAAGTAAAAGATTGCAAAGGAAGTAAATAGGAAACTAAAATTGTAGATCAGAGACTTATATGATGGAAAGTAGACCCTAGGGCCATAGGTTTCACTAGAGGCTTCTCTCAAGATAGAAAATATTACGGTGGGTGAACAAATTGCTTTCGAGCAATTGATAGAAAAGCGCAAAGTTATGACAATATCTAAGACAATGATCATGAATATAGGCATCATGTCCGTATCAAGTAGACCGAGTCCTTCCTGCATCTACTACTATTACTCCACACATCGACTTACTCCTACCTGCATCTAGAGTATTAAGTTCATAGAACAGAGTAACGCTTTAAGTAAGAAGACTTGATGTAGCAGGATAAACTGAAGCAATATGATGAAAACCCCATCTTGTTATCCTTGATGGCAACAATACAACGTGTCGGTTCCCCTTCTGTCACTGGGATCGAGCACCGCAATATTGAACTCAAAGCTAAGCACTTCTCCCATTGCAAGAAAAACCAATCTAGTTGGCCAAACCGAATCGATAGTTCAAAGAGACTTGCAAAGATATCAAATCATGCATATAAGAATTCATAGGAGATTCAAATAATATTCATAAATAAGCTGATCATAAATCCACAACTCCTTGGATCTCGGCAAAAACACCGCAAAAAGGTATTACATCGAATAGATCTCCAAGAACATCGAGGAGAACATGGTATTGAGAATCAAAGAGAGAGAAGAAGCCATCTAGCTACTAGCTATGGACCCATAGGTCCGAGGTAAACTACTCACGCTTCATCGGAGAGGCAATGATGTTGATGTAGAAGCCCTCCGTGATCGAATCCCCCTCCGACCGGATGCTGAAAAAGGCCCCTAGATGGGATCTCACGGGTGCAGAAGGTTGCGGCAGTGGAAAAGTGTTTTCGTGGCTCTCTTGGTTGTTTTTGGGATATATGAGAATATATAGGTGGAAAAATAGGTCGGGGGAGTCACGAGGGGCCCACAAGGGTGGGAGGCATGACCTACCCCCCTGGGCGCGCCCTCCGTCCTTGTGGGTGCCTCATGGCTTCTCTGACGTGTACTCCAAGTCCTCTGGATGTCTTCTGGTCCAAGAAAAATCATCGTGGAAGTTTCATTCCATTTGGACTCCATTCGATATTTCTTTTCTGCAAAACTCTAAGACAAGGAAAAAATAGGAACTGGCACTGGGCTCTAGGTTAATAGGTTAGTCCCAAAAATAATATAAAATATCATAATAATGCATATAAAACATCCAAAATAGATAATATAATAGCATGGAACAATAAAAAATTATAGATACGTTGGAGACGTATCAAGCATCCCCAAGCTTATTTCCTGCTCGTCCTCGAGTAGGTAAATGATAAAAACAGAATTTTTGATGTGGAATGCTACCTAACATATTTATCAATGTAATTTTCTTTATTGTGGCATGAATGTTTAGATCCGCATGATTCAAAACAAAAGTTTAATATTGACATAAAAACAATAATACTTCAAGCAGGCTAACAAAATAATTATGTCTTCCCAAAATAACATGGCCAAAGAAAGCTTATCCCTACAAAATCATATAGTCTGGCTATGCTCCATCTTCATCACACAAAATATTCAAGTCATGCACAACCCCGATGACAAGCCAAGCAAATGTTTCATACTTTTGATGTTCTCAAACATTTTCAACTTTCATGCAATACATGAGCGTGAGCCATGGACATATCACTATAGGTGAAATAGACGGTGGTTGTGGAAAAAAAGAGGGAGATAGGCTCACATCAACTAGGCATATCAACGGGCTATGGAGATGCCCGTTAATAGATATCAATGTGAGTGAGTAGGGATTGCCATGCAACGGATGCACTAGAGCTATAAGTTTATGAAAGCTCAAAAAGAAAACTAAGTGGGTGTGCATCCAACTTGCTTGCTCACGAAGACCTAGGGCAGTTTGAGGAAGCCCATCATTGGAATATAAAATCCAAGTTCTATAATGAAAAATTCCCACTAGTATATGAAAGTGACAATATAGGAGACTCTATATCATGAAGATTATGGTGCTACTTTGAAGCACAAGTATGGAAAAGGACAGTAACATTGCCCCCTCTCTCTTTTTCTCTCATTCCTTTTTCTTTTTTTTCTTCTTTTTTTCTTCTTCTTTTTGTCTTCTTCTTGTTTTTCTTTCTTTTTTTCTTTCTTCCCCCTTTTTTCTTTTATTTCCTCACATGGGACAATGTTCTAAAAATGAAGATCATCATACTTCTATTTACTTACAACTCAAAAATTACAACTCGATACTAGAACAAGATATGACTCTATATGAATGCCTCCGGCGGTGTGCCAGGATGTGCAATGAATCAAGAGTGACATGTATGAAAGAATTATGAAAGGTGGCTTTGCCACAAATACGATGTCAACTACATTATCATGCAAAGCAATATGACAATGATTAAGCGTGTCATAATAATGGAACGGTGGAAAGTTGCATCGCAATATATCTCGGAATGACTATGGAAATGCCATAATAGGTAGGTGTGGTGGCTGTTTTAAGGAAGGTATATGGTGGGTTTATGGTACCGGCAAAAGTTGAGCGGCACAAGAGAGGCTAGCAATATCCATGGACTCAACATTAGTCATAAATAACTCAGATACTTATTGCAAAAACCTATTAGTTATCAAAACAAAGTACTACACGATGCTCCTAGGGGGATAGATTGGTAGGAAAAGACCATCGCTCATCCCCGACCGCCACTCATAAGGAAGACAATCAATAAATAAATCATGCTCCGACTTCATCATATAACGGTTCACCATATGTGCATGTTACGGGAATCACAAACTTTAACACAAGTATTTCTCAAATTCACAACTACTCACTATCATGACTCTAATATCACCATCTTCATATCTCAAAACAATCATAAGGAATCAAACTTCTCATAGTATTCAATGCACTTTATATGAAAGTTTTTATTATATCCCTCTTGGATGCCTATCATATTAGGACTAAATTTATAACCAAAGCAAATTACCATGCTATTTTAAAGACTCTCAAAATAATATAAGTGAAGTACGAGAGTTCATCAATTTCTATAAAATAAAACCACCACCGTTCTCTAAAACGATATAAGTGAAGCACTAGAGCAAAATTGCCTAGCTCAAAAGATATAAGTGAAGCAAATAGAGCATTCTAATAAGTCACGATTCATGCGTCTCTCTCTCAAAAGGTGTGTACAACAAGTATGACTGTGGAAAACTAAAAAGCAAAGACTCAAATCATACAAGACACTCCAAGCAAAACACATATCATGTGGTGAATAAAAATATAGCCTTAAGTAAAGTTGCCGATAGACGAAGACGAAAGAGGGGATGCCTTCCGGGGCATCCCCAAGATTAGGCTCTTGGTTGTCCTTGAATATTACCTTGGGGTGCCTTGGGCATACCCAAGATTAGGCTCTTGCCACTCCTTGTTCCATAGTCCATCAAATCCTTACCCAAAACTTGAAATTCACAACACAAAACTCAACAGAAAATCTCATAAGCTCCATTAGTATAAGGAAATAAATCACCAATTTTGGTACTGTTGTGAACTCATTATTTATTTATATTGGTGTAATATCTACTGTATTCTAACTTTTCCATGGTTCATACCCCCCATACGAGCCATAGATTCATCAAAATGAGCAAACAACACATAGAACACATAATCTATCAAAAAACAGAACATTCTATAACAATCTGGATATTTCGAATATTCTGTAACCCCAACAATTCTGAAAAATTAGGAAGACCTAAGCAATTTGTTTATTAATCATCTTCAAAAAGAATCAATATTTTATCACGCTCCTGTTAAAATGAGATTTTTTTTCCCGAGCGCAAAAGTTTCTGTTTTGTACCAAGAGCAAATCAACTATCACCATAAGCTATCCCAAATGTCTTACTTGGCACAAACACTAACTAAAACACAAAACCACATCTAAATAGAGGCTATATGAAATAGTTAATGCAAAACAGGAAACAAAAATATTGGGTTATCACCCAACAAACGCTTTTCTTTAAAGCCATTAAGCTAGGCTTTGAGATTTCGATGATGCTCACATGAAAGATAGCAATTGAAACACAAAGAGAGCATTATCTAGCATGAAAAAACACATCTAAGTCTAACATCCTTCCTATGCATAGGCATCTGATAGGCAAACAAATTATCAAGACAAGCAAAAACTAGCATATGCAAGGAAGAAGAAAGAAACAATAGCAATCTCAACATAACGAGAGGTAATATAGTAACATGAAAATTTCTACAACCATATTTTCCTCTCTCATAATAATTACATGTGGGATCATCCTCAAATTCAACAATATAGATATCACATAAAATATTCTCTACACGATCCACATGCATGCAAAGTTGACACTCTTCCAAAATAGTGGGATTATCAAAAAATAAAGTCATGACTTATCCAAACCCAGTTTTATCAAAAAATTCATAATATTGAATATTCTCCAAATATGTGGGATCTAAATTCAACACTATTCCAAACCCAATTTCAATATTATTACAAATATTATTATCAATCGCATATTCATCATGGGGCTTAGTGTTTTTCAAGATCATAAGAAAAATCACCCCAATCATGATCATTGCAATAAGTAGTAGACATAGCAAAATTAGCATCCCCAAGCTTAGGGTTTTGCATATCATTAACATAACTGACATTAATATAATTTATAATAACATCATTGCAATCATGCTTTTTATTCAAAAATCTACGGTGAATCACTTCACAAAGTACTTCATCACAATTTTCAGATTCACGGATTTCAAGCATAACTTCATAAAGATAATCTAGTGCACTCAAATCACAAGAAATTGGTTCATCATAATTGGATATATTAAAAAGATTAGCAATCGGATGAGGATCCATAAACTCTGTAGCAAGTGAAGATGCAAGCAAAAATAAGGCACATGGTAACACAAGCAAACAAAAGATGGAATGGAAGAAGGGCGAATGAAAAGGCAAATCTTTTTGAAAATGATTTTAGAAGTGGGGGAGAGGAAAACGAGAGGCGAATGGAAAATAATGTAATGCAAGAGATGAGATTTTATGATGGGTACTTGGTATGGCTTGACTTGGTGTAGATCTCCCCGGCAATGGCGCAGGAAATTCTTCCTGCTACCTCTTGAGCTTGCGCTGGTTTTCCCCTTGAAGAGGAAAGGGTGATGTAGCAAAGTAGAGTAAGTATTTCCCTCAGTTTTTGAGAACCAATGTATCAATCCAATAGGAGACAACGCACAAGTCACCGAATACCTGCACAAACAAACACCAACTTGCACCCAACGTGATAAAGGGGTTGTCAATCCCTTCACGGTTATTTGCAAAGTGAGATCTAATAGAGATGGATAACTGACATAGTAATATTTTTGGTATTTTTGGTTTATGGAATGGAAAGTAAAAGATTGCAAAGGAAGTAAATAGGAAACTAAAATTGTAGATCAGAAACTTATATGATGGAAAGTAGACCCTGGGGCCATAGGTTTGACCAGAGGCTTCTCTCAAGATAGAAAATATTACGGTGGGTGAACAAATTACTGCCGAGCAATTGATAGAAAAGCGCAAAGTAATGATGATATCTAAGGCAATGATCATGAATATAGGCATCACATCCGTATCAAGTAGACCGACTCCTGCCTACATCTACTACTATTACTCCACACATTGACAAACTCCTGCCTGTATCTAGAGTGTTAAGTTCATAGAATAGAGTAATGCTTTAAGTAAGATGACATGATGTAGCGGGATAAGCTCAAGCAATATGATGAAAACCCCATCTTGTTATCCTTGATGGCAACATTACAACACGTGTCGGTTCCTGTAAGTGCATCTAGAGCCACCCCTAGTTGGTTTTGGAGTATTGACGACAAACCTGGTTGAGGGACTAATGTGTTTGTGAGAATTGCAGGATAACAAAGGTAGTAGTCCCTCCTTGATTCGGTTTACCTACCGGAGATGACCCCTAAAAATATGTGAAAACATTGAAGACAATGGTGGTCTGTGAAGATATTCACATTGAAGACTATGACACGAGAAGACATTGAGTGAAGACTATGGAGCGCGAAGACTTAGTTGTTTCGTTGTTTCCTTTTCTTCTTTGTTGAGTCATAGGAACCGCCGCACTGTTAAGTGGGGTCCAAGTGAACAAAGTCAGAGTGACTGAAGTGATGCTCAAACCAAATCCTATGTCTTCGAGCGAAGACAATGAGAGCAAATCTTATCCTGTGTCGGATAAGTCAGCTTTACTTGTAGCCCAAGTCAAGCTGACGTGTGTGTTTGAAATCTGACCATTGCGACACGTGTCAAATCCTTAGTGACCGAGGGTCATTTTGGACATATCCGGTCGGGTTGCCTAGTGGCTATAAATAGCCCACGCCCTACACCATAAATTGGTGGCTGCTCAGAGTTAGTACACGGCTTTTGTCATTTGAGACCAACCCACCGCCGAAGCTTTCGAGAGAGAATCCTTGTGAGGACAAAGCCCAAACCACCTAGAGCCCAAAGAGTGTTTGGCATCACTGAAGTCTTTCTGTCCGCGTGATCTGAAGACTTGTTACACTTGAGGACTGTGAATCCTCCAGCCGGTTAGGCATCGCGTTCCGAGCATCCAAGAGCCATTGTGGATTGCCGGTGAACGAAGTCTGTGAAGGTTCGGAAGTATACCTTGAAGACATACCAGAGTGATTGGGCGGGGACTAAGTGTCCTTAGCTCAAGGGGAATAAGGTGAAGACGCGGTCTTCTGAGTTGAATCTCAGCCTCCCTAACCAGATGTACAATTGTCACAGCAACTGGAACTGGTTGAACAAATCCCTGTCCTTCTGAAGCCACTGGTTCTATCTCTTACCTCTCTTTACTTACAGTTTGTCTTTGCGAAGCCATTGCCTACTTGCATTATCTATTTGACTTCACTATGTGACTATCTGTTCTGATTGGCTTCATACTATCTTCCATCCTAATCTTTACTACCTAGCTGCTATTAGTCTTCATGCTTTCACTCCATTGAATACTTGACTATGGCTTGTCTAGTGTAGTCTACCTTCCGCTGCATTCGAATAATGTTGTTTATATTGTTTGTCTTCGAAACTCCCATGTTTTGAAGACTTTCATAAAAATCGCCTATTCACCCCCCTCTAGTCGATAACTAGCCCTTTCAATTGGTATTAGAGCAAGGTACTCCCTTGTTCTGTGTGATTCAGTTTAACCACCTGTTGTTTAGCTATGTTGACTGCAGGGATAATCAAAGTCTCCGGTGCGTGCCCATCTTCGATGACACTGAATATCCCTACTGGAAGAATAGGATGCGCATGCATCTTGAAGCCATTGATGTCGATCTATGGTATGTCGCCAAGAACGGCGTTCCCAAGACTGGTGAAGGTGTCACCCCTACTGATGTCAAGAAGTTCATTCAACTGGACTCCACTGCCAAGAACATCATCTGTGGTCACCTTACCAAAGGACAGTATGGCCGTGTGAGTGCTCTGGGAACATCGAAGCTAGTCTGGGACTGGCTATCCCAGGTCAATGAAGGCGTCTCAAGTCAGCGAGATCAACGTATCAGTACTCTCCGCAACCTCTTCAACCGCTTCAAGAGACACGACAACGAGAATGTCCAACTCACATTTGATCGCCTTACTGATATCACAAATGAGCTCCAAGCACTCGGCGCCACAGAGATCACGAAGCATGAGATAGTGAAGACACTACTGAGATCTCTTGACAGCTCATTTGACACCTTAGCCCTGATGATACAAGAACGCCCTGATTTCAAGACTCTCGATCCGTCTGACATACTTGAGAGGCTCAACACACATGAGTACCAGCTATCCGAGAAACGAGATATCTATGGCCCCAACTATGGCCGAACTCGAGCTTTGAAGGCAAAGGCTGCTGCTTCCTCGTTTGAAGAAGAATCTGACTGCAGTTCTGGTGATCTTGAAGACATTGGAAAGGAGCTTGCTATGCTTGTGAAGAAGTTCCAGAAATTCACCAAGAAGAAAGGCTTCAGAAAGTCTTCACGATCCAGCTCAAGAAATGATGAAGCCTCTGCCTATGATCACAAGAAGAGAACCTGTCACAAGTGCAAGAAACCTGGTCACTACATCTCTGAGTGTCCACAGTGGGACAATGAGAAGAAGAAGAAGAAGAGCAAAGAATATGATTCTGATGATAAGATGAAGAAGAAATCCTCAAAGTCTTCTTCCAAGTCTTCTTCCAGATCTTCATCACACAAG
The DNA here is from genome assembly GCF_018294505.1 of Triticum aestivum. Taxonomy (NCBI): domain Eukaryota; kingdom Viridiplantae; phylum Streptophyta; class Magnoliopsida; order Poales; family Poaceae; genus Triticum; species Triticum aestivum. Next base: position 368,772,088 of record NC_057798.1, on the reverse strand, counting down.
AAGAGCTCATCTGGCAAGGCCCGTGCTTTTGTTGGAAAGGAAATGGATTCCGAGGAGGAGTCAACTTCAGAGGAGGCGGAGGTGGAGTCTGAGGGGGAGTCTGACTCGGGTGTTGCAAGTCCGGCCCTAGCTACTGCCTACGTCGCCAAGTCCATCTTCAACACTGAAGACAATGGCTCCGTCACCAACACTGATGATAATGACGAGGACGACTCACCTCCCACCTACTGCTTCATGGCACGTGGTGCCAAGGTAAAATCATGTGATGCTTACTTTCAAACATCCAGTGAAGATGACTCTGATGGTGAATCTAAACCTAGCTACAAAACACTTGCTAAAATTGCATCTAGACAACAGAAAGCTAGGGAACACACTCAAAAACTGTTAGACAAAAGTGATGACCTGTTGGACACGGAAATGACCAAGTCTCAGTCCTTAATTGAAGACATAAAAAATCTTCATATTAAGTACCAGGAACTTGAAGGTCGACATGAATCGCTCACAACTTCTCATGAAAAGCTTTCCTATGATTATCTTCAAAGGAAGCAGGAACTTGAGAAATTGGGATCGGATCATGAAGATCTTCAAAAGGAAAATGAGTCACTTCACGCCCAACAGATTAGTCCCGCTCAGGAAGGATTTGAACCACCATGCCTAAAATGCATTGAGTGTGATAACGCTGCTTCTGTTGCTGAATGTTCTACTGCTGCCACTGTTGCAATATCTTCAACTGCTGATGTGGTAACTAACCCCTCTGCTGAGGATACCACTACTATTGCCAATGAGAATGCCAGGTTGAAGACACTGCTTGAGACAAGGATGTACAAAAGTCTCAAAGGGCATCAGACACTATGTGATGTCCTCAAAAAGCAGATTCTGAACCGAAACCCTAGGAAAGAGGGTGTTGGGTTCGAAAGGAAAATGAATTTTGATGGGTCGTAATGGAAGCCTGAGCAGTACCCCAAAACCACATGGGTTGCTGCAAAGGAACCCCCAGTTGATCCATCCACCTTATCTGGTTTCACTTGTGCTAACCCCATTATCATTGATGAATCCTTTGATGCAAACTATAAACTGTTCAAGAATCAGAATGGTGAAGTGTTTGCCAGGTATATTGGTACTAACTCGAGGAATGGGCCACCTTTGAAGAAGATATGTGTTCCCAAAAGTTGTCTTGAGAATCTTCCAGTGAATGTCATCATGACACCACCTGTGAAGAAGACAAATCCCATACCAAAGGCTTCATCTGGTCCAAAAGCTTCATACAGACCGAGGACTCATCTGAGTGACCCTAACGTAAATGTTTTGCAGGGAAATCATACTCAGACCTATGAATATGAGCATGTTTCCTCAAACCGCTATGTTCATAGAACAAATAATTTTTCTGCTGATTCCTATGAGTATTATTCACCTCCTGCAAGGCTATTTACTAGGGATCCAAAGCCGAAATTCTCAGATGTTGCACTTAGACTCATTGCTTCTAAGCCACCCCTGAAAATGTGGGTGGTTAAGAAAACTTAACTCTCTTTTGCAGGGTAAGGTCTCCAGCCGGAAATCAAAGGCGTCCAAAACTAATGCTGGGGACCTTAAACATCTTGTGGGGCACAAGATAAAATGCCCAAATGGTCTTACTATGTACTTTGTTCCAGGATTCCTTGATACTCACCCTATCTATCCTAACCAAGATCTGAATTTTCATGTTCCACTTGTTCGTCAAATGTTTATGCTTCACAACTCGCTTGGTGAAGCCTATCCCCCAAACTGCACTGTAGGCTACGACACCTCATACTTCAGAATGGATTATGGACAGTGGATGAACTAACCACATGACGGGTGATCAAAGTCTTCTGATGGATTCAACACTACGTCCATCAGACAAAAGTCACATCACATTTGCCAACACGGGTAAAAGCAAGGTATTGGGTCTAGGCAGAGTTGCAATATCAAGGGGTCAACACATGGATAAAGTGATGCTTGTTGAATCCCTTGGTTTCAACTTAATGTCTGTCTCAATGCTTTGTGACTTAAACATGATTGTGCTATTTGGAAAATATCGATGCCTTGTACTAATGGAATCTGACAAGTCTCTAGTCTTTGAAGGGTATCGGAAAGACGATCTATATATGGTAGATTTCTCAGCAGGACCACCGATGGCCGTATGTCTTCTAGCAAAGGCTTCAGAATGCTGGCTCTGGCATTGGAGGCTAGGACATGCTGGCATGAAGAACTTGCACACTCTCGCGAAGAAGAAGCATGTCGTGGGCATCGAAGGCGTCAAGTTCAAGAAGGACCATCTATGTGGCGCCTGCGAAGCTGGAAAGATGACTAGGGCCAAGCATCCCTCAAAGACAATCATGACTACATCTCAACCCTTCGAGCTGCTTCACATGGATCTATTCGGCCCTACTCACTACTCTACTCTCAATGCTACTGCTTGCCTCTATGGTTTCGTAATTGTTGATGATTACTCTAGATATACTTGGGTGCATATAATCCTCTACAAGACTGAAGTGTAGGATGTCTTCAGACGATTTTCCAATCGTGCCATGACGAACTATGGCGTCAAGATCAAGCACATCAGAAGCGACAATGGCACTGAGTTCAAGAACACTGGCCTCGACCTCTATCTGGATACACTTGGTATCACACATGAGTTCTCTGCTCCTTATACACCTCAGCAGAATGGCATCGCCGAGCGCAAGAACAGAACTCTCATTGAGATGGCCTGAATGATGCTTGATGAGTACAAGACTCCACGAAAGTTCTGGCTTGAAGCCATTGACACTGCTTGCCACATCATCAACCAAGTTTATCTTCACAAGCTTCTGAAGAAAACATCCTATGAGATCCTAACTGGTAAGACGCCAAATGTAAGCTACTTCAGAGTATTTGGTGCTAGGTGCTGGATCAAGGATCCACATCACACTTCAAAATTTGCACCGAAAGCACATGAATGTTTTATGCTTGGTTATGGAAAGGATTCGCACTCCTACAGAGTCTTCAACATCTTTCACTATAAAGTGGTTGAGACTGTGGATGTGCGGTTCGATGAAACTAACGGCTCGCAAAGAGAGCACCTGCCAAATGTGCTAGATGAAGTACCTCCAAGTGAATCTATCAAGCAGATGGGAATTGTAGATATCATACCCTCTGAGAATCAATCTGAAGAAGAACTTGTCATTTCTGCACCTAATCAACCTGAAGATTATGCTCAGCCTGAAGACAATCCCCCAAATGATGACATTGATCAGCAAGAGCAAAATCTTCGTCCTGCTCATCCTCGTGTTGCAAATGAAGTTTAGATTGAGAAGATAATTGACAGCTTGAATGCACCTGGTCCACTCACTCGTTCAAAAGCAACTCAAAGAGCAACATAGCTAACCAACTTCTATGGACATTTTGCATTTGTCTCAATTTCTGAACCCAAGAAGGTTGATGAAGCCTTCATGGAACCTGAATGGATTCAAGCTATGCAAGAAGAGCTTCAACAGTTCGAGCTGAATAATGTGTGGGAATTGGTCAAACGTCCTGATCCTCGGAAGCACAATATCATTGGCACCAAATGGATATATCGCAACAAGCAAGATGAACATGGTCAAGTTGTCAGAAACAAGGCTCGTCTCGTTGCGCAAGGTTACACTCAAGTGGAAGGAATTGACTTCGATGAAACATTTGCTCCGGTGGCAAGACTTGAAGCCAGACGCATACTGCTAGCCTATGCAAATCATCACAACATTCTTCTGTATCAAATGGATGTGAAAAGTGCTTTTCTTAATGGAAAGATAGAAGAAGAAGTATATGTTGCACAACCTCCAGGCTTTGAAGATCCAAAACATCCTGATATGGTATACAAGCTCAACAAGGCACTGTATGGCCTCAAACAAGCCCCTCGTGCTTGGTATGACACGCTCAAAGACTTCCTGAAGAGCAAAGGCTTCAAACCGGATTCACTAGATCCTACACTCTTCACGAAGACATATGATGGTGAACTATTTGTGTGCCAAATCTATGTGGATGACATTATCTTCGGCTCCACCAACAAGAAATATAGTGATGAATTTGGTCACATGATGCAAGAGCAATATCAAATGTCCATGATGGGCGAGCTGAAGTTCTTTCTGGGTCTTCAAATCCGTCAGCAACGCAACGACATCTTCATATCACAAGAAAAATATCTCAAAGACTGCCTGAAGAAGTTTGGAATGCAAGATTGCAAAGGATACACGACGCCAATGCCAACCCAAAGTCATCTGGGTCCCGATGACAATGGTAAAGATTTCTATCAAAAGGTATATCGCTCCATGATTGGTTCTTTTCTTTACTTATGTGCATCTAGGCCAGATATAATGCTTAGTGTTTGCATGTGTGCCCGATTCGAAGCGGCACCAAAGGAATCGCATCACTTAGCTGTGAAGCGAATTCTTCGATATTTGGCTTACACCCCAACATTAGGATTATGGTATCCAAAGGGCTTAGAGTTTGATCTAGTTGGATTCTCAGATGCTGATTATGCTAGTGACAAGGTTGATCGCAAGTCCACATCAGGCACAAGTCACTTTCTAGGACGATCTCTTGTCTGTTGGTCTTCAAAGAAGCAGAACTGTGTATCTCTCTCCACTGCTGAATCTGAATACATTACTGCTGGATCTTGTTGTGCTCAACTTCTCTAGATGAAGCAAACTCTCAAGGACTATGGAATCCATCTGAAGAATGTGCCTCTCTAATGCGATAATGAGAGTGCCATCAAGATTTCCAACAACCCAGTTCAGCACTCGAAGACAAAGCACATTGAAATTCGTCATCACTTTCTCAGAGATCATGTTATGAAGGAAGATATTGATATCATTCACGTCAAGACAGAAGAACAGTTGGCTGATATCTTCACAAAGTCCTTGGATGAGAAAAGGTTTTGCAAGTTGCGGTGTGAGCTAAATATCTTGGAATCCTCAAATGTCCTGTGAATTGGCACATATCCTAACACTTATGCATTTTGATGACTTAGATGTGCAACACATGAAGTAATGTATATCTTCAATCAATGAAGACATACACTCTAAGTGTGAATACATTAATGCGGAATTTGACTTCGGAGCGCCACGATAATTGTGCGCCGTGTCTGGGTCTAATACTTCCTATACGGTGGGTAACACCACCACCAAATTTTTGTTTGAAGTGTTTCTCTTGGCGTTATGTTTGCATAGTTTTCATATTGGATTCATATTCATCCTTGGCTTATATTCAAGTTTATCTTCAGTTGGTTGAATTGGTCTAGTACTATATATATTTATCGGTGTTCTGTCCTCTAAAGCATTCACTTATAGCTATGGTTTCGTGTTGAATCTTTTGAACTAAGTGAATGTGATCGGACCCTAACCTATCTATGCTTCTACCTCAACTCTATCTGTCCAAGTCATATGCATTCTATTGGAAACTGTCGATTGTCTTCACTGAGATCTTGTCAGCTGAAGTCATTCTGACAAACATTTATATCTGTTTTTAATGCTTTATCCTATTTTCCTGAAACCCAGAGAATTCAGAATGACCACCCTGACAATCCAGGCGTGCGTGGGAACATGGAACAACTCCCAGGGTGTTGCATGCTTGCCACGTGTTCGTCAGATGTGAACCGCCAGGGGCACCTTCGTAATTGCGTTGTGCTGTCCCTGTCCTTATAAATACCCGTCACGTCTCGGTCAAAAATCCTTCTTCCTCCTCGCCATCTCTCGCAAACCCTAGCGCCTTTGCTAGCTCCCGACGACGCCGATGACGAAGCGCTTAGCTGCTGCGACTTCTTCGACGCCGTCCTCACGCCGGCCGTGGACCTTGTCCTCTCCGCCGTCGCCGTAGGTGTCTTCCGTCACCAAGTTAGGGCACAGGAGATCGAACTGCTCGGCCTCCACTTTCGCTCCGTCTAGCAGTTCTTCGTGTGGTAATTAAATTTTACCTTTTACCGTCTTTTTGATCTGATAGATTCATCTGTCTTTACCAAAAGTGGTTTCTAGATATCCAAACTTGAATCTATCTCATTCTGCATCTCATATCCTGCCTAGTCTATTCACTTATGCTTCTTTACAAGTTAGATTTCTCACTTGTACTTATTCTTGGATTTGTACAACTCTGGAACCAACTCTCATCAAATAAGTGAATGTCTTCGCGTTATGAGGTCAATGTCTTCAAACTGATTTATCTTCAAAATCTTCTAAGAATGCATATGACCTCTTCCCCTTCCCTCGCACCTCTAATGCTGTCACAGGTACATGTCTGTGGGAGAATCCCTTGGTTCCCATAGTCTGCATTCGTTTGCAGAATTCTTGCAGAGTCACATCAATTCACCTGAAGCCAGTTCTTGTCTGACCAGCCGTTTGAAGCCATTGCACATACTGAAGCCTTTCAGTTTAAACTTCATGGCAACTGAGAAGTCAGCACGAAAGGGAGGAAGACAGCGCCGTGGTAACACTTCCAAGGATTTGCCTCTAGATTTGCATGAGCTATACAAAACAGACCCTAAGGAAACCTATACCGGCCGCAAGAATCGAATCCAGTGGATTCGAAGATATTGGGTAGAAGAATGGTTCAAATACCGCTTCATCACTGAAGAATATGTAGAGAAGAATGCCATCAAGGGACCCTTGGGAGACATTGTGTACAAAAATCTTCAACCCCAGTCCCTTCCTGAAGCCATCCAACGAGAATTCTATCCGTGCATGACTCGCGGACCGCAGCCAGAGAACGCTGATCCTTCTTCTCTGTTGTGGTGCTGTGAAGACCATCTGTTCAAGCACGACTACCAGTTCGCCAAAGACTCCGCTGCGAAGAACAAGAAGGCTCTAGGGCTTGACTTCAACCCTGGTCCTTCCTCACCTCAGGACGATGGCACCCGTGAAGCAAATGAGAACAGGATCGGCCCCTTCTACAACCTTGTTGGCCTCATCACCCATATTACTGTCCAAGGTGCCAAAGTGGATCATTTTGATGATGGTGCTGACACTGATGAAGCTCCAGCTCCTACTCCAAAGCCGCAGAAGCAAAAGAAGGCTAAAGCTTCAAAGTCATCTGCTGCTCCAAAAGCTTCGCGAGTGAAGCCATTGGCAACTACCCCTCCTGCTCCTAGTAACACCTCTGAAGATCTCTATCGCATCTCCAAGAAGCGTGAGAAGCCACAGAAGAAACATGTTCAACGACACAGTCAAGCACTGACACCTGCTGCCGTTCTGAGGAACGAATCTGAAGCCATTGATTTGTCTTCAGATGAAGAATTTGGCAATGATGCTCTCGAGCAGTTGATCAAGAGCAAGCAAGAGGCGGAGATCTTCAATGATCTGCCCCTCTTCGATGTGAACATCTTGCACAATTTCATTGATGAATGGTTCGACAATCAAGATCTCAGCTTTGATGTTCTTCAACTCCCCATTGGCATCAGCGTCTCCTTTCAAGGCGCCATTGCTCCTGAGCTGGCTCTGGCTCAGCAATTGTTGAACTGAAGCACAAGATTGATTTTGAGAAGGAAAAGTTCAAGAAGCATGTGGCCAAGCTGAGTGCGGCTGATGTCCAGAAATTCAAGGTGATGCTCAATGACCTCAAGGAGGTGTTTTGCAAGAAACGTGAGGAAGCCAAAGGCTCAAGAGAGCGCATGAAAACTCTAGCTGCAAAGTGTGTTCAGGCTTACAACGAAGCTAAAAAGCGCAAGGCTCTTGGGCGTCCTGGCATTGACCCCAAGATGGCTGCCAAGCAGAAGAAGAAGCACACTGTGGCCCAGACTGAAGCTCCATGGCGGGAAGAACCTCACATTGTCTTCCCAGCCAGTATGACAGGCTCGAAGCCTAAGGTCTCCACAGTGGCTTCAGATCAGCAGAAAACCAAGGCAGCTGAAGCCGAAGCCAGGAAGCGCAAAATCAAGCGCACCACTGATGATGCACCCCCCCAAGAAGAGAGATCGGGCTGCTTCCACAGAGCCCCTTATAGTTGAACCCATTGCTTTCGCACACCCTGACCCTGACAATGAAGAGCATCAGTTGATCATTCATGAGTCTGCTTCCACAGAGGCTCCTGAAGCTCAAGAAGTTCCAGTCGTTGACCCCATGGCGAATGAAGACATTGGTCCTCACACGACAATGTAGAAGATGATGTAGTTCTTCCTCAGATTGAGCGCCCGACGGTATCATCGCCTGTTCTCTAGAACAGCGAGCTCATCAGTATTGGTCGTCCTTTGACGCCAATTGAAAGTGCTAGTTATCGACTAGAGGGGGGGGGGGGTGAATAGGCGATTTTTATCAAAGTCTTCAAAATGTGGAAGTTTCGAAGACAAACAATAGAAATGACCTAATTGATAAGCAGCGGAAGATAAACTACAACAAGCAAGCCATAGTCAAGTATGCAATAATGTGAACGTACAAAGACTAATAGCAGCTATGTAGTAAGGATCAGGATGGAAGATAGTATGAAGCCAATCAACGATAGTAGTCAAGCAATGAAGTCAAACAGATAAGACAAATAAGCAATGACTTCACGAAGACAAACTCAAAGTAAAGGAGGGAAGGGATAGAACCAGTCACTTGTTGAAGACACAAGATTTGTTGGACCAGTTCCAGTTGCTGTGACAACTGTACGTCTGGTTAGGAAGGCTGAGATTCAACTCAGAAGACCGCGTCTTCACCTTATTCCCCTTGAGCTAAGGACACACAGTCCTCGCCCAATCACTCTGGTAAGTCTTCAAGGTAGACTTCCGAACCTTCACAGACTTCGTTCACCAGCAATCCACAATGACTCTTGGATGCTCAGAACGCGATGCCTAACTGGCTGGAGGATACACAGTCCTCAAGTGTAATAAGTCTTCAAGTCACACAGACAGAAAGACTTCAGTGATGCCTAACACTCTTTGGCTCTGGGTGTTTGGGCTTTGTCCTCGCAAGGATTTCTCTCTCAAAGGCTTCGAGGTGGGTTGCTCTCAAAACGACAAAAGCCATAAACTAACTCTGAGCAGCCACCAATTTATGGTGTAGGGGGTGGGCTATTTATAGCCACAAGGCAACCCGACCTGATATGTCCGAAATGACCCTGGGTCACTAAGGAACTGACACGTGTTCCAACGGTCAGATTTCAAACACACACGACAACTTTACTTGGGCTACAAGCAAAGCTGACTCATCCAGCTCTGGATAAGATTTGCACTCATTGTCTTCGCTCGAAGACATAGGATTTGGTTGAGCATCACTTCAGTCACTCTGACTTTGTTCACTTGGACCCCACTTAACAGTACGGTGGTTCCTATGACTCAACAAAGAAGAAAAGGAAACAACGAAACAACTCAGTCTTCGCGCTCCATAGTCTTCACTCAAGTTCTTCTCATGTCATAGTCTTCAGTGTGAATATCTTCACATACCACCATTGTCTTCAATGTCTTCATACATTTTTAGGGGTCATCTCCGATAGGTAAACCGAATCAATGAGGGACACTACCTGCGTTATCCTGCAATTCGCACAAACGCATTAGTCCCTCAACCAACTTTGTCATCAATACTCCAAAACCAACTAGGGGTGGCACTAGATGCACTTACAATCTCCCCCTTTTTGGTGATTGATGACAGACTGGTTGAAGTTTTCAACGGGAAAGAAGTATGTCAAATTGTAAAGGATAGGGTATTGTCTTCATAAGTGGCAAGGGCTCCCCCTGAAGATGTGCATATAAATGATTTGTTTTTGGAATGCAAATGCACATGGCAGGTTGTACTTGTGGAGATCCTCTTCAACTTATGAAGATAATTCATCATGCATGAAATGATATAACTTAAAGAATGACATGCATAATGGAAAATGGACGTCTGCAGAATGATCTAAGTGCGGAAGTTATCATCGCACGTGGAAACGCAAATAAGTAGCAGACGACCATCAAGTTTAAGTGTTACAACTCAAAGAATGAAGTGTATCAAAAAGCAAGAGTTGTAAGCACTAGGCAAAAATATAAAGCAACCGCCCTTATGAACCCGCTTGAAGACTATCAACTCATATGCTTCTCCCCCTTTTGTCAGTAATGACCAAAAAGGTTTGAAGACATAGAACATCTACTCGTCCTCATGAGGAGTAGATGAAGCAGTAGGGTTGTCGTTGTTGTTTGGCGGTGCAGACGAACTTGGTGAAGTGTCGATGCGTGCAGAAGTAGGGGGCGGTGAAGTTGCATCGTCTTCATCATCGATCACATTGGCATTTACAGTTGCCGCGGAGGAAGAATAGTCAGAGTCTTCAAGAGATGGAGTTCTTCGTAGGACAACATTCCGTGGAGGAGTGGAGTCAAACTTGAATCTCTCAGTGAAGCCATCGTCTTGAAGATCTGCTTCAACACTAAGCAGGGTCAAACTCTTCCATGATCGCTGACAAGTTTCGTGAGTGACAAATGCATTCTTGGTGGCAAGGTTTCGAATGCGATTTACATCCACCAAGAGGCTTTGCATCTGACGCTTGAGCCAAAAATGATGCTTATCTTGTTTCTGATGCAGAGCCACAAGAAGTTCTCGGTCATTGAGGACCCGAGAGCACTTCTTTGGCCTTTGAGCAATTGTGCTCTCAGTAGCTTCAGTTGGCGCACGATGAGGTAGACGAGTGTTTCCAGCCATTGGATAGACACGCATGACAGCTTGGACTCCTTCCATAGGCTGAGTGAAGCTTTGATGTTCAACATTTTGAAGACAAAGAGGCTTCTTCGCAGGTTCAGGGTATATGGCTTCAACTGACATATCAACCTCTGGTAGAAAGATCACATGATTGCGAGCAGAGGGTTGATAGTTGACAGCAGAATGTTGCTTGATGAGGTGCATGACCCATGGAGCATAGAATTTCAGGCCAAAAAGGTCAGATCCAGATGCAGCCAGTTGCCTGATGAAGAAATCTTGTGCATTGAAGCTGATGCCATTGAGGATGTAAAAGACCAATGTCTTCATGGCTCCTTCAAGTTTTGCAGCTGATGAATGTCCTTTGATAGGCCATAGAGTCCGCCTGATAATGTGATATATGGTGCACGACAGATACTCAAGGTCATCAACAAAGAACTCCTTTGGGTATTCAGCATCATGAGGCAATGGCTTCATCATGCTCAACATCTGGCTCATGTTGGGTTCAGGCTTATGGAAGATGCTCTCCAGTGCATTGCGGTGGTTTTGACAACCAGGTTCATACAGCTCTCCGGGAGTAGATAGGCCTGTAAGCTCAATGATGTCAAGAGCTTTGGCTTCATGATGAACATTTCCTATCATCCACTCGAGAACCCATGTCTTTGTATCTCTGTTGTAGCCGCAAATGTGGAGGGTAGCATAGAATTGAAGCAATAGTTCTTCATTCCAATGTTCTTTGTCTGTCACAAAGCTGAGCAGACCAGCATCATGAAAGCAGTCAAGTGCTTCTTCTAAGCATGGCAGTCCAGCAATGGCTTCAGTGTCGAGGCGCATATGAGGGAAAATGCGCCCTTGATCATACATAACACAGGAGTAATAGCTTCGTTGCTGATGACTCCAGAAATGATCTGATGATATTCTTGGCCCTGTGTAGGAGTTCTTTGAGCTGTCAAAGAATGTGTTGTGGCTTTTGAAGCCATTTGCATTGAAGGACCCGACAGATGTGGCAGTACCTGGAAACCTTGGCAGTCTTGGCTTTAGCTTCTGGACCTGAGGCCTATGCTCAATGTGATAGTCAAACTGAGGACCAGAGACATTAGGCGGAGGGACCAGAACGGGCCATCTTACTGCGATTAGCTCGCCATGGTTGTATGCTTGCTCAATTGTATAGGGCCTTGGTGGCGGAACAGGAGCAGTGGTAGCAACAGTGGCTTCGTGCTGCACAACAGAAGCTTCAGGAGCATTTTCAGCATTGACTTTTGGTACGGTGCTTAGGACAGGCTCCACATTAGCTTCAGCCATGACTATGTCATTGGCTTCATTGGTGTTGGTGGTGGCAGCCTCAAGGTTTTCAACCTCCACTTGATGAGCTGGAGGGTCAGGCACAGACACGTTCACTTCATGAACAGCTTCTTCAGGAATAGGGGGAGTAGGGACACGTTCTTCTTGAAGTTCGTAATCGGCTAATGCAGCCGGATTGTCTTCAGCAGCTGGGGTTTCAGACACGGAGACATTCACAGTTGGAGTGGCTTCTGAAAACACTTGACGTGCAACAGGTTGATGGTGCACTTCTCCTTCTGGAACGCTCGGAAGAGGGACTTGAGGCCTTGGTCCTTTGCGAAGCCTTTGTAATACAGGCAACGCCTTTGGAGATGGAGTAGGCAGGTCCTCATCCTCTTCAACTTGCACAGATGGTGTGACTTGTTGTTGTTGGGGAGTACTGGGGGAGTCTTGTTGTTGCGGGCGATCAGCCCATGAAGCATCCTGAGCAATTGGCGTCAGAGGACGACCAATGCTGATGATTTCGCTGTTTGTAAGAACAGGCGATGATACCACATTGTATTCAATTTGAGGAAGAACTTCATCATCTTCAACATTGTCATGGTGACCAATGTCTTCAGCAGTGATGGGATCAACTGCTGGAATCTCTTCAGCTTGAGGAGCCTCTGTGGAAGCAGGCTCATGAACAGTCATTCGTAGTTCTTGGGTTGCAGATGCAGGACGAACCACTAAGATGGGTTCAACAACAAGGGGCTCTGTGGGAGCAGCCCGATTTTTCTTGGTCTTGCGCTTCTTCTTGGAGGGAGCAGCATCAGAGGCTTCTGAGGTTTTCCTTTTTCTGGCTTCAGCCTTTGCAGCCCTCGTCTTCTTCTGTTCTGAAGCGGTTGACGTGACTTTTGGCTTCGAGCCAGTCATGCTGCTTGGGAAGACAATGTGAGGTTCATCTTGCCTTGAAGGTGCAGATTGGACAGTCGATTTCTTCTTCTTTGCAGCCATCCTGGGGTCGATGCCAGGACGACCAAGAGCCTTGCGCTTCTCTGCCTCATTGTAGGCAAGCACACACTTGTCAGCCAAATTTTTCATGCGCTCATGAGAGCCTTGAGCTTCTTCACGCTTCTTGTGAAAGGCTTCTTTGAGCTCGTGCAGCATGATCTTGAAATTTTTGACATCTTGCATGTTGAGCGTGGCCACATGCTTCTTGAACTGAGCCTTTTCATAGTCAATCTTGTGCTTCAGTTCGACGATGCGCTGAGCAATAGCTAGATCAGAAGCAATGGCGCCATTGAAGGCGACGCTGAGGCCAATTGGAAGTTGCAGATCATCAAAGCTGAGATTTGGTGTGTCAAACCATTCATCAATGAAGTTATGGATGACTACCACATCAAAGAGAGGCAAATTATTGAAGATCTCTACTTCTTCCTTGCTCTTGATCAGTTGCTCAAGAGCATCATCTGCAAGATCGTCATCGCTGGACAGATCAATGTGCTCTTCACGCAGAGCAGCAGGAGTCAATGTTTGATCAGTACTCTTGATGATTTTCTTTCTCTTCTCCGTCTTATTGGAGATGCGTGAAAGATCTTCAGACTGCACACTGTCTTCAGGAGGTGCAGTGGCCAGTGGCTTCACACGAGAAGCTTTTGGAGATGCAGCTGATGTTGAAGCCTTAATTTTGTTTGGCTTCTGCGGCCTTGGAGGAGGAGCTGAGGCTTCATCAGAATCAGCATCATTATCCACTTTGGCACCTTGTACCAAGATGTAAGAGATGAGGCCATCAAGGTTTGAAAAGGGGCCAATTCTATTTTCTTCCGCTTCACGTGTGCCATCATCACGGGGAGCAGAGGGACCAGGATTGAAGTCTAATCCCCATGACTTCTTGTTTTCCTTTGCCGATGCCTTTGCATACTGGAAGTTGTGCTTGAAGAGATTATCGTCACGACACTAGAGTAATGATGATGGATCGGCATTCTCAGGCTGTGGTCCATGGACCATACAAGGATACAATTCTTGTGCAATGGCTTCAGCTTTGTTCTTGGGGGGAAGGCCTCGATAGAGAATATCACCCCAAGGACTCTTAATAGCATTCTTCTCAGCATACTCCTGGGTCACGAACTTGTACTTGAACCATTGTTCAGCCCAATAGCGTCGAATCCATTGGATTCGTGTCTTGCGCTGATTATAATCCTCTTCGGGATCTGTTTTGTAGAGTTCTGCAAGATCATCGGGCAGATCCTTTGATGTTCCCCCTCGATGCTGTCTGCCACCCTTCCTTACAGATTTCTCCGTAGCCGTGAACTTCAAACTGAATGGTTCAAATATGTTCAAAGGCTTCAAAGGCTTTCGCTTGCTGGTCAGACAGGAACTGGCTTCGGGAGATTCAATGTGTTGCTGTAAGAATTCTGCAAACGAATGCAGACTATGAGAACCTAGGGATTCTCCCATGGACATGTACCTGTGACAACATTAGAGATGCGAGGGAAGGGGAAGAGGTCATATGCATTCTCAGAAGATTTTGAAGATAAATCAGTTTGAAGACATTGACCTCATGTTGCGAAGACATTCACTTATGTGTTGAGAGTCGGTTCCAGATTTGCACGAATCCGTGAATAAGTACAAGTGAGGAATCTAACTAGATATGAAGCTTAAGTGAATATACTAGGCAGTATGAGATGCAGACAGAATAGATCTAACTTTGTATAGACAAAAACCAATTTTGGTAAATTGGATGAATCATTGAGGATCAAAAATATGGTAAAAATAGAGTTATATTTACCACACGATGAACTGCTAGATGGGATGAATAGGAGACCGAGCAGTTCAATCCATCGTGCCCTAACTTGGCGACGGAGGACACCTACGGCGGCGGCGGAGAGGGCGATGCCCGCGGCCGGCGTGAGGACGGCGTCGGAGAAGTCACGGCAGCTAAGCGCTTCGTCGCCGGCGTCGTCGAGAGCTAGCGGTGGCGCTAGGGTTTTGACTAGGTGGAGAGGTGGAAGAAGGTTTTCTTGACCGCAGGGGGCACGTATTTATAAGAAGGTGTGCAGCACAGTGCAATTACGCAGGTGCCCCTGCCTGTTCACATCTGAGGGACACGTGGCAAGCATGCAACATACTCAGAGTTGTCCCACGTTCCCACGCCCGCCAAGTTTGTCGGATGGTCGTTCCGGCTTCTCCGGATTTCAGTCAATAAGGATGAATCATTTAACAGACTCAATGTTTGTCTCTGTGTCTTCTGTTGACAAGGATGCAGAGAAGACATTCGACAGTTTCAATAGAATGCATATGATTTGGACAGATAGAGTTTGAGATAGTAAGCATAGAGAGATAAGGGTCCGATCACATTCACTTAGTTCAAAAGATTCAACAATGAAGACATAGCTATAAGTGAATGCTGTAGAGGACAGAATACTAGTATATATATATATATATATATGTATATATATATATATATATATATGAAAAACCAATTAAATCAACCTAGTGAAGTAAATCATGAAGATTAGTTGAAATTTTGAAGTCAAATCAAATGCGATGATATTCAACAATAACGCCATGAGTGAAACACTTCAAACCAAGAAATTTGGTGGTGGCGTTACCCACCGTATAGGAAGTATTAGACCCAGACACGGCGCACAATTATCGTGGTGCTTCGAAGTCAAATTCCACGTTAATGTATTCACATTTAGAATGTAAGTCTTCATTGATTGAAGATATACTTTACTTCGTGTGTCGCACATCTAAACCATCAACATGCATAAGTGTTAGGATGTGTGCTTGATCACAGGACATTTGAGGATTCCAAGATATTTAGCTCACACCGTAACTTGCAAAACCTTTTCTCATCCAGGGGCTTTGTGAAGATATCTGCCAGTTGCTATTCAGTGTTGACGTGAATGATGTCAATATCTTTCTTCATGACATGATCTCTGAGAAAGTGATGACGAATTTCAATGTGCTTTGTCTTCGAGTGCTGAACTGGATTGTTGGCAATCTTGATGGCGCTTTCATTGTCGCAGAAGAGAGGTACTTGTTTCAGATTGACGCCATAGTCCTTGAGAGTTTGCTTCATCCACAGAAGCTGAGCACAACAAGATCCAGCAGCAATGTATTCAGATTCACCAGTTGAGAGTGATACACAGTTTTGCTTCTTTGAAGACCAACAGACAAGTGATCGTCCCAGAAAGTGACATGTTCCTGATGTAGACTTGCGATCCACCTTGTCACCAGCATAATTAGCATTCGAGAATCCAACCAGATCAAATCTTGAGCCCTTTGGATACCATAATCCGAGTGTTGGGGTGTAAGCCAAATATCGAAGAATTCGCTTCACAGCTAAGTGATGCGATTCCTTTGGTGCCGCTTGGAATCGAGCACACATGCAAACACTAAGCATAATATCTGGCCTAGATGCACATAGGTAAAGTAAAGAACCAATCATGGAGCGGTATACCTTTTGATCGAACTCTTTACCATTGTCGTCGGGACCAAGATGATGTTTGGCTGGCATTGGCGTCGTGTAACCTTTGCGATCTTGCATTCCAAACTTCTTCAGACAATCTTTGAGATATTTTTCTTGAGATATGAAGATGCCATTCCTTTGCTGACGAATTTGAAGACCAAGGAAGAACTTCAGCTCCCCCATCATGGACATCTGATATTGCTCTTGCATCATGTATCCAAACTCATCACTATACTTCTGGTTGGTGCAGCCGAAGATTATGTCATCCACATATATTTGGCATACAAACAGTTCACCATCATATGTCTTCATGAAGAGTGTGGGATCTAGGGATCCTGGTTTGAAGCCTTTGCTCTTCAGGAAGTCTTTGATTGTATCATACCAAGCGCGAGGAGCTTGTTTGAGGCCATACAGTGCTTTGTTTAGTTTGTACACCATATCAGGATGTTTTGGATCTTCAAAGCCAGGTGGTTGAGCAACATACACTTCTTCAATCTTGCCATTGAGGAAAGCACTCTTCACATCCATTTGATATATCAAGATGTTGTGGTGATTAGCATAGGCTAGCAGCATGCGAATAGCTTCAAGCCTTGCTACAGGAGCAAATGTTTCATCGAAGTCAATTCCTTCAACTTGAGTATATCCTTGAGCCACAAGACGTGCTTTGTTTCTGACGGCTTGACCATGCTCATCTTGCTTGTTTCGATATATCCATTTAGTGCCAATAATGTTATGTTTGCGAGGGTCAGGGCGCTTGACAAGTTCCCAAACATTATTCAGCTTGAACTGTTGAAGTTCTTCTTGCATGGCTTGAATCCATTCAGGTTCCATAAAGGCTTCAACAACTTTCTTGGGTTCAGATATTGATACAAATGAAAAATGCCCAAAGAAATTTGCTAACTGTGTTGCTCTTGAGCGAGTAAGTGGACCAGGTGCATTGATGCTATCAATTATCTTCTCAATTTGTACTTCATTTGCAACATGAGGATGAACTGGACAAAGCCCTTGCTCATGCTGATCATTGTCATCATTGGGAGGATTGTCTTCAGTCTGAGCATTGTTTTCAGGTTGGTTTGGTGCAAAAATGATAAGTTCCTCTTCAGGTTGTGCTTCAGAGGGCATGATTTCACTAGTTCCCATCAGCTTGATAGATTCGCTGGAAGGAGCTTCATCCAATGTGCTTGGCAGGAGCTCTCGTTGTGAACCATTTGTTTCATCAAATCACACGTCCATACTTTCAACGATCTTGTAGTGGAAGAGGTTGAAGACTCTATAAGAGTGCGAGTCCTTTCCATAACCGAGCATGAAGCCTTCGTGAGCTTTGGGTTCAAATTTTGACCTGTGATGGGGATCCTTGATCCAGCACCTAGCACCAAAGACTCTGAAGTAGCTGACATTTGGCTTCTTGCCAGTAAGGAGCTCATAGGATGTTTTGCCCAGAAGCTTGTGGATGTAAACACGGTTGATGATGTGACATGTTGTATCAATAGCTTCAGGCCAGAACTTTCTTGGTGTCTGGTACTCGTCGAGCATTGTTCGAGCCATCTCAATGAGGGTTCTGTTCTTGTGCTCAACAATGCCATTTTGCTGATGTGTGTATGGAGCAGAAAACTCATGAGTGATTCCCATTGTATCCAGATAGAGATGAAGCCCGGTGTTCTTGAATTCAGTGCCGTTATCACTTCTGATATGCTTGATCTTGATGCCATAATTGTTCATTGCTCGATTGGCGAATCGTCTGAAGACATCTTGTACTTCAGTCTTGTAGAGAATTATGTGCACCCATGTATATCTTGAGTAGTCATCAACAATGATGAAGCCATAGAGACACGCTGTTGTTGTGAGGGTAGAGTAGTGAGTAGGGCCAAATAAGTCCATGTGCAACAGCTCAAAGGGTTGAGATGTCGTCATGATTGTCTTCGAGGGGTGCTTGGCCCTCGTCATCTTTCTAGCTTCGCAGGCACCACACAAATGATCTTTCTTGAACTTGACACCTTTGATGCCTATGACATGCTTCTTCTTGACGAGTGTGTGTAAGTTCCTCATGCCAGCATGCCCCAGCCTCCGATGCCAGAGCCAGCATTCTGAAGCTTTTGTAAGAAGACATACGACAAGCTGTGGACCTGCTGAGAAATCTACCATGTATAGATCATCTTTCCTATACCCTTCAAAGACTAGAGACTTGTCAGATTCCATTAGTACAAGGCAACGATATTTTCCAAATAGCACAATCATGTTCAAGTCAGAAAGCATTGAGACAGACACTAAGTTGAACCCAAGGGATTCAACAAGCATCACTTTATCCATGTGTTGATCCTTCGAGATTGCAACTCTACCTAGACCCAATACCTTGCTTTTACCAGTGTCAGCAAATGTGATTTGACTCTTGTCGGATGGACGTAAGGTTGAGTCCATGAGAAGACTTCGATCACCAGTCATATGATTAGTGCATCCGTTGTCGATAATCTATTCTGAAGCACGAGCTGTCATACCCTACAGTGCAGTTAGGAGGATAGACTTCACAAGGTATGTTGTGAAGCATAAGCATTTGACGCACACTAGGATTATCACAGCTTAGATGAAAGTTAGAACACACAGTATGACAGGTAAGCGATTCATATGTGGAATACATAGTAAGTCATTTTATCATGCGTCCCTTTGTGTTTTAGGTCCCCAGCAATAATATCGGACGCCTTTGATTGCTGGCTGGAGACCATATTCTGCAAAAGAGAGTTAATTCTTCTTCACCACCCACATCTTCAGGGATGGCTTAGAAGCAATGAGTCTAAGTGCAGCATCTGAGAATTTTGGCTTTGAAGCCCTAGCAAATAGCCTTGCAGGAGATGAATGATACTCATATGAATAAGCAGAAAAGTTCTTAGTCCTATGAACATGGCGGTTTGAGGACACACGTTCATATTCATAAGTTTGAGTACGATTTCCCTACAAAACATTGGCGTTAGGGTGACTCAAGTGAGTCCTGTATTCGTATGAAGCCATTGGACCATATGATGCCTTTGGTCTGGGGTTTGTCTTCTTCCCAGGTGGTGTCATGATGACATTCACTGGAAGATTCTCAAGACAGCTTTTGGGAACCCAGATCTTCTTCATAGGTGGTCCATTCCTGTAGTTAGTACCAATATACCTGGGAAACACTTCACCATTCTAATTTTTGAACAGTTTATAGTTTGCATCAAAGGATTCATCAATGATAATAGGATTAGCACAGGTAAATCCAGATAAAGTGGATGGATCCACTGAAGGTTCCGTTGCAGCAACCCATGTGGTTTTGGGATACTGCTCAGGCTTCCAGTAGGAACCATCAGCATTCATTTTCCTCTCGAACCCAACACCCTCTTTCCTAGGGTTTCGGTTCAGAATCTGCTTTTTGAGGACATCACAAAGTGTCTGATGTCCTTTCAGACTTTTATACATCCCTGTTTCAAGCAGTGTCTTCAACCTAGCATTTTCATCAGCAATAGTAGTGGTATCCTCAGCAGAGGGGTTACTTACCACATCAGTAGTTGAAGACAAAGCAACAGTAGCAGCATTGGAACATTCAGCAACAGAGGTAGCGTTATTACGCTCAATGCATTTTAAACATGGTGGTTCAAATCCATCCTGAGCGGAACTGATCTGTTGAGCGCGAAATGACTCATTCTCTTTTTGAAGATCTTCATGAGTCGCTTTCAATTTCTCAAGCTGTTGCTTCCTTTGAAGATAATCATAGGAGAGCTTTTCATAAGTGGTTGAGAGCGTCTCATGAAGACTTTCAAGTTTTTGATACTTAGCATGAAGATTTTTTATGTCTTCAACTAAGGACTGTGAACGTGTCATTTCCGCGTCCAACAGGTCATCGCTTTTGTCTAACAGTTTTTGAGTATGTTCCATAGCCCTTTGTTGTTCAGTAGCAATTTTAGCAAGTGTTTTGTAGCTGGGTTTAGATTCACAATCAGAGTCATCTTCACTTGATGTTTGAAAGTAAGCATCGCGTGATTTTACCTTGGCACCGCGTGCCATGAAGCAGTAGGTGGGAGCAGGATCGTCCTTGTCATCATCAGCATTGGTGTGGGAGTCATTGTCTTCAGTGTTGAAGATGGACTTGGCAACGTAGGCTGTGGCTAGAGCTAGACTTGCAACGCCAGAGTCAGACTCAGCTTCAGATTCCACCTCCGCCTCCTCAGAAGCAGACTCCTCCTCTGAATCCATTTCCTTGCCAACAAAAGCACGAGTCTTGCCAGATGAGCTCTTCTTATGAGATGAAGACTTTGATGAGGACTTGGAAGAAGACTTTGAAGATTTCTTCTTCTTCTTGTCATCAGAGTCATATTCCTTGCTCTTCTTCTTCTTCTTCTCGTTGTCCCACTGGGGACACTCAGAGATGTAGTGCCCAGGCTTCTTACACTTGTGACAGGTTCTCTTCTTGTTGTCTTGAGTGGAAGCTTCATCATTTCTTGAACTGGATCGTGAAGACTTTCTGAAGCCCTTCTTCTTGGTGAATTTCTGGAACTTCTTCACAAGCATAGCAAGTTCCCTTCCAATGTCTTCAGGATCATCAGAACTGCAGTCAGATTCTTCTTCTTCAGATGAGGAAACAACTTTTGCCTTCAAAGCACGAGTTCGGCCATAGTTGGGGCCATAGATATCTGTTTTCTCAAAAAGCTGGAACTCATGTGTGTTGAGCCTCTCAAGTATATCAGACGGATCGAGAGTCTTGAAGTCAGGACGTTCTTGTATCATGAGGGCAAGGGTGTCAAAGGAGCTGTCAAGAGATCTCAGCAGCGTCTTGACGATTTCATGCTTGGTGATCTCAGTGGAGCCGAGAGCCTGAAGCTCATTTGTGATGCCGTTGAGGTGATCAAACGTGAGCTGGACATTTTCATTGTCGTTTCTCTTGAAGCGGTTGAAGAGATTGCGAAGAACACTGATCCTCTGGTCTCTCTGTGTAGAGACGCCTTCGTTGACCTTGGATAGCCAGTTCCAGACTAGCTTTGACGTTTCCAGAGCACTCACACGGCCATACTGTCCTTTGGTCAGATGACCACAGATGATGTTCTTTGCAGTCGAGTCCAGTTGAATGAACTTCTTGACATCAGCAGGGGTGACACCTTCACCAGTTTTTGGAACGCTGTTCTTGACGACATACCAGAGGTCGACATCAATGGCTTCAATATGCATGCGCATCTTATTCTTCCAGTAGGGATATTCAGTTCCATCAAACACGGGGCAAGCAGCGGAGACTTTGATTATCCCTACAGTCGACATAGCTAAACTCCAGGTGGTTAAACCGAATCACACAGAACAAGGGAGTACCTTGCTCTGATACCAATTGAAAGTGCTAGTTATTGACTAGAGGGGGGGGGTGAATAGGCGATTTTTTCAAAGTCTTCAAAACATGGAAGTTTCAAAGACAAACAATAGAAATGACCTAATTGATAAGCACGGAAGATAAACTACAACAAGCAAGCCATAGTCAAGTATGCAATAATGTGAACGTACAAAGACTAATAGCAGCTATATAGTAAGGATCAGGATGGAAGATAGTATGAAGCCAATCAACGATAGTAGTCAAGCAATGAAGTCAAACAGATAAGACAAATAAGCAATGACTTCACAAAGACAAACTCAAAGTAAAGGAGGGAAGGGATAGAACCAGTCACTTGTAGAAGACACAGGGTTTGCTGGACCAGTTCCAGTTGCTGTGACAACTGTACGTCTGGTTAGGGAGGCTGAGATTCAACTCAGAAGACCGCGTCTTCACCTTATTCCCCTTGAGCTAAGGACACACAGTCCTCGCCCAATCACTCTGGTAAGTCTTCAAGGTAGACTTCCGAACCTTCACAGACTTCTTTCACCGACAATCCACAATGACTCTTGGATGCTCAGAACGCGACGCCTAACCGGCTGGAGGATACACAGTCCTCAAGTGTAATAAGTCTTCAAGTCACACAGACAGAAAGACTTCAGTGATGCCTAACACCCTTTGGCTCTGGGTGTTTGGGCTTTGTCCCCGCAAGGATTTCTCTCTCAAAGGCTTCGAGGTGGGTTGCTCTCAAAATGACAAAAGCCATAAACTAACTCTGAGCAGCCACGAATTTATGGTGTAGGGGGTGGGCTATTTATAGCCACAAGGCAACCCGACCTGATATGTCCAAAATGACCCCGGGTCACTAAGGAACTGACACGTGTTCCAATGGTCAGATTTCAAACACACACGGCAACTTTACTTGGGCTACAAGCAAAGTTGACTCATCCAGCTCTGGATAAGATTTGCACTCATTGTCTTTGCTCGAAGACATAGGATTTGGTTGAGCATCACTTCAGTCACTCTGACTTTGTTCACTTGGACCCCACTTAACAGTACGGTGGTTCCTATGACTCAACAAAGAAGAAAAGGAAACAACGAAACAACTCAGTCTTCGCGCTCCATAGTCTTCACTCAATGTCTTCTCATGTCATAGTCTTCAGTGTGAATATCTTCACATACCACCATTGTCTTCAATGTCCTCATACATTTTTAGGGGTCATCTCCGGTAGGTAAACCGAATCAATGAGGGACACTACCTGCGTTATCCTGCAATTCTCACAAACGCATTAGTCCCTCAACCAACTTTGTCGTCAATACTCCAAAACCAACTAGGGGTGGCACTAGATGCACTTACACCAATCTCTGAAGATGCCTCGTGGGCTGATCGCCCCCAACCAGCAACCCCAAGTCAAGATTCACCAAGTACACCCCGTCCTCCACCAATGCAAGCCACTAGTCCATTGGTGAATGATGATAATTACATGGAGACCACACCCTCGCCAAAGGCGTCGCCCGTTTTTCAACGGCTTCGCAAAGGTCTCAAGCCATCGGTCTCCATGACCACCATCACAGAAGAAGACTCAAACCAGTCCAGCTCGGTGGTACATCAAGTGTTCCCTGAAGACAATCCTTCTGTGACGGTTCCCTCGTCTGAAGCCAATGTTGCTGAAGACAATCCGGCTGCATCGGTCGCAGAAAGACAAGAAGAAGAGCATGTTGCTACTCCCCCTACCACCCAAGAAGTTGTTCTCGAGGAGAACGTATCTGTGCCCGACCCTCCAGCTCCTCAAGTGGAGGTTGAGAATCCTGAGGCGGCCACCAACAACACCCCTGAAGCCAATGACATTGTCATGGCTGAAGACAATGTGGCGCCTGCAGTGAACACTGTGCTTGAAGCCACTGTTACCCCTACAACGAATGTGCAACGTGACGCCTCTGCTGATGCCACTGCTCCTGTTCCGCCACCAAGGCCTCACACCATTGAGCATGCATTTTAACAAGGCGAGCTTGTTCCTGTCAGATGGACAATTTTGGTTCCTCCGCCTGCTCCTGGACCTCAGTTTGACTATGATGTGGAGCACATGCCTCAAGTTCAGAAGCCAAAACCAAGGCTTCCAAGGTTCCTAGGTACTGCATCGACACCAGGCACATTCAATATCAACGGCTTCATTGCACACAACACCTTATTCGATACTAGCAAGAACCCATATTCCAAGCCAAGAATATCATCAGATCGGTTCTGGAGCTATCAGCAGTGCAGCTACTACTCCTGTATTCTATACAATCAGGAGCGCATATTTCCTCATATGCGTGTGGACACTGAAGCCATTGCTGGTCTGACCTGCCTAGAAGAAGCCCTAGACTGCTTTCGTGATGTTGGCCTTCTGTAGTTTGTCACCGACAAGGAACATTGGAATGAAGAGATTCTCCTGCAATTCTATGCAACCCTCCACATTCGCGGCTACAACAGGGATACAACGACATGGGTCCTTGAGTGGATGACGAGCAACGTTCATCGTGAAGCCAAAGCCTTTGATATCATTGAGCTTACCGGCCTCTCCACTCCAGGCGAACTGTATGAACCTGGTTGTCAGCTTCATCGCGATGCATTGGAGAGCATCTTTCAGAAGCCAGAGCCCAACATGAGCTAGATGCTTAGTATGATGAAGCCACTGCCCCAGGATGCTGAGTATCCCAAGGAATTCCTTGTTGAAGACCTAGAGTATCTGCCCCGCACTATCTATCATATCATTAGGAGAACTCTATGGCCCATCAAAGGGCATTCCTCCTCAGCAAAGCTTGAAGGTGCAATGAAGACATTGGTCTTCTACATTCTAAATGGCAAAAGCTTCAATACTCAAGATTTCTTCATTCGCTAGTTTGCTGCATCTAGGTCTGACATTTTTGGTCTGAAGTTCTATGCTCCTTGGATCATGCGCCTGATCAAGCTCCACTCTAGCATTGACTATCAACCCTCTGCTCGTAACCATCTCATATTTTTACCAGAGGTTGATATGTCCATTGAAGCCATTTACCCAGAGCATGCCAAGGAAGCACTATATCTTCACAATATTGATCGTCAGAGCTTTTCCCAGCATGTTGAAGGAGTTCAGGTTGCTTCTCGTGTTTATCCACTGGCCGGCAACACACACCGTGCATGCACTAAAGCCACCGAAAGCACCATTGCTCCAAGGCCTTGGAAGTGCTCTCATGTGCTCAATGGTCGAGAGCTTCTCGTGGCCTTGCATCAAAAGCATGACAAGCATCACTACTGGATGAAGCGTCAAATGCAAAGCCTCTTGGTGGATGTCAATCGCATTCGCAATCTTGCCACCAAGAATGCCTTTGTCACCCATGAAACCTGTCGGAGGTCTTGGAAGAGTCTGACATTGCTAAGTGCTGAAGCTGACCTTCAAGACGATGGCTTCACTGAGAGATTCAAGTTCGACTCCACTCCTCCCAGGAATGTTGTCTTACGTCAAACCCCGTCTCTTGAAGACTCAGAGTACTCCTCCTCCGCAGCAACTGTGAATGCCAGAGTTTTGGATGACGCAGATGATGCTTCCTCACCACCTCCAACCTTAGCGCGTGTCGACACTGCACCAAGTTCTTGTGCACCACCAAACCTTAGCGATGACCCTGCTGCTTCTCCTACTCCTCATGGGAACAAGTAGAGCCTATGTCTTCAAACCTTTTTGGTCCTTACTGACAAAAGGGGAGAAGCATAGGTTGATAGTCTTCAAGCGGGTCCTGATGGGTGGTTGATATACTTTTTGCCTAGTGCTTACAACTCTCGTTTTGCTACATTTGGTTCTTTGAGTTGTAACACTTGAACTTGATGGTCGTCTGCTATTTTTTCTGCTATTCTGTGTGATGCGATGATAAATTCCGCATATGCGATGATAAATCCCGCATGAACTCATTCCACAGACGTCCATTTTTCATTATGCATGTCATTATTCCTGTGTATTTGTTCATGCATGATGTATTGTCTTCATATCGTGAAGAAGATCCCCACAAGTACAACTATCATGTGCATTTGCATTCCAACGCAAAACAATTATATGCACATCTTCAGGGGAGCCTTTTTGCCATCTATGAAGACAATATCTTAATCCTTACAATTTCACATACTTTTATCCCCGTTGAAAACTTCAACCAGTTTGTCATCAATCACCAAAAAGGGGGAGATTGTAAGTGCATCTAGAGCCACCCCTAGTTGGTTTTGGAGTATTGACGACAAACCTGGTTGAGGGACTAATGTGTTTGTGAGAATTGCAGGATAACACAGGTAGTAGTCCCTCCTTGATTCGGTTTACCTACCGGAGATGACCCCTAAAAATGTGTGAAGACATTAAAGACAATGGTGGTCCGTGAAGATATTCACATTGAAGACTATGACACGAGAAGACATTGAGTGAAGACTATGGAGCGCGAAGACTTAGTTGTTTCGTTGTTTCATTTTCTTCTTTGTTGAGTCATAGGAACCACCACACTGTTAAGTGGGGTCCAAGTGAACAAAGTCAGAGTGACTGAAGTGATGCTCAAACCAAATCCTATGTCTTCGAGCGAAGACAATGAGAGCAAATCTTATCCTGTGTCGGATAAGTCAGCTTTACTTGTAGCCCAAGTCAAGCTGCCACGTGTGTTTGAAATCTGACCGTTGTGACACGTGTTAGTTCCTTAGTGACCCAGGGTCATTTCGGACATATCCGGTCAGGTTGCCCAGTGGCTATAAATAGCCCACCCCCTACACCATAAATTGGTGGCTGCTCAGAGTTAGTACATGGCTTTTGTCGTTTGAGAGCAACCCATCGCCGAAGCTTTCGAGAGAGAATCCTTGCGAGGACAAAGCCCAAACCACCCAGAGCCCAAAGAGTGTTTGGCATCACTGAAGTCTTTCTGTCCGCGTGATCTGAAGACTTGTTACACTTGAGGACTGTGAATCCTCCAGCCAGTTAGGCATCACGTTCTGAGCATCCAAGAGCCATTGTGGATTGCCGGTGAATGAAGTCTATGAAGGTTCAGAAGTCTACCTTGAAAACTTACCAGAGTGATTGGGCGGGGACTAAATGTCCTTAGCTCAAGGGGAATAAGGTGAAGATGCGGTCTTCTGAGTTGAATCTCAGCCTCCCTAACCAGACGTGCAGTTGTCATAGCAACTGGAACTGGTCGAACAAATCCCTGTCCTTCTGAAGCCACTGGTTCTATCTCTTACCTCTCTTTACTTACAGTTTGTCTTCGTGAAGCCATTGCCTGCTTACATTATCTGTTTGACTTCACTATGTGACTATCTGTTCTGATTGGCTTCATACTATCTTCCATCCCGATCTTTACTACCTAGCTGCTATTAGTCTTCGTGCTTTCACTCCATTGAATACTTGACTATGGCTTGTCTAGTGTAGTCTACCTTCCGCTGCATTCGGATAGTGTTGTTTATATTGTTTGTCTTCGAAACTCCCATGTTTTGAAGACTTTCATAAAAATCGCCTATTCACCCCCTTCTAGTCAATAACTAGCCCTTTCAGTTCCCCTTCTATCACTGGGATCGAACACCGCAAGATTGAACCCAAAGCTTTGGCCAAACCAAATCGATAGTTCAAAGAGACTTGTAAAGATATCAAATCATGCATATAAGAATTCAGAGTATATTCAAATAATATTCATAGATAAGCTTATCATAAATCCACAATTGATTGGATCTCGGCAAACACACCGCAAAAAGGTATTACATCGAATAGATCTCCAAGAACATCGAGGAGAACATGGTATTGAGAATCAAAGAGAGAGAAGAAGCCATCTAGCTACTGGCTATGGACCCGTAGGTCTGAGGTAAACTACTCACGCTTCATCGGAGAGGAAATGGTGTTGATGTAGAAGCCCTCCATGATCGAATCCCCTCCGACATGATGCCGGAAAAGGCCCCTAGATGGGATCTCACGGGTACAGAAGGTTGTGGCGGTGAAAAAGTGTTTTCGTGGCTCTCTTGGTTGTTTTTGGGATATATGAGAATATATAGGTGAAAGAAATAGGTCGGTGGATTCACGAGGTGCCCACAAGGGTGAGGGGTGCACCCTACCCCCATGTGCGCGCCCTTCGTCCTTGTGGGTGCCTCGTGGCTTCCCCGACGTGTACTCCAAGTCCTCTGGATGTCTTCTGGTCCAAGAAAAATCATCGCGAAAGTTTCATTCCGTTTGGACTCCGTTTGATATTCCTTTTCTGTGAAACTCTAAAACAAGGAAAAAACAGGAACTGGCACTGGGCTCTAGGTTAATAGGTTAGTCCCAAAAACAATATAAAATAGCATAATAATGCATATAAAACAGCCAAAACAGATAATATCATGGAACAATCAAAAATTATAGATACGTTGGAGATGTATCACCTGTTCATCGGGAAGGGTGTGGCGTAACGCAAAACGGGACTCCATGGGCTACTGTTCATATACCATCTACTACCTTGCTCTAGCCTCCATAGGCCACTGTTCATCGACCATCGACTTCCTCCAGCCTCCACCGGCTACTGTTCATCCAGCCTCCACGGGGTCTTTTCCATCCACCACCAGCCGTCTAGGATGTGGCGGCCTCCTCAGGGTCCTGTTCATCCAGCGACAACAATAGGGTCCTGTTCATCCACCCCCACCGGGAACTGTTCATCCATAGCCAACCAACCGGCTAGGTCGACTCACCACATCTCGACTCGATCTACGTATTATGCGCGTGGCAGCAACATGAACTGTTCATGCAGAGGCAACCCAACACCGGTTGTCTACGTCTCGCATGGGGGCTCAGTCGGCTTCAGTAAGAAGCAACAATGATCGATCACTTGGATTCAGTTAGCAGCAGCAACAAAGGAATCGCTCGGGTTCAGTTAGCGGTGAAGGAATCGACCGGATCTAGTTAACAGCGAATGGATTGATTGGCTTCAATACATAGTGGGATTGATCGATTGCTCGGGTGCAGTAAGAGAACGCCTTGCTCGAGTTCGATTAACGAGTGCCTCGCACACACGCCCATATGAGATAAACGTGCAAACCACACAGCATCGCTCGGCCTAGACCACCCACCTTACCTGGGAACTCCCCAAAGTTTCCTCGCCCTCACTTTTACCATGATTTTTACGTCATGGACAGCCCAAAGGATGTCATGCAGGTGCGTCTCCGGCCCACCCAAGACGAAAAGCCCATTTTCTGTCATGATTTTTTGTCATAGAAGTAGGAGCCCACCACTTCTATGATGATACATGTTTTTTCACAATTATTGCCATAGAAGTGTCATAACCGTGACAGAAGAAGTTATTTTTCAGGCCATAATGTCACGATTGTGCCTTTTTTTGTAGTGATTAGGCTTCGGTTTACCTGCAAACTTAGCCAAAATTAGTGTTTGTCTCTCTACTAGTTTAGCCACTTGTGCTTCCATATTCTTGGATCTTCCTTCAAGTATCTGCACATCATTCATTAGTCCAACAACCTTACTGGTTAAATCACCAAGTAAGTTGTCATGGTTCTTCAATATATTCTTAAAGTTTTCATTCTGCTCAGTTTGACTAGCAATAAAACTTTTAAGAGTTTCTCCTAGAGTATTTCTGTTGCTAGCATTGGCTCTGTTAAAATTATTGGGCATTCCTCCATTACTAGGATAAGGAAGTCTAGGGGGCGCTCCTCCATTACTAGGATAAGTAAGTCTAGGAGCATACCCACTATTTTTTCAATTAGGATTGTAGCTATTACGAGCGATAAAATTCACATCACTAGGTTCTTCACTAGTGATAGCATTCATGTTTACCTCTTCTTTACCTTTTATCATGGAGATAGGTTCATCCATCTTGGTTGTTAATTCCGTGCTACTTTCTTCTATGGCATTCACCCTTTTAGTGGTGGTTCTCTCAACATGCCATTGTGCATGGTTTTCTTGCATATCAGCCAATAATCTCTTGACATCTTCTATGGGCTTTCCCATGATCGTTCCTCCTGCAGCTATATCAAGCATAGGTTTTGACATATGATTCAAAGCATTATAAAACATATGGAGAATTAACCATTCCTCCATTCCATGATTAGGACAGTTTCTAATAGCTTCCTTCATTCTATTCCACGCAAGCGCTGGTGGCTCACGTTCCTCTTGCTTGAAACCTGTAATCTGAGAACGTAATTGCATAATCTTTGCAGGTGGAAAATACTTAGACAAAAATTTACTACAATAACCACCCCAAGAAGTAATACTTCCTTTAGGTAGTGCAAGAAGCCATTCCTTAGCTTTTCCTCTTAAGGAAAAAGGAAATAGACACGATTTCAGTGTGTCAGGCATCATAATCCTTTATGCGTGTCATGTTGCATAATTCAGTGAAATTGTGTAGGTGAATACCGGCATCCTCAGAAGGAAAGCCTCCAAATTGGTCCTGTTGAACCATGGAAACTAAGTTGGGTTTAATCTCATACTCAACGGCTGCTACCTCAGGTTGTGCTATAGGTTCACACATGAAGTTGTTGTTGGGAGTACCAAACTCCCAAGATTACGAGCCATGGTAATCTTTTGGTTTTTCAACTAACAAGACTTGCAACTAAAAATTAAAACTTAAACTTAAAAACAGAAAAGTAAAGACAAAAACTGAAAATAACTTTAATAAAAACTCTAAACACAAAGACTAGGAATACTAATCTCCTCCGGGGCAACGGCGCCAGAAAAAGGATTGATATCTCCTTTTTATTGATCCGGTATTGGAATAGAAAAGAGTATCCCACACCTATTTCCCCAGAGGAGACTCTGGGTTATCGAACTCACAAGAGGAAGATTCCCCTGAAGTGTTGGTCTCTAGTAAGCTTTTCGTAAAAGTGTCAAATCCAGATTTTGTCTAGATCAGCAAGCAAATAGTGATTCAAACACTCATAATACAAAAGAGGTACGGTTATTAGGTCTTATGCTTACAACCTTGTATTTGCGATGGAATCAAATCTTACATTCTTAAGAAGTTGATCCCCACTACTACTGATTCTCTTAACATGCACACTGTCCACATCAACATCATGCCACATCAGCATTTGGTTTGTAAAGAGTCATCCCCACAACTTTAGTTCTCTCAACACACAGGCTTCCACATCATCAAATATTCCACATCATAATTTTTTCTAAGTCCTTTAGTTTTATGGTGAGTTAGTTACTCCTTATAGTACGCATCGATTCCTCTTCAAGCCACCACCCGTCCATCAATTGTGTCCTTTCGTTTAATCCTCCAGTGTATCACATGTTTAATCTAAAATATTAACCGACGAGGCAGTCGAACGACCAGCCAGAGGGACTGTGCCGTACTATATAGAGCTACGTTCCCGTACATCTTCCTTCCCGGTTCTCTACCTGACACAGCTCACGGCGGCTAATTCCAATTCCGATAGGTAGATTTCAAACCCATATTTGCACTGCACTAATTGACAAAATCAAATATGTGTAGATACAACTGTTTCTAGTATGGAATTTTCCACCCTCGGCCAGCTGATGCAGCTTGAAACTGCATCGGTATTTCCCCAAAGAGCAAGGGATGATGCAGCACAACTATGGTAGGTATTTCCCTCAGTTGTGAAGCGAAAGTATCAATCCAGTAGGAGAACCAAGCAACACTATGTAAACAGTACCTGCACACTGATGTCTACTATGCAACTTTATTCTTGTAGACTCGTGTTGGGCCACCAAGCACAGAGTTTTGTAGGACAATAGTAATTTTCCCGTAAGTGGATGACCTAAGGTTTATCAATCCATGGGAGGTGTAGGATGAAGATGGTCTCTCTCAAACAACCATGTACCCAAATAATAAGAAGTCTCTTGTGTCCCCAACACACCAAATACAATGGTAATTTATATAGGTGCACTAGTTCGACGAAGAGATGGTGATACAAGTGTAGTAATGATAGTAGATATTGATATTTGTGATAGTGACAATAAAAAATAGCAAGGTAGCATGTAATAAAAGTGAGCACAAACGGTATTGCAATGCTTGAAAATGAGGCCTAGGGTCCGTACTTTCGCTAGTGCAATCTCTCAACAATGCTAATATAATTGGATGATATAACCATCCCTCAACGTGCGATGAAGAATCACTCCAAAGTTCCTATGTAGCAGAGAACATAAGATAAATTGTTTGTAGGGTAAGAAACCACCTCAAAGCTATTCTTTCCGGTCAATCTATCCTAGATTTCATACTAAAATAACACCAAGCTATTCTTTGCGATCAATCTAACCAAGAGTTTGTACTAAAATAACAGCATATGATACACATCAACCAAATCTAATGTGACCTAGGTACTCCAATGTCACTGCGAGTATCCGTGAGTTGATTATAAGATATGCATCAAACAATTCAGATTCATAATACCAAATCCAACACAAAGAACCTCAAAGAGTGCCCCAAGATTTCTACCGGAGAAACAAAGACGATAATGTGCATCAACCCCTATGCATAGATTACCCCAATGTCACCTCGGGAATCCGCGAGTTGAGTGCCAAAACGCAGATACCCCATTGTCACCACGGGTATCCATAGCAAGACATACATCAAGTGTTCTCAAATCCATAAAATTATTCAATCTGATAAAACAAAATCTCAAAGGGAAAACTCAATTCACAACAAGATAGAGACGGGAAAACACCATATGATCCAACTATATTAACAAAGCTCGCGATACATCAAGATCGTGACATCTCAAGAACACGAGAGAGAGAGAGAGAGATTAAACACATAGCTACTAGAACAAACCCTCAGCCTCGAGGGTGGACTACTCCCTCCTCATCATGGTGGCCGCCGGGATGATGAAGATGGCCACCGGTGATGATCTCCCCCTCCAGCGGAATGCCGGAACGGGGACTAGATTGGTTTTTCGTGGCTATAGAGGCTTGCAGTGGCGGAACTTCTGATCTAGGGCTATCTTGAGGAATTTTGGAATATTTGGCAATTTATAGGGTGAAGAGGCGGTGCAGGAGGCCACCGAGGTGAGCTCAACCCACCAGGGCGCGCCTGGGCCCCCAGGCATGCCTAGGTGGGTTGTGCCCCCCTCGGGGCACCCCTCTAGTACTTCTTTGGCCCACCGGTGGTCTTCTGGTCGAAAAAAAATCTCCGAAAAGTTTCCCTGCGTTTGGACTCCGTTTGCTATTGATTTTCTGCTATGTAAAAAAAACAAGCAAAAAACAACAATTGACACTGGGCACTATATCAATAGGTTAGTCCCAAAATATGATATAAAGTTGCTATAAAATGATTGTAAAACATCCAAGAATGATAATATAACCGCATGGAACAATAAAAAATTATAGATATGTTGGAGACATATCACACACAAAGAACAAATACTTGCAACCTGACGCGTAAGAGGGTTTGTCAATCCCTCCACGGTAAAAAAGATAGCTTGATTTTTAGTAGAATGGATAAATAGCTCTCAATAAAACGTGAAATAAAATAAGTAATAAAAAAGTGCAGCAAGGTATTTTTGAGGTTTTGGAATAATATATCTGAAAATAAAAGCGGCAAATAATAGATCGGAAAGCAAATATGATAAAAGATAGACCCGGGACCGTAGATTACAATGGTGGCTTCTCTCAAGAAATAGCACACGGTGGATAAACAAATTACTGTTGGGAAATTGATAGAAGATCAAATAATTAGGATGATATCCAAGGCAATGATCAATATATAGGCATCAGGTCCAGGATTAGTAGACCAAAACGATTCTGCATCTACTACTAGTATTCCACACATCGATTGCTATCCAACATGCATCTAGTGTATTAAGTTCATGGAGAAACGGAGTAATGCAATAAGAAAGATGACATGATGTAGACGAGATCTATTCATGTAGGAATAGCCCCCATCTTGTTATCCTTAATAGCAAGGGTACATGCATCCCTCGCTGCCCCTTCTGTCACTGGGAGAGGACACCACAAGATCAAGCCCATCACAAAGCACCTCTTCCCATGGTAAGAAAAATAGATCTAGTTGGCCTAACTAAACCAAAGATTTGAAGAAGAAATACGAGGCTATAAATAATCATGCATATAAGAGATCAAAGAAGACTCAAATAATATTCATGGATAAAAATCTGATCATAAACTCAAACTTCATTGGATCCCAACAAACACACCGCAAAAAGTCATTACATCAAATAGATCTCCAAGAGACCACTGTATTGAGAATCAAAAAGAGAGAAGAATACATCTAGCTACTGCCTATGGACCTGTAGGTCTATGGTGAACTACTCACGTATCATCAAAGAGGCACCAATGAGGATGATGAACCCCTCCGTGATCGTGTTCCCCTTCGGCAGAGTGCCGGAATAGGTCTCTAGATTGGATCTCATGGTTCTCGAACTTGTGGCGGCTGGAATTGTGTTTTGTCGACTCCCCTAGGGTTTCTGGAGTATTTGGGAATTTATAGGGCGAAGAGGCGATGCAGGAGACACCCGTGGGCCCCATAACCCACCAGGGCGCACCCAGGCCCTAGTGTATTGTGGTCCCATGGGACTCCTTCCAGGTGCTTTCTTGGCCCCCAAGGTGTCTTCTGGTCCAAAAAATCTCCAAAAAGTTTTGCTGCGTTTGGACTCCGTTTGGTACTGATATTCTGCAAAGTAAAAAACAAGCAAAAAATAGCAACTAGCATCACACGCCATGTCAATAGGTTAGTCCCAAAAAATGATATAAAGTTGCTATAAAATAATTGTAAAACATCCAAGAATGATAATATAACAACATGGAACAATCAAAAATTATAGATACGTTGGAGACGTATCAGCATTCCCAAGCTTAATTCCTGCTCGTCCTCGAGTAGGTAAATGATAAAAATAGAATTTTTGATGTGGAATGCTGCCTAACATGTTCATCACATATTCTGTTCTTTTGTAGCATGGACATTTGGAATTTTTTATGGTTCAAAGCAATAGTTTAGTTTTGACATGAAGTTTTCAATACTCAAGCATATCAATAAGCAACCATGTCTTTCCAAATATCAACACTAAAGAAAGTTATCCCTAGCCCATCATGCTCAATCATTGATCCATTCACGAAACACACTCGCATATTAGCTACAACCAATGCTCAAGTATGGTCATAGTTCTCCCTAGTTGGTGCTTTATACAAGAAGATGGAGACTCAAACAAAAATAAAAATTGCATAAAGTAAATACAAAGGCCCCTCGCAGAGGAAAGCAGAATTTGTAGAGGTGCCAGAGCTCAAAGCTTAAATTGAGAGAATTTTTTTGAGAGGCATACTTTTCCCGTCAACGAAAATGACCGAGTAATTCCCAACACTTTCCATGCTAGATATATCATAGGCGGTTCCCAAACAGAAAATAAAGTTTATTCCTTTTTCCACCATACTTTCACACTCCAAGGCTACCGTCCATACCAACACTTTGAAAGGAATTTATTATTTGACAACCCAAAGTAAATTTATTTTTCATTTCGGGACTGGGCATCCCTATTACCGCCGTACTCTCATGCAATGACAAGTGAATAAACACTCATCTTGAGAATAACACATCTAGCATCGAAAATATTGGCCACCCACTGCCGCTTCATGAGCGGTACGAGCACGCAAAAAGGAAATTCATTTTGAAAATTTAGAGATGGCAGATACAAATTTACTTAGAACGACACACAAATACCACATATGGGTAGGTATGGTGGACTCATATGGCAAAACTGGGTTTAAGGATGCACAAGTAGTATTTCTACTTAGTACAAGTGAAGGCTAGCAAATAGATTGAGAAGCATCCAACCAAGAAGCAAAAATTCACATAAACGAGCATTAAACATAACTAACACCGAATAATGCACCACAAGTAGGATATAATTTCATTGCATAACTATTGACTTTCGTGCTTGCATAGTGAACCACAAACCTTAACACCAATATTCTTACTAAAGCATAATTACTCACCAACATGACTCACATATCACCATCATCATATCTCAAAACTATTACAAAATCAAGTTTATTTTGTCCAATGATCTTCATGAAAGTTTTTATTATATCCCTCTTGAATATCTACCACTTTGGGACTAATTTCATATGTTGCAATTGCTTTTGTCAAGCTCAAACAAATTTAAGTGAAGAACATGAGCATAAAAAATTGCATCTCTCAAAATAATTTAAGTGAAGCATGAGAGAATTTCTTCAAAAAACTACTAACTCTAAAATAAATCTAAGTGAAGCATGAGAGCATTTCTTCAAAAATATTAAAGCACACCGTGCTCAAAAAGATATAAGTGAAGCACTAGAGCAATTCCACAGATCAAAAAAATTCGATGATGCACATAGAGCAATTCTAACAAATCATAGCATAATTTTGGCTCTATTAAATAGGTGTGTCCAGCAAGTATATATGAGACAAACTAAAAAGCAAAACAAGAAAAGACTCATATAATACAAGATGCTCTAAGCAAAACTCATGATATGTGACGAATAAAAATGTAGCTCCAAGTAAAATTACCGATGGTTGTTAGAAGAAAGAGGGGATGCCTTCCGGGGCATCCCCAAGCTTAGGCTCTTTTCACTACATATTCCTTCATCCATTGTGATCTCACCCAAAACTTGAAAACTTCAACACAAAACTTAACAAAACCTTCGTGAGATCCGTTAGTATAATAAACCAAATCACCACTCTAAGTAATGTTGCAAACCCATTCATATTTTATTTTTGCATTATATCTACTCTATTCTAACTTTTCCATGGCTTATACCCTCCAATACAATCCATAGATTCATCAAAATAAGCACACAATGCAAAAAAAACAGAATTTGTCGAAAACAGAACAACCTGTAGTAATATGGACTTTGTCCATACTTCTGTAACTCCAAAAATACTGAAAAATTAGTACAACGTAGGAAATTTGTATATCAATCTTGTGTACAAAAATCAAAATTTTTTATTGCAATTTAAACAATTCTGTTACTGGACACCGAAGTTTCTGTTTTTCAACAAGATCAAATCAACTATGACCCAACATAATCCCAAAGGCTTTACTTAGCACATACACTAATTAAAACATAAAAACACTATTATAACAGTAGCATTATTGTGCAAACACTCAAGAACAGAAAGAAAAAGGCAAAAAAAAATTTATTCATTTGGTTGCCTCCCAACAAGCACTATCGTTTTATGCCCCTAGCTAGGCATAAGATTTTATTGATGCTCACATAATAGATAATAACTGAAACACAAAGAGAGCATCATGAAACATGTCACAAAAACATTTAAGTCTAACTCGCTTCCTATGCATAGGCATTTCATAAGAGAACAAATTATAAAGACAAGGAGAACCTAGCATATGCAAGGAAGGAGAAGGAAACAATAGCAATCTCAACATTAAGAGAGGTAATTTAGTAACATGAAAATTTCTACAACCATATTTTCCTCTCTCATAATAATTACATGTAGGATCATAATCAAATTCAACAATATGGATTTCATATAAATTTTTCTCTTCATATCCACATGCATAAAAGTTTTATAATCTTCCAAGATAGTGGGATTAACATCAACTAAAGTCATGACCTCTCCAAACCCACCTTTATCAAAAAATTCATAAGATTGAACACTCTCTAAAAATGTGGGATTAGTTTTACCTACATTTTACGCTCTTCTAGATCCACTTTCAATATTATTGCAAATAACACATTCATCATGAGGCTTAAATAATTTTCAAGATCATACGAAGAATCACCCCAGTCATGATCATTACAATAAGTAGTGGACATAGCAAAATTAGCATCCCCAAGCTTGGAGTTTTGCATATTATTAGCACAATTGACATTAATAGAATTTATAGTAAAATCATTGCAATCATGCTTTTCATTCAAGGGGCTATAATGAATCACTTTACAAATTTCTTCCTCACAATTTCAGATTCACGAATCTCAAGCAAAACTTCATAAAGATAATCTAGTGAACTCAATTCACTAGCACTTGGTTCATCGTAATTGGATCTTTTAAAAAGATTACCAAGTGGATGAGGATCCATATCAATAAATGTTTAGCAAGCGAAGATGCAAGCAAACAGAAGGCACATGGCAAAACACGCAACCAAAAGATCAAACGAGAAAAAGGCAAACGGAAAGAAGGAAAATGAAAATGCAAATTTTTGTGAAGTGGTGGAGATGAAAACGAGAGGCAAATTGCAACTAATGTAAATTTCAAGGAGATGAGAGTTGTGATTCCTTTTGATGCGACTTGAAACTGCGTCAGTATTTCCCCACGAAGGAAGGGATGATGTAGCACAACTATGGTAGGTATTTCTCTTAGTTGTGAAACCAAGGTATCAATCCAGTAGGAGAACCAAGCAACACTATGTAAATGGTATCTTCACACAAATAACAAATACTTGCAAACCACGTGTAAGAGGGGTTGTCAATCCCTCCATGGTAAAAAGATAGATTGATTTGTAGTAGATTGGATAAGTAGCTCTCGATAAAACCCGAAATAAAATAAGTAATAAAAAGTGCAGCAAGGTATTTTTTTTCTGTTTTTGGAATAATAGATCTGAAAATAAAAGCGGCAAATAATAGAAGCAAATATGATAAAATATAGACCCGGGGGCCGTAGATTTCACTAGTGGCTTCTCTTGAGAAATAGCACACGGTGGGTAAACAAATTACTATTGTGCAATTGATAGAAGATCAAATAATTATGATGATATCCAAGGCAATGATCAATATATAGGCATCATGTCCAAGATTAGTAGACTAAAACGATTCTACATCTACTACTATTACTCCACACATCGGCCGCTATCCAGCATGCATCTAGTGTATTAAGTTCGTGGAGAAACGAAGTGATGCAATAAGAACGATGACATGATGTAGACGAGATCTATTCAAGTAGGAATAGCCCCCATCTTGTCATCCTTAATAACAACGATACAGCGTGCCTCGCTGCCCCTTCTATTACTGGGAGAGGACACGGCGAGATCGAACCCATGACGAAGCACCTCTTCCCATGGCAAGAAAAATTGATCTAGTTGGCCTAACTAAACCAAACATTCGAAGAAGAAACACGAGGCTATAAATAATCATGCATATGAGAGATCAAAGAAGGCTCAAATAATATTCATGGATAAAAATCTGATCATAAACTAAAACTTCATCGGATCCCAACAAACACACCGCAAAAAGTCATTACATGAAATAGATCTCGAAGAGACCATTGTATTGAGAATCAAAAGAGAGAAGAAGCCATCTAGCTACTACCTACAGACCCATAGGTCTACAGTGAACTACTGACGTATCATCAGAGAGGCACCAATGAGGATGATCAACCCCTCCGTGACCATGTTCCCCTCCGGCAAAGTGCCGGAATAGGGCTCTAGATTGGATCTCGTGGTTGTGGGACTTGCGGCGGATGGAATTGTGTTTCGTCGACTCCCCTAGGACTGGTAGCAGAGATGAATCTGGTGGAAACTCAGACTTGTGGCGGATATATGTAGGGCGGTGGAACACGGACTGGTGGCAAATCTCTGATGGAGGTGGACTCGTATTATCGTGATGGCGGTGAATATGTGGTATATGGCAACGGTGATGACGATGGTGATATATGGCAGTGGTGATGAGGATGGTGGTATATGGCAGTGGTGATGACGATGGTGGTATATGGCAGCGGTGATGATGATGTTGGTATATGGCAGTGGTGATGACGGTGATGCGGCGGTGGCGTGACAACTTGTGAATAGAACTCGAAACTCTAAAGGACTAGACACTAAGACCAGCAACTAGACACGACGATGCAACCACAAATTCAACAATGCAAAACACTGAAAAGATTATGCAAAGGCTTAGATTGGTTCGGTTATGAGGAACTAACCCTAATTTTTTTGGCTTTTTCATGGACTGTAGATATGAAGAACATACTCGATCTAAACTAAAAAAATTGTAAAATCTCACCGAGCAACCTGGAAATCTAATACCACTTGATAGAGGCGAGGGGCCCGATCTTTTGATGAGATGGTGATTGTCATTTTGGAGGAGTAGGCTTTGACAATCCGACTACATACGTGTGAGGACGTCGCGCCTTAGCAATCGCTAAACCAACTTCGAGAGGCTATTGACCACGTGGGAGCACGATCAACCTGACCACGAGGGTCTATTTCCTGCAAGCAAACAAAGAACAAGCAAGAAACTGAGATTGCAATCTGGATATTGCAAATATAAGATGAAAGCTTTATTGATCAAGATGGGGTTCTGCGACGTCTTGGTCTGGTCGTTGAACACAAACAAAGTACGCAAAGTTGTAGCTATGGAAAACTTTTAATCTAAACAAAACCCAAATTCTAAACGACGCCCTAAGGGCTGTATATATGGAGGAAGAGGGGGGAATTTCATGGCCCTTGAGGGAGGGGTCCGAAACCAACCCTAACTCTTGCTTCCCCACACATACAGACTCTAAAAACATCCTATAATCATGTATTTCAAAAATACATGGGCCTGGCCCAATAATAAGGTGACACAACACCTAGAATAGCCTCTGGACGAAAATTATGAAGTAGCATCTTGTATATTTCGTCCAAGGCTTCATGCACTCATTATGGTGGCTTCAACATCCTGAAATCATCACTTGTAACTCCATTCTTGTTCCCTTGCGAATGCCATCATCTCCATGCTTATTCTTGCTCCAATGTTCATCCTTCTCCAAGCTAGGCCCTTCATTTGTGAGCAATGTATCCAATTTAGGCAGCATCATATTCTCATGAACATTAGAATCATTACCAAGAAATGTAAGTACCTGGTAATCTAATTGGCGTACGCGAGCTCTAGTAATTGGTCCAGTTTGTATAGCAGTAG
Organism: Triticum aestivum; assembly: GCF_018294505.1. Lineage (NCBI taxonomy): Eukaryota > Viridiplantae > Streptophyta > Magnoliopsida > Poales > Poaceae > Triticum > Triticum aestivum. The sequence continues at coordinate 368,731,633 of NC_057798.1, read as the reverse complement.
GGGTTGTGGGTGTAACAATGGTATTGATGTCCTCATCAGTTCTTTAATGATTTCTTCCCGCGATTTAATCTCCATGTGTGAGTAGTTCGGTAAGGTATGGGTTGAGGCATAAGCCTTGCAACCCGAGGTATTTGTTGAGGAGATCAATGGAAGACTTTGATAAAATGTCTCGTATGTGTGAAATAAAATTGTTACGTGAAGATGTCTCTTGTCTTGTTCATGATCTTCATCCCTGTAGGTACCTAGGATCATGGAGATCGAGAACCATTGAGGCTTGGAGCAAGGATACCATGAAGTGTTATACCAAACATCAGTGACAATAAGGTTCAGTAGGGTAACATGGATCCTATCCTCAGGGAGAAATGAGGTGTAGTCATTAAAGGACCAAAGCTCTTGTCTGATTTCACTATCTTAATTATCGAGCTAACCCCGCGTGATAGATAGGGCCTGCGGTAGTACAACTTATTCTTGATGTAGGACTCGTGCCGGTCAAGATGTTATTTGGACACACCCCCACTTCGATCCGTAAGAAGCACATCTCGACGATTGACTTCCTGGACAGAAACTAATATCATACTAGAAGATACCTCGCGCGTTGCTGTGGGATTCTAAGCATTTATTTTTGGATAAAATGATGTTATATAATTAGTGAAAAACATCAAGATTGTTTCATATGAAAAACACTACTCGGTGCTTCAGAAAATTGAGAACACATTTGATATTTACTTGAATGTAGTGTTGTTGTACGTGTATTCATACTGGTTGGCAAATTGTTCATAGAGCTAGCAACGTATGAAGAGGCTGAACTAAAAGCCGTGGAATTTTACTGATTCAATATTGATAAGAATTCATTTGATGAATATTGATAAGAATATACTCAGACAAAGGTATCTGAACGAACTAAAAAGTATTGAAAAGAGATGTGCTCTTAGCTGCCACATATAGAAACAAAAGCAGGTCATTAACTTCATGGTTTATAGAGTTAATGACCATGAAGTTAATGACCTCCTTCTGTTAACTTCATGGTTTATAGTTCATTCAGGTCTGCCACTCATAGAAATAGAAGCAGGTCATTAACTCTATATGGTCGTTAAAGTGACGAATATTGATAAGAATATACTCAGGCAAATGTTTCATTTTAAGAAACCAACATGTGGTTTGCAGGTATAATCTGCTTCACAAAGTCTTCACTTCATGTCTTGGAACGTGAACGCAACCAATCCACACTCTTGGACACCCATCAATGATGTCCCCAAGGCATTCCATCACTGTTGTAGATTTAAACTCTCCCAGCTTCAGCACGGCTGCCAACTCGTCTTAGGGTCACCAACCCTAGGCTGAAGCAAACATAATGTTTATTACTCTCAACCATTAATGAATGGAGAAAACAAATGAATCATCAACTTCAAAGGCAGATGAGAATGATCTTTGGAGTTGAAAGTAGGGAAGTCAGAGGGGTGACCCTTCACAAAAAAGAACATTAGCATTGCAAAAACAAAAATAAAACAAAAAAATTTACTCATGCTCAATGTTCAAGGAAGCCATCTACGCCGATGTAGTTGATTCGCCAACCTTGAGTGCCGAGACAATTCGTAGCCTCGCCTGTGCGTCTGTGGGCTCTTCATCATCCATGTGTCCGCTTGATCAATGTGACGATGCTAGCAGCAAGATTGGTGGAAAGTAGTAACATGGCCTCGCCAGTAGTAATAGTGATGGGCGACCAGATCACCAGAGCACCAAGAAGCTGGTGATACGTCTCCAACTTATCTATAATTTTTTATTGTTCCATGCTATTATATTACCATTCTTAGATCTTTTACAATCATTTTATAGCAACTTTATATCATTTTTTAGGACTAACCTATTGACATAGTGCCCAGTGGCAGTTGCTGTTTTTTGCTTGTTTTTTACTTCGCAGAAGATCAATACCAAATGGAGTCCAAATTCGGCAAAACTTTTTGACATTTTTTTGGACCAGAAGACACCACAGGGGCCAAGAAAGCACCTGGAAGGAGTCCCGTCGGGACCACAATACACTAGGGCGCGCCCAGGAACCCAGGCATGCCCTGGTGGGTTGTGGGTCCCATAGGGGTCTCCTACACCGCCTCTTCACCCTATAAATTCCCAAATATTTCAGAAACCCTAGTCCGAGTCCAGTATTTGTTGGTTTGTTTTCGATTTCCAGATCACGTCATACTCCGAGTCGTGACCAAGCTGGACTTCCCAACATTAGTGCCACCCGTACAAGAAAAATAGTTCCAGTTTCAAAAAAAAAACTAAGTCTAGAAAATTCTGGCTAGGCGGTTTTTAGACCATTTGTAGACTTTTTTGAAAAAAAAAATTGTGGCGGAGCAAAAAAAGGAAAGAGAAAAAAAATTCAGAATGTGCTCCTCCCTTGATTACGTGCCGTGCCGTGATTTTGTTAGTGTTCTAGGCTCACGTCTCTAGCACGGTCTACCCGAGGACCAACACAGTACCGTCGTTGAGCGTTTATTCAACTTTGCATCTCTGAATTGATTATTGCTTACCCTTTTTGCTACCATATTATAAGCCTTCCCAGCTCTACATACATCTACGTCGTGCGTTTGACTCTCCCTGGTAATCGCTCTATCCAAGCTTTGAGAGTTTTGACTACAACGGTTGCCGATCACCACCTGCTGCTGTGTAAGAACTAGTAAGAATTTGAGATTCGCTTGACGGATTTGTGACACCCCACCACCACCATTTTCCAGTAGTGTGTAGGATCATATTCTTGTCTGTTTCTATTGCTGCTAACTATGGTAGGACCACAAGCCGACGAGATTGACTGGGAGAACATGACGAACAAGGAGCTTCATGATAAGTTTCATCAAATGTTGGGTCAATAGGTGGAAGGCGTGATGGCCAGCTTTGGAAAGGCAATGGAGAAGATCGATGACATTGAGAAGACAATTGACACCAAGTTGGACACAAAGTTCGATGAATTACTCAAACGTCTCCCACAACCAGCTCTACGCCGCGATACAGTAGGGCGAGCACAACGTGTTCCTATTGAGCCAGGACAAAATTATGGTGTCGCTGCTACTGCTGTTGGTGCTTCTGTAGCTCCTGTTGCTATGGCAGAGGTGGAGGACTATTACGAGGATGAGGTTGACCAAAATCAGAACTACGTGCATCCACCAGCACCACCACCAGCTGGTCGACCTCAGTTATATATTCGCAACGGTAGGCCTACACCACCACCTCAGGTACGAGATTATGACCATATTCCTAAACTAAAATTAAATATTCCACCGTTTGAGGGTAGATACATTCTTGATGTATATCTTACTTGGGAGTTAGAAACTGAACAACGTTTTACATGTTTACAATATCCCGAGGAGAGACGGGTTGCTGTTGTTGTTTGTGCTTTCACTAGTTTTGCATGTGTATGGTGGTCTGAACATTGTAGATTATATCCTACTCCAGCTACTTGGGCTGCTTTGAAAACTGCTATGCATACTCGTTGGGTTCCACCATATTATCAACGTGAATTACTTCAAAAACTACAGTGTTTCAGACAAGGGAAAAATTCTATAGAAGAATATTATTAGGAATTACAAACTGGCATGATTAGATGTGGTATTGTTGAGGAGAATGAAGCCATGCTTGCACATTTTATGGGTGGTTTAAATAGAGAGGTTCAGACCATTCTAGAATATAAGAGTATACTGATATCACTCGTTTATTCCATCTTGCTTGTAAAGCTGAACGTGAAGTGCAGGATCGACAAGCATTGGCGCGAACTAACTTTTCTGCAGGTCGACCTTCATCATGGACACCGTGTGCATCTTCTACTTCCACTGCACCAACACCTCCATCAGGTTCCACCTCCAGCCGTGATACAAGAAAGCAGGCACAACCACCACTATCTGCCAAGAGCGCACCTGCCGGGCCTGCACAGAGCTCTTCTTCTTCCATGGCATCAACAGGGCACACAAGTGATATTATTTGTCGTCATTGTAAGGGAAGAGGACATTATGCGCGAGAATGCAAATCTCAGCGTGTGATGATTGCTACTGAGGATGGTGGGTATGAGTCCGCTAGTGACTATGATGAGGAGACTTTGGCTCTTATTACAAGTGAAGAACACGGTGGAGATGATTCTGGTCAGGAGACGTAATACATGGCTCCTGAAGATGCTGACATGTATGAATGTTTAGTTGCTCAACGTGTTTTGAGTGTGCAGGTCACACAAGCTGAGCAAAATCAGAGGCATAATTTGTTCCATACAAAGGGAGTTGTGAAGGAACGTTCTATGTGCGTCATCATAGACGGAGGGAGCTGCAACAACTTGGCTAGCATGGAGATGGTGGAGAAGCTATCTCTCACCACAAGACCACATCCACATCCTTACTACATCCAATGGTTCAACAACAGTGGCAAGGTTAAGGTAACACGTACTATTCGTGTGCATTTTAGTATCTCTACATATGCTGATTATGTTGATTGTGATGTGGTACCTATGCAAGCATGTTCCTTATTACTTGGTCGACATGGAAATTTGATAAAAATTTTGTACACCATGGTAGAAACAATCAGTATACTCTTGTTCATAAGGATAAAAATATTACTTTGCTTCCTATGACTCCTGATTCCATTTTGAAAGATGATATTAATAGAGCTAATAAAGCAAAATAGGAGAAGAATAAGAGTGAAAATCAGATTGTGGCAAAAGAATTTGAGCAACAAATGAAGCCTAATAATAAACCATCTAGTGTTGCTTCTGAAATTAAATTGAAGAGTGCATGTTTACTTGCCACCAATCTAATATCGATGAGCTAGATTTCAGCAAATCTATTTGCTATGCTTTTGTGTGCAAAGAGGCATTATTTTCATTCGAGGACGTGCCTTCCTCTTTGCCTCCTGCTGTCACTAACATTTTGCAGGAGTTCGCTGATGTCTTTACACAAGACGTGCCACCGGGATTACCGCCTATTCGAGGGATTGAGCATCAGATTGACTTAATTCCCGGTGCTTCACTGCCAAACCGTGCGCCATACCGTACCAATCCAGAGGAGACGAAGGAGATTATGCGTCAAGTACAGGAGCTTCTCGATAAAGGTTATATACGCGAATCCCTTAGTCCTTGTGATGTTCCTATTATTCTAGTGCCAAAAAAGGATGGTACATCGCGTATGTGTGTTGATTGCAGAGGCATTAATAATATTACTATTTGTTATCGTCATCCTATTCCTAGGCTAGATGATATGCTTGATGAATTGAGTGGCTCTACAATATTCTCCAAAGTTAACTTGCGTAGTGGATACCATCAAATTCATATGAAATTGGGGGATGAATGGAAAACATCATTTAAAACTAAGTTTGGATTATATGAGTGGTTAGTTATGCCTTTTGGGTTAACTAATGCACCTAGTACTTTCATGAGATTAATGAACGAAGTTTTACGTGCTTTCATTGGACGATTTGTGGTAGTCTATTTTGATGCATGTTTGATTGGTAAACTTGGGAAGTGTACCTTTTGCACTAACCGAGTATCTTTTCTTGATTATGTTGTTACTCCACAGGGAATTGAAGTTGATAAAGCCAAGATTGAAGCTATTGAGAGTTGGCCGCAGCCCAAAACGGTTACACAAGTGAGGAGTTTTCTTGGCCTTGTTGGATTCTATAGGCGTTTTGTGAGAGATTTCAGCACCATTGATGCACCTCTCAATGAGCTTACAAAGAAAGATGTGCCTTTTGTTTGGGGTACCGCACAGGAAGATGCCTTCACGGTATTGAAAGATAAGGGTGTGTTTGGTTTGGGAACGAAGTGTAATGAAACGTAATGGTTCCATTCCACCGGAATGGGTCGGTTCCGTCCTTGTGTTTGGTATAGACAAGTTAAAGGAACGGAATGGTTACATTTTGGTGTTTGGTTTGAGAGATGAAATGGAATGGATTTGTTCATCTCACCTAGAATTGGATTGAATTTCAATCAAATAAAATTCCCTGCATAAACTGGTCATCCATCCATCCATGCAAAAAGGCTTCAGCACGCTCTTTCAAAAACAAATAGCAGAGAACTGAACGCGTGTGAGCTATTGGATTTCATCCATCCATGCAACAATTAAATTTCGGAACAAGCATGTGAGCATGCTCGCAGTCAGACTCAAATCACAAAGGTGCTCGTACAGAACCAGGAAAAAGGAATCAGACTCAAATCACGCAGAGAGCAACGGCCAGCGATGGGAGCAGCTCCTCCGTCAAGCGCGGAGGTGCAACGCTTCTTGGCGTGTCACACAAGCGCGCCGGTGGCACGGCCACCCGGTCTCGCCTGCAGCTTCTTCCCCTGATGTATCTCGCTGTCGCCGCCACTTCATGTCATGGGAGAGTCGAGATGACGGGGATGCGAGGGACAACCGCACCGGAGAGGCCTTCAGACGACAGGGACGCGAGGGATAGCCGGCGCCGGAGAGGTCTTGAGCTGGTTTCTCCCGACGGTGGCTCAGATCAAGAGAGGGAGAGTCGCGAGAGGGCGTTGTGAGAGTCGAGGGAGAGAAGTCGTTCCGCGTGGTCCGCTCGTTTTCGAGGAACTGCTTGGTTTGGGAATATGGGGGAATATGCCGTTCCTGGAACCGGTGGGTTCTTGTTCCTGCAACGAACCAAACGCGAGAATGGCCTGTTGGGATGGGTCTAACCCATTACGTTCTATCCCGTGACAGAAACTAAACACACCCTAAGTTGACACATGCTCCTTTACTCCAACTTCCTGGTTTTAATAAGACTTTTGAACTTGAATGTGATGCTAGTGGAATTGGATTAGGAGGTGTGTTATTACAAGATGGCAAACCTGTTGCATACTTTTCTGAAAAATTTAGTGGGCCTAGTCTGAATTATTCTACTTATGATAAAGAATTATATGCTCTTGTTCGGACTTATGAACAAGTCAGCATTATTTATGGCCCGAAGAATTTGTTATACATTCTGATCATGAATCTTTGAAACATATGAAAAGTCAAGCCAAATTGAATCGTAGACATGCTAAATGGGTTGAATTCATTGAGACTTTCCCTTATGTCATTAAACACAAGAAGGGTAAAGAAAATGTTATTGCTGATGCATTGTCTCGTCGCTATACTATGCTTTCACAACTTGACTTCGAGATATTTGGTTTGGAGACCATCAAAGATCAATATGTGCATGATGCTGATTTTAAAGATGTATTGCAGAACTATAAAGAAGGGAGAACATGGAACAAGTTCATTGTTAACGATGGATTTGTGTTTCGTGCTAACAAGCTATGCATTCTAGCTAGCTCTGGTCGTCTTTTGTTGTTGCAGGAGGCGCATGGAGGAGGATTAATGGGACACTTTGGCATGAAGAAGACGGAGGATATACTTGCTACACATTTCTTTTGGCCAAAGATGAGACGGGATGTTGAGCGTTTTGTTGCTCACTGCACTACATGTCAAAAAGCTAAGTCACGACTCAATCCTCATGGTTTATATATGCCTTTGCCTGTATCTAGTGTTCCTTGGGAGGATATATCTATGGACTTTGTTTTAGGTTTACCTCGAACAAAGAAGGGGAGGGATAGCATATTCGTTGTCGTGGATAGATTCTCGAAAATGGCACACTTTATACCATGTCATAAAAGCGATGATGCTGTTAATGTTGCTGATTTGTTCTTTCTGAAATTATTCGTACTATTGTTTTAGATCATGATACTAAATTTCTTAGCCACTTTTGGAGATGTTTATGGGCTAAGTTGGGGACTAAACTGCTTTTCAGTACTACTTTTCACCCCCAAACTGATGGACAAACTGAAGTAGTCAATAGAACATTGTCAACTATGCTTAGGGCTGTTTTGAAGAATAATAAGAAAATGTGCGAAGAATGCTTGCCTCATATTGAATTTGCTTATAATCGTTCATTGCATTCTACTACTAAGATGTGCCCTTTTGAAATTGTGTATGGTTTTCTACCTCGTGCACCTATTGATTTGTTGCCTCTTCCATCTTTGGAGAAGGTTAATTTTGATGCTAAACAATGTGCTGAATTGATTTTAAAAATGAATGAGTTAATTAAGGAAAACATTGAGCGTACGAATGCTAATTATAAACTTGCTGGAGATAAGGGTAGAAAACATGTTGTGTTTGCACCTGGAGATCTTGTTTGGTTACATTTGTGTAAGGATAGATTACCCGATTTGCATAAATCGAAGCTAATGCCACGTGCTGATGGTCCTTTTAAGATGTTCAAGAAAATAAATGATAAGGCATATAAACTTGAGCGGCCTGCAGATTTTGGGGTTACTCCCACTTTTAACATTGCAGATTTGAAGCCTTATTTGGGAGAGGAAGATGAGCTTTCGCCGAGGACGACTTCATTTTAAGAAGGGGGGGATGATGAGGACATCAATACCATTGTTACACCCACAGCCCCTGCTGCTATACAAACTGGACCAATTACTAGAGCTCGCGCACGCCAATTATATTACCAGGTACTTCCGTTTCTTGGTAATGATTCTAATGTTCATGAGAATATGATGCTGCCTAAATTGGATACATTTGTTTTGCTCACAAATGAAGGGCCTAGCTTGGAGAAGGATGAACATTGGAGCAAGAACAAGCATGGATATGATGGCATGTGCAAGGGAACAAGAACATAGTTACAAGTGATGATTTCAGGATGTTGAAGCTACCATAATGAGTGCATGAAGCCTTGGACGAAATATACAAGATGCTACTTCATAATTTTCGTCCAGAGGCTATTCTAGGTGATGTGTCACCTTATTATCGGGCCAGGCCCATGTATTTTTGAAATACTTGATTATAGGCTGTTTTTAGAGTCCGTATGTGTGGGGAAGCAAGAGTTAGGGTTGGTTTCGGACCCCTCCCTCAAGGGCCACGAAATTCCCCCCTCTTCCTCCATATATACAGCCCTTAGGGCGTCGTTTAGACTTTGGGTTTTGTTTAGATTAAAAGTTTGCCATAGCTGCAACTTCGCGTACTTCGTTTGTGTTCAACGACCAGACCAAGACGTCATAGAACCCCATCTTTATCAATAAAGCTTTCATCTTATATTCGCAATATCCAGATTGCAATCTCAGTTTCTTGCTTGTTCTTTGTTTGCTCGCAGGAAATAGACCCTCGTGGTCAGGTTGACCATGCTCCGGCGTGGTCAATAACCTCTCAGAGTTGGTTTAGCGATTGCTAAGGCGCGACGTCCTCGCACGTACGTAGTCGGATCATAAAAGTCTACTCCTCCAAAACGAAAATCACCATCTCATCGAAAGATCAGGCCCCTGGCCTCTATCAAGAACACATCTTGAGATTAATTGATTGCGATATGATTTACAATGGATGCCTTGTGTGATGCATGATTACAAGTATTAATGGGATGGATGAGCACTATGGTGGTGGTGGAGATGGCTATGGAGATGGTGATGTTTGCTTCAACTATGTCGGTATTTCCCGAAAGATGAAGGGATGATGCAACACAACAACGGTAGGTATTTCCCTCAGTGATGAGACCAAGGTTATCAAACTAGTAGGAGAATGACGCAACACTACGTGAACGACACCTGCACACAAATAACAAATACTTGCAACCCGACATATTAAAGGGGTTGTCAATCCCTTTTGGGCAACGGCGCCAGAAATTGGCAAGTAGACGGGATAAAAATATGATAGATTTGATAAAAAGATCTCATGGGAACGCGAGATAAAATAAATAACAATAATTGCAGCAAGGTATTTTTTTATTTTTGATTTAATAGATCTGAAAACAAAAGCAAATAAAAATAGATCGCGAAGGCAAATATAATAAAGAAGAGACCCGGGGACCGTAGATTTCACTAGTGGCTTCTCTCGAGAAAAATTGCAAATGGTGGGTAAACGAATTACTGTTGGGCAATTGATAAAACTTCTAATAATCATGATGATTCCCAGGCAATCATCATTATATAGGCATCATGTCCAAGATTAGTAGACTTACTCCTGCAGCATCTACGACTATTACTCCACACATCGACCGCTATCCAGGATGCATCTAATGTATTAAGTTCATGGAGAAACGGAGTGATACAATAAGAATGATGACATGATGTAGACAAGATCTATTTATGTATAAATAGACCCCATCTTGTTATCACTAATAGCAACGATACATACGTGTCGGTTTCCTTTCTATCACTGGGATCAAGCACCATAAGGTCGAATCCATCACAAAGCACCTCTTCCCATTGCAAGATAAATAGATCAAGTTGGCCAAACAAAACCCAAATATCAGAGAAGAAATACGAGGCTATAAGCAATCATGTATATAAGAGATCAAAGAAGACTCAAATAACTTTCATGGATAAAAAGATAGATCTGATCATAAATTCAAAGTTCATCGGATCCCAACAAACACACCGCAAAAAGAGTTATCCCTAGCCCATTATGCTCAATCATTGATCCATTCATGAAACACACTCGCATATTAGCTACACCCAATGCTCAAGTAAGATCATAGCGCCCCTTCGTTGGTGCTTTATAAGAGAATATGAAGACTCAAATAAAAATAAAAATTGCATAAAGTAAAATAAAGGACATTCGCAGAGGGAAGTAGGGATTTGTAGAGGTGCCAGAGCTCAAAGCGAAAAGGATAGAGGTAAAACATTTTGGGATGCATGCTTTTCCTGTCAATGAGAACAATCGAGTAGTTCCCAATACTTTCCATGCTAGATATATCATAGGCGGTTCCCAAACAAAAATTGAAGTTTATTCCTTTTTCAACCATACTTTCACTTTCCATGGCTAGCCATATCCACGGGTGCCTTCCATACCAACACTTTCCAAGGAATTTATTATTTGACAACATAAAGTAAATTCATTTTTTATTTCGGGACTGGGCATCCCTAATACCTTTGCCTTACTCTCGTGCAATCACAAGTGAATAAACACTCATCTTGAGAATAACATATCTAGCATGGAAATACATTAGCCACCCCCTACCGTTTCATGAGCGGTACGAGCACACAAAAGAGAAGTTTATTTTGAAAATTATAGATGGCACATACAAATTTTCTTAGGACGGCAAAAGAATACCACATATAGGTAGGTATAGTGGACTCATGTGGCAAAACTGGTTTAAAGGATTTTGGATGCACAAGTAGTGATCATACTTGGTGCAAAATGAAGGCTAGCAAAAGATTGAGAAGCGACCAACAAAGAAACCAAAAATCTCATAAGCGAGCATTGAGCATAATTAACATCAAATAATGCACCGTAAGTAGGGTGTAATTTCGGTGCATAACTATTGACTTTCGGGCTTGCATAGGGAATCACAAACCTTAACACCAATATTCTTACTAAAGCATAATTACTCATCAGCATGACTCACATATCACATCATCATATCTCAAAACTATTACAAGGAATCAAGTTTATTTTGTCCAATGATCTTCATGAAAGTTTTTATTATATCCTTCTTGGATATCTATCACTTTGGGACTAATTTTCATGTGTTGCTTTTGATAAGCTCAAACAAATATAAGTGAAGATCATGAGCATAATATTTCTTTTTCTCAAATTAATTTAAGTGAAGCAAGAGAGAATTTATTAAAAAAAATTACTAACTCTCAAAAAAAATCTAAGTGAAGCATGAGATCATTACTTCAAAAATACTAAGGCACACCATGCTCAAAAAGATATAAGTGAAGCACTAGAGCAATTCCATAGCTCATAAAGATTTAAGTGAAGCATAGAGAGCAATTCTAACAAGTCATAGCATAATTTTGGCTCTGTCAAATAGGTGTGTCCAGCAAGGATTCAAGACCTAAAACAAAAAGCAAAACAAGCAAAGACTCATATGATACAAGACGCTCCAAGCAAAACTCATAGTATGTGACGAATAAAAATATAGCTTCGAGTAAAATACCGATGGTCGTTAGAAGAAAGAGGGGATGCCACTCAGGCATGCCCAAGCTTAGTTGCTTGATTCTCTTTGGATAATAGCTTGGGATTCTATGGGCATCCCCAATCTTAGGCTCTTCTTACTCCTTATTCCTAAATCCATCATAACATCACCCAAAACATGAAAACTTCAATCACACAAAACTCAACAAAATCTTCGCGAGATACGTTAGTATAAGAAAGAAAATTACTACTACAAGTACTGTTGCAAACCCATTAATATTTTATTCTTGCATTATATCTACTGTATTCCAACTTTTCTATGGCAAAAACTCTTCAAAGAAAATCATAAAATCATCAAAACAAGCACACAACACAAAGAAAACAGAATTTGTCAAAAACAGAACAGTCTGTAGCAATCTGGATATTTCCAATACTTCTGTAACTCCAAGAATTCTGAAAAATCAGGACCACGTGAGCAATTTGTATATTAATCTTCTGCAAAAATAATTGGTATTTTATCACGCTTATGTTAAAAATGAGAATTATTTTCATGAGCGCAAAAGTTTCTGTTTTTAAGCAAGATCAAATCAACTATCACCCAACATGATCCTAAAGGCTTTGCTTGGCACAAACACTAATTAAAACACAATCAAAACATTAGCATAATTGTGCAAACACTCAAGAACATAAAGCAAAATATAAAAATAAATTTTATTCATTGGGTTGCCTCCCAACAAGCGCTATCGTTTTATGCCCCTAGCTAGCCATAACGCAAGGGATCTAAGTATTGTCATCTTTGTTTCTAGATCCATAAGATGCCCTCATGATTGATTCATATGGTGGCCTAATTCTGGTCCTAGGGAAGTTCTCCATACCCTTCCTTAGTGGAAATTGAAACTTAATATTGCCTTCTTTCATATCAATCACGACACCAATAGTGCGTAAAAACGGTCTACCAAGAATAATTGGACAAGACGAATTGCAATCAATATCAAGAACAATAAAATGTATGGGCACATAATTCCTATTTACAAAAATAATAACATCATTAATTCTTCTCATAGGCTTTTTAATAGTAGAATCTGCTAAGTGCAAATTTAAAGAGCACTCTTCAATATTGGTAAGACCAAGCACATCACATAAAGATTTCGGAATTGTAGAAACACTAGCACCCAAGTCACATAAGGCAAAACACTCATAATTTTTAATCTTGACCTTGATAGTAGGTTCTCATTCATCATGTAATTTTCTAGGAATTGAAACTTCTAATTCCAACTTTTCTTCCAAAGCTTTCATCATAGCATCAACAATATGTTTAGTAAAAGCTTTATTTTGTTCATAAGCATGGGGTGAATTTATCATGGATCGCAACAAATAAATACAATCAATCAAAGAGCAACTATCATAATTAAAGTCTTTGTAATCCAAAAGAGTGGGCACATCACTAGTTAAAGTTTTGACCTCTTCAAACCCACTTTAATCAATTTTCTCAACAAGATTTTCACCTTCCGAATTATCGGGACGCTTTCTAACTAAAGTTGACTCTTCTTCAGTCCCTTTATTATCAATCTTAATTTTACTAAACAAAGAGTCAATATAAGAAACACCTATCATGAGAATATGATGCTGCCTAAATTGGATACATTTGTTTTGCTCATAAATGAAGGGCCTAGCTTGGAGAAGGATGAACATTGGAGCAAGAACAAGCATGGAGATGATGGCATGTGCAAGGGAACAAGAACATAGTTACAAGTGATGATTTTAGGATGTTGAAGCCACCATAATGAGTGCATGAAGCCTTGGACGAAATATACAAGATGCTACTTCATAATTTTCGTCCAGAGGCTATTCTAGGTGATGTGTCACCTTATTATTGGGCCAGGCCCATGTTTTTTTGAAATACTTGATTATAGGCTGTTTTTAGAGTCCGTGTGTGTGGGGAAGCAAGAGTTAGGGTTGGTTTCGAACCCCTCCCTCAAGGGCCACGAAATTCCCCCCTCTTCCTCCATATATACAGCCCTTAGGGTGTCGTTTAGACTTTGGGTTTTGTTTAGATTAAAAGTTTGCCATAGCCGCAACTTCGCGTACTTCGTTTGTGTTCAACGACCAGACCAAGACGTCACAGAACCCCATCTTTATCAATAAAGCTTTCATCTTATATTCGCAATATCCAGATTGCAACCTCAGTTTCTTGCTTGTTCTTCGTTTGCTCGCAGGAAATAGACCCTCGTGGTCAGGTTGACCATGCTCCGGCGTGGTCAATAACCTCTCAGAGTTGGTTTAGCGATTGCTAAGGCGCGACGTCCTCGCACGTACGTAGTCGGATCATAAAAGTCTACTCCTCCAAAACGAAAATCACCATCTCATCGAAAGATCGGGCCCCTCGCCTCTATCAAGAACACATCTTGAGATTAATTGATTGCGATATGATTTACAATGGATGCCTTGTGTGATGCATGATTACAAGTATTGATGGGATGGATGAGCACTATGGTGGTGGTGGAGATGGCTATGGAGATGGTGATGTTTGCTTCAACTATGTCGGTATTTCCCGAAAGATGAAGGGATGATGCAACACAACAACGGTAGGTATTTCCCTCAGTGATGAGACCAAGGTTATCAAACTAGTAGGAGAATGACGCAACACTACGTGAACGACACCTGCACACAAATAACAAATACTTGCAACCCGACATATTAAAGGGGTTGTCAATCCCTTTTGGGCAACGGCGCCAGAAATTGGCAAGTAGACGGGATAAAAATATGATAGATTTGATAAATAGATCTCATGGGGACGCGAGATAAAACAAATAACAATAATTGCAGAAAGGTATTTTTTTATTTTTGGTTTAATAGATCTGAAAACAAAAGCAAATAAAAATAGATCGCGAAGGCAAATATAATAAAGAAGAGACCCAGGGACCGTAGATTTCACTAGTGGCCTCTCTCGAGAAAAATTGCAAATGGTGGGTAAACGAATTACTGTTGGGCAATTGATAAAACTTCTAATAATCATGACGATTCCCAGGCAATCATCATTATATAGGCATCATGTCCAAGATTAGTAGACCGACTCCTGCAGCATCTACGACTATTACTCCACACATCGACCGCTATCCAGGATGCATCTAATGTATTAAGTTCGTGGAGAAACGGAGTGATACAATAAGAATGATGACATGATGTAGACAAGATCTATTTATGTATAAATAGACCCCATCTTGTTATCACTAATAGCAACGATACATACGTGTCGTTTCCCTTCTATCACTGGGATCAAGCACCATAAGGTCGAATCCATCACAAAGCACCTCTTCCCATTGCAAGATAAATAGATCAAGTTGGCCAAACAAAACCAAAATATCAGAGAAGAAATACGAGGATATAAGCAATCATGTATATAAGAGATCAAAGAAGACTCAAATAACTTTCATGGATAAAAAGATAGATCTGATCATAAATTCAAAGTTCATCAGATCCCAACAAACACACCGCAAAAAGAGTTATCCCTAGCCCATTATGCTCAATCATTGATCCATTCATGAAACACACTTGCATATTAGCTACACCCAATGCTCAAGTACGATCATAGCGCCCCTTCGTTGGTGCTTTATAAGAGAATATGATGACTCAAATAAAAATAAAAATAGCATAAAGTAAAAGAAAGGACCTTCGCAGAGGGAAGTAGGGATTTGTAGAGGTGCCAGAGCTCAAAGCGAAAAGGATAGAGGTAAAACATTTTGGGATGCATGCTTTTACTATCAACGAGAACAATCGAGTAGTTCCCAATACTTTCCATGCTAGATATATCATAGGTGGTTCCCAAACAAAAATTGAAGTTTATTCCTTTTTCAACCATACTTTCACTTTCCATGGCTAGCCGTATCCACGGGTGCCTTCCATACCAACACTTTCCAAGGAATTTATTATTTGACAACATAAAGTAAATTCATTTTTTATTTCGAGACTGGGCATCCCTAATACCTTTGCCTTACTCTCGTGCAATCACAAGTGAATAAACACTCATCTTGAGAATAACATATCTAGCATGGAAATACATTAGCCACCCCCTACCGTTTCATGAGCGGTACGAGCACACAAAAGAGAAGTTTATTTTGAAAATTATAGATGGCACATACAAATTTTCTTAGGACGGCAAAAGAATACCACATATAGGTAGGTATAGTGGACTCATGTGGCAAAACTGGTTTAAAGGATTTTGGATGCACAAGTAGTGATCATACTTGGTGCAAAATGAAGGCTAGCAAAAGATTGAGAAGCGACCAACAAAGAAACCAAAAATCTCATAAGCGAGAATTGAGCATAATTAACATCAAATAATGCACCATAAGTAGGGTGTAATTTCGGTGCATAACTATTGACTTTCGGGCTTGCATAGGGAATCACAAACCTTAACACCAATATTCTTACTAAAGCATAATTACTCATCAGCATGACTCACATATCACATCATCATATCTCAAAACTATTACAAGGAATCAAGTTATTTTGTCCAATGATCTTCATGAAAGTTTTTATTATATCCTTCTTGGATATCTATCACTTTGGGACTAATTTTCATGTGTTGCTTTTGATAAGCTCAAACAAATATAAGTGAAGATCATGAGCATAATATTTCTTTTTCTCAAATTAATTTAAGTGAAGCAAGAGAGAATTTATTAAAAAAATTACTAACTCTCAAAAAAATCTAAGTGAAGCATGAGATCATTACTTCAAAAATACTAAGGCACACCATGCTCAAAAAGATATAAGTGAAGCACTAGAGCAATTCCATAGCTCATAAAGATTTAAGTGAAGCATAGAGAGCAATTCTAACAAGTCATAGCATAATTTTGGCTCTGTCAAATAGGTGTGTCCAGCAAGGATTCAAGACCTAAAACAAAAAGCAAAACAAGCAAAGACTCATATGATACAAGACGCTCCAAGCAAAACTCATAGTATGTGATGAATAAAAATATAGCTTCGAGTAAAATACCGATGGTCGTTAGAAGAAAGAGGGGATGCCACTCAGGCATGCCCAAGCTTAGTTGCTTGATTCTCTTTGGATAATAGCTTGGGATTCTATGGGCATCCCCAATCTTAGGCTCTTCTTACTCCTTATTCCTTCATCCATCATAACATCACCCAAAACATGAAAACTTCAATCACACAAAACTCAACAAAATCTTCGCGAGATACGTTAGTATAAGAAAGAAAATTACTACTACAAGTACTGTTGCAAACCCATTAATATTTTATTCTTGCATTATATCTACTGTATTCCAACTTTTCTATGGCAAAAACTCTTCAAAGAAAACCATAAAATCATCAAAACAAGCACACAACACAAAGAAAACAGAATTTGTCAAAAACAGAACAGTTTGTAGCAATCTGGATATTTCCAATACTTTTGTAACTCCAAGAATTCTGAAAAATCAGGACCACGTGAGCAATTTGTATATTAATCTTCTGCGAAAATAATTGGTATTTTATCACGCTTATGTTAAAAATGAGAATTATTTTCATGAGCGCAAAAGTTTCTGTTTTTAAGCAAGATCAAATCAACTATCACCCAACATGATCCTAAAGGCTTTGCTTGGCACAAACACTAATTAAAACACAATCAAAACATTAGCATAATTGTGCAAACACTCAAGAACATAAAGCAAAATATAAAAATAAATTTTATTCATTGGGTTGCCTCCCAACAAGCGCTATCGTTTTATGCCCCTAGCTAGGCATAACGCAAGGGATCTAAGTATTGTCATCTTTGTTTCTAGATCCATAAGATGCCCTCATGATTGATTCATATGGTGGCCTAATTCTGGTCCTAGGGAAGTTCTCCATACCCTTCCTTAGTGGAAATTGAAACTTAATATTGCCTTCTTTCATATCAATCACGACACCAATAGTGCGTAAAAATGGTCTACCAAGAATAATTGGACAAGACGAATTGCAATCAATATCAAGAACAATAAAATGTATGGGCACATAATTCCTATTTACAAAAATAATAACATCATTAATTCTTCTCATAGGCTTTTTAATAGTAGAATCTGCTAAGTGCAAATTTAAAGAGCACTCTTCAATATTGGTAAGACCAAGCACATCACATAAAGATTTCGGAATTGTAGAAACACTAGCACCCAAGTCACATAAGGCAAAACACTCATAATTTTTAATCTTGACCTTGATAGTGGGTTTTCATTCATCATGTAATTTTCTAGGAATTGAAACTTCTAATTCCAACTTTCCTTCCAAAGCTTTCATCATAGCATCAACAATATGTTTAGTAAAAGCTTTATTTTGTTCATAAGCATGGGGTGAATTTATCATGGATTGCAACAAATAAATACAATCAATCAAAGAGCAACTATCATAATTAAAGTCTTTGTAATCCAAAAGAGTGGGCACATCACTAGTTAAAGTTTTGACCTCTTCAAACCCACTTTAATCAATTTTCTCAACAAGATTTTCACCTTCCGAATTATCGGGGCGCCTTCTAACTAAAGTTGACTCTTCTTCAGTCCCTTTATTATCAATCTTAATTTTACTAAACAAAGAGTCAATATAAGGAACACCTATCATTTTAATATTTTGCCACTTTTCTCTTCTAACGATATTGGTTTAGCGGCCATTTGATTTACTAGGGTAGTCTATGCATCGGATATTTTCCCTAGCAAACTTTCAGCAAAAGCATACTTAGATTTGAGATTGCAAACATCTGTACTAATATCATCAAGTTGTTTTGTTATAGCATCTAGCACAACGGAGTGCTTCTTAAGTTCTTCGGTAAAATATTTATTGTGCTCAGATTGTGTAGTCATATATTCCTTGGTACTTTTCTCAATTTCAAGCAAAATATTGGGGTAAGTAACATCATAATATTTTCTTTGAGGCATCATGACTACGCAAACAATAAAGCACGCAAAAACAGATCTGACGAGAAACGGCGGACGAAAAAGAGCGCGAATAAAACGGTAAATTTTTGTGAAGTGGGGGAGAGGAAAACGAGAGGCAAATGGAAAATAGTATAAATTGCAAGGAGATGAGATTTGTGATTAGGAACCTGGTAGATTTTGATGATGTCTCCCCGGCAACGGTGCCAGAAATTCCGTTTGATGTTTGCTTGAACTACGTTAGTATTTCCCCAAAGAGGAAGGGATGATGCAGCACAACAATGGTAGGTATTTCCCTTAGTGATGAGACCAAGGTTATCGAACCAGTAGGAGAACCACGCAACACTACGTGAATGGCACCTGCACACAAATAAAAAATACTCGTAACCCAACGTATTAAAGGGGTTGTCAATCCCTTTCGGGCAACGACGCCAGAAATTGGCAAGTAGACGAGATAAAAATATGATAGACTTGATAAATAGATCTCATGGGAACGCGAGATAAAATAAATAAAAATAAATTGTAGCAAGGTATTTTTGTATTTTTGGTTTAATAGATCTAAAAACAAAAGCAAATAAAAATAGATCGCGAATGCAAATATAATAAAGAAGAGACCCGGGGCCGTAGATTTTACTAGTGGCTTCTCTCGAGAAAAATAGCAAACGGTGGGTAAATGAATTACTGTTGAGCAATTGATAACACTTCAAATAATCATGACTATATCCAGGCAATGATAATTATATAGGCATCACGTCCAAGATTAGTAGACCGACTCCTGCCTACATCTAGTACTATTACTCCACACATCGACCGCTATCCAGCATGCATGTAGTGTATTAAGTTCATGGAGAAATGGAGTGATGCAATATGAACGATTACATGATGTAGACAAGATCTATTTATGTAGAAATAGACCCCATCTTGTTATCCTTAATATCAATGATACATATGTGTCGGTTCGCCTTCTGTCACTGGGTTCAAGCACCGTAAGATCGAACCCATCACAAAGCACCTCTTCCCCTTGCAAGATAAATAGATCACGTTGGCCAAACAAAACTCTAGTATCGGAGAAGAAATACGAGGCTATAAGCAATCATTCATATAAGAGATCAAAGAAGACTCAAATAACTTTCATGTATAAAAAGATAGATCTGATCATAAACTCAAAGTTCATTGGATCCCAACAAACACGCCGCAAAAGGAGTTACATCATATGGATCTCGAAGAGACCATTGTATTAAGAATCAAAAGAGAGAGAGAGAGGAAGCCATCTAGCTACTAACTGCGAACCCATAGGTCTACAATGAACTAATCATGCATCATCGGGGAGGCACCAATGGACATGATGAACCCCTCCGTGATGGTGTCTAGATTGGATCGGGTAGTTCTAGAACTTGCGGCGGCTGGAATTGATTGTCTCGACTCCCCTGGGGTTTCTGGAATATTGGGGTATTTATAGACCAAAGAGGCGGTGCGGGAGGCCACCGAGGTGGGCACAACCCACCAGGGCGCGCCTGGGCCTCCAGGCGCGCCCTGGTGTCTTGTGCTAACCTCGAGCTCCCTCTTTGGTATTTTTTTGGCCCACTGGATGCCTTCTGGTCCAAAAAAATCCACAAAAAGTTTCGCTGCGTTAGGACTCCGTTTGGTATTGATTTCCTGCGATGTAATAAACATGCAGAAAACAGGAACTAGCACTTGGCACTATGTGTAGCGACCAAACCTCAAACAGTCAGATCTCTGTGCAGTAGTGCCATCCCTGGATCAGTAATGCTGACACGCACAATACTTGAAGGATTTATAACAGAGTAGCAATCACACACCTATTACATCGAATGTCTCCAAAGAGAACTTATTACAATAAATATGGCTTAAGGCCATCTAATAACGATAACATCGGAAGGCTTGGAAGATAAGTGAGTCCATCAACTCCAACGGCATCACTGAGTATAGAACCACGATCCTAAGGCATCTTACTCGTCGTCTGAAAAGTCTGCAACATGAAAGTTGCAGCCCGAAACAGGTCAGCACATGGAAAGTTGGCAATGTAACACATAGAGAGTAATGAAAGAATGAAGCTATACTACATGCATATATGGCTTGGTGGAAAAAGCTCTATGGTTACAGTTTTGCGTAAAGCCAATTTTTCCCTACTTCAAAGGAATAAATTTTATTTAATTATCATGGTGGTTGTTAAACATTGAGAGCATAGACACCCTCTCAATCCCAATTAAGCATCAACATTTAAAACCCAACAATATTAATTAAAGTAACATCATGAGATTCACATGATAATCCAAGTACTAGATACTCAAGATGTCCATAACCGGGGACACGGCTAACCATGATTAGTTTATATACTCTGCAGAGGTTTGCGCACTTTTCCCCATGAGACTCGATCTCCTCCATTGGGATTCTCGCACTACATGGTGTTTGAGAAACAGATGACCGAGACATAGTCTTTCAGAAGCGCTAGCAACTTACGATCGGGTAGACAGTACCAACCTACATCCCCTACATCTGCTAGTCTACCACTGTAAGAGTTCGCACAACTTAGTCAACTATGCTAGAGCCCATAGTAGCTTGTGGCTGCAGACGGAAGTTTCTAGCATGAATAATATCATGATCCCTTTGGTCCTGGGTGGCGGTCCATAAAGAAAAACAACAGGCAATCCTGGAATACCCAGGTACCTCAATCCACCCAGATGTGTATTAAAGTTGCCACCTTAAATAAACCATTAAATTAACAATCTCACATCTGTCATGGATACACTCACCCAATCCACGTCTACTAGCATAGCATGGCATAATAAGCAAACGTAGAGTAACTCCCAAGGGTTTGATAATAAAACAGGTAGTAGGTACTACCTCATCTACTTCCCAAACCCACATATTAATTAGATCCTAATCATGTAATTGTTTGAGGATTGATCTAATGCGATAAAACCGAGTAGTAAAGGGGTATGATCAAAGTGTTACTTGCCTTGTTGATGATCCGTGAAGCCTAGAGATTCGAAGTAGCAAGCGGCGCACTCCGGGTACTCTATCGCAAACAAAAAAAGCATAAAATAAGTACTCATCTAATGCTCAGGTAAAACTCAAATAAGATATCTAACCAGAAAGTCCAACTTAAGAACTCCAGTTTGCAAAAAGAATCAAATCAAACGAAGCAACGAAAATCAAACGGCGAAAGAAACAAGCTTCGTTTACTAATCTGGACCTAAGTCAAATTTTACAGTAGCAAAAACTTGTTTGAGTTTGTTAAACGGAAAGAGGGTTTCGAGATGAAACTCTAGGCGCTTGAATCGCCTGATTCCGATAAATGAGCGAAAAGTTATACTAGAACGAAAATCGGATCAGAAATCACGATCAGAAATAATTGCGGAAATTCCGATAAAAGAAAAACTGATGAACAGGCTAACGAACGAACATTCGCTGTCTGCGAAAAAAAAACAAAAATCATTTGTTAAAACGAATGAACGAACGGGTGTTCGCTAAATAACTAAACCGGGAAAAAAATTTAAAACCGATCTAATAAAAAAAACCACGGTTTTATAAAAAAACCAGGCGGTTAACCGGCGAAAAACCTGCGGCGGCGGCGGCTACCTCGAGTGGCGGGGCGGCGGTGTCGGCGGCGAGCTCCGGTGGGCTGGCGGCGGCGGTGGCGAGGGGATC